>NC_136058.1:69547195-69942195 GCF_964261635.1 Lissotriton helveticus
GCAGTCGTCCCCTGGGCGTCCGGGGCTCCATCCAGGCTGACGGCATGGCAGAGTGCCCGGGTGGGGCTCCATGGCTCTTGGGCAGTCGTCCCCCGGGCGTCCGGGGCTCCATGCAGGCCGACGGCATGGCAGAGTGCCCGGGACGGGCTCCATGCGTCCCGGGCATTCGTCCCCCGGGCTCTTGGGCAGTCGTCCCCTGGGCGTCCGGGGCTCCATCCAGGCTGACGGCATGGCAGAGTGCCCGGGTCGGGCTCCATGGCTCTTGGGCAGTCGTCCCCCGGGCGTCCGGGGCTCCATCCAGGCCGACGGCATGGCAGAGTGCCCGAGACGGGCTCCATGCGTCCCGGGCATTCGTCCCCCGGGCTCTTGGGCAGTCGTCCCCCGGGCGTCCGGGGCTCCATCCAGGCTGATGGCAGGGCAGAGTGCCCGGGTCGGGCTCCATGGTTTCCAGGGTGGTCCTCCCCTGGGTGTCGGGGCGCTCCAGGCCGACGGCATGGAAAAGTGCCCAGGACGGGCTCCATGCGTCCCGGGCATTCGTCCCGGGACGGGGATGGGGTGGGGAGAGTCCAGGCGGCATCACCTCCATGCCCGGCCATCTGATCGCCGACATTCCCTCGGGCATCTGGTCGCCCGCAACGCTTTCCTATGGGGCGACCAGATGGTCGAACTTCCCTGGAAGTCCTGATGGGGTGCCATTCACCTCCCGGATCCCAGCGAGGGCTCCATGAGGTTGGGTACTTTCACGCCTTGGGTCCCCTCTGTCACCTCGCGTGCACAGATTGCAAGAAAGGGGGGTAATTTCCCTCCGGATTACTTGGGGCAGGGTACGCCCGGACACCCCTCCAGGGCTGGTGGTTCTCTGCCAAGGGGACCAGATAGGCTATGCCTGGGCAACACCTCCCTAGGCCACCCGGGGCTCCCTTCCTCCAGGCCAACTGCATGGAAAAGTGCCCAGGACGGGCTCCATGCGTCCCGGGCATTCGTCCCCCGGGCGCCCGGGGCTCCATCCAGGCTGAGGGCATGGCAGAGTGCCCGGGTTGGGCTCCATGGCTCTTGGGCAGTCGTCCCCCGGGCGTCCGGGGCTCCATCCAGGCCGACGGCATGGCAGAGTGCCCGGGACGGGCTCCATGCGTCCCGGGCATTCCTCCCCCGGGCTCTTGGGCAGTGGTCCCCCGGGCGTCCGGGGCTCCATCCAGGCTGACGGCATGGCAGAGTGCCCGGGTCGGGCTCCATGGTTTTCAGGGTGGTCCTCCCCTGGGTGTCGGGGTGCTCCAGGCTGACGGCATGGCAGAGTGCCCGGGACGGGCTCCATGCATCCCGGGCATTCGTCCTCCGGGCGCCCGGGGCTCCTTCCAGCCCGACGGCATGGAAAAGTGGCCAGGACGGGCTCCATGCGTCCCCGGCATTCGTCCCCTGGGCGTCCGGGGCACCCATCTCCAGGAGGCCAACAGCATGGCAAAGTACCCGCGACGGGCTCCATGGGTCCCGGGCAGTCCTCCCCCGGGCGTCCGGGGCTTCCATCTCCAGGCCAACGGCATGTCAAAGTGCCCAGGATGGGCTCCACGGGCCCCGGGCGTCCGGGGCTCCCTTCCCCGGGCCAACGGCATGCCAGAGTGCCAAGGACAGGCTCCACGAGTCCCGGGCATCCGGGGCTCCCTTCCCCGGGACAACGGCTTGTCAGAGTACCCATGACGGGCTCCACGGGTCCCGGGTATCTGGGACTCCCTTCCCCGGGCCAACGGCATGCCGGAGTTCCCAGTTCGGGCTCCACGGGTCCCGGGCGTCCGGGGCTCCCTTCCCCGGGCCGACGGCAGGTCAGAGTGCCCAGGACGGGCTCCACGGGTCCCGGGCAGTCCTCTCCCGGGCGTACGTGGTTGTCCGACAGATTCGGGCGGATATGCTTTTACGAACCGGTTTGGAATCGGCCCAAATATTAATTTTAATAATCCACATTTGTAAAGCGCACAATCACCCGTAAGGGTCTCTAGGCGCTAGGGGCCGTCGGGAAGATTAAGCAAGCGATTGCCCAGAGTCACATGGTGCTGGGCTAATCTGCCGCCGGTGCCGGGGATCGAAACGTAATCCCCAGATTCCGGAGTCAGCCGCCCTAGCCGCGGCGCCAGCTATTGCCCAGAGTCACATGGTGCTGTGCTAATCTGCCGCCGGTGCCGGGGATCGAACCGTGATCTCCAGATTCCGGAGTCAGCCGCCCTAGCCGCGGCGCCAGCTATTGCACAGAGTCACATGGTGCTGGGCTAATCTGCCGCCGGTGCCGGGGATCGAACCGTGATCCCCAGATTCCGGAGTCAGCCGCCCTAGCCGCGGCGCCAGCTATTGCCCAGAGTCACATGGTGCTGGGCTAATCTGCCGCCGGTGCCGGGGATCGAACCGTGATCCCCAGATGGGGATATCCCAAAAATCTGGCATGGATAGAGCCCGCCAGGATCGGTTTGGACACCCCTGCTGTAATAAGAACTATTGGAAATTACCTTTTTTATGAGTTGACATCATTTGTTGGAATGCATAAGTATTAGGTATAGAATAAGCAAGTGAGTAACGTGATGCATGCAGCCCCCTTTAACATTCTTTGAGGGGACCGTTAGATGGCTTCCAGTTTTTTCAACTTCACATCACCACAAGGTATATCAGTGCAGTGATGAATTTGAAAAAATGTATAACCCCACAGCATGGTGTTGGAATCATTTGTGTTTCTTTTTAAAAAATAAAATCCCAATTTAGTGATTTCTTCTACAAAAAAGGAACCCTGAAAATGTTGACGAACTGCATAATGTTTGACAAAGTCACCTAGCAAAATGTTCCTACATTGATAACAACTGCAACGACAGGTGTTTATGACAATGTACAGTTCTTGCTGCTGGGGATGCAGACCTGACAGGGTTTCCAGGTTTAATATGTCAAAACCTAATGTTGGCTGCATTTACATTGAATTCTGTGATTTGAATTTAATGTTAAACTACTCACTCAGAAGGATTTTTAATTCTGTTGTTAATCCTGTTAATAAATCACGGCTACAAATCACAGACTGCCACAAACAATGGACTGCCTGATCTACAACACATCCCCTTACAGAAGTTCAGAGTTCTTTATCTGAATACAGAGACAATTCCATGGGTTAAGGTTTTCATACCATAAATGTTTATGGTGTCTGTACCTTCATTTGAGGCTGAACACCCTTCCAATATTTAGGAGTAGCTCAAAGTGAAGAATATATATTCCTTATCGCTAATGGCTTCAATAACATGAAAGTAATTTGTGCAATATGTTTATCCTGAGAGTTCAAAAAATTAACATTAATTCCCTAGTTGATGTTCACTGTGTTATAGCTTGAAGAAAGATGCTGCTGTTGGTTCAGCTATAGCCCAGCGGTTCCTTCTCAAGTTTACATCATTTAACTTGTTTAACCTTTCAATGGTTCTAGTCCCGCGGGTGCTCCCTGGCCTTTTTTTCCCATCATTTGTCAATTAATGAACTGCGCATCTTTACTTGCTTCATTCACTCTATTTGGTAAATATCGCCAATTTCCTCTTTCTATTTCTACAAATGATCATTAAAGCATTGCCTACTAGCAGAGTGGGTTCTCAGCTACATAACACAGCCTTTCCAGTGCTGTGTGATTGTCCCGACGCATAATAACATATTGAAAAAAGTAATTCAATAAGGTAAGGAAGGCATTTGTCCATCAAAACCAAACATCACATTTTGATTGCTTTAGAACTAATTTTTTTTAACTTTTTTAACTTACAAGCCTGTTGCAATAATGATGATAATGTTTAAGACAGAATTTTAAATCTTATGAAAATAAATTCCCAGATTGTCAGTATTCTAGCTTAAACTAGAATGTATCACTATGATGACATAACGCTTTCACCATAATACACTAACAGCAAGTTAAGTAATTCAAGTAGACTCATTATATATTGCTGTAATAAGAACTATTGGAAATTACCTTTTTTATGAGTTGACATCATTTGTTGGAATGCATAAGTATTAGGTATAGAATAAGCAAGTGAGTAACGTGATGCATGCAGCCCCCTTTAACATTGTTTGAGGGGACCGTTAGTTGGCTTCCAGTTTTTTCAACTTCACATCACCACAAGGTATATCAGTGCAGTGATGAATTTGAAAAAATGTATAACCCCACAGCATGGTGTTGGAATCATTTGTGTTTCTTTTTAAAAAACTAAAATCCTAATTTAGTGGTTTCTTCTACAAAAAAGGAACCCTGAAAATGTTGACGAACTGCATAATGTTTGACAAAGTCACCTAGCAAAATGTTCCTACATTGATAACAACTGCAACGACAGGTGTTTATGACAATGTACAGTTCTTGCTGCTGGGGATGCAGACCTGACAGGGTTTCCAGGTTTAATATGTCAAAACCTAATTTTGGCTGCATTTCCATTGAATTCTGTGATTTGAATTTAATGTTAAACTACTCACTTAGAAGGATTTTTAATTCTGTTGTTAATCCTGTTAATAATTCATGGCTACAAATCTCAGACTGCCACAAACAATGGACTGCCTGATCTACAACACATCCCCTTACAGAAGTTCAGAGTTCTTCATCTGAATACAGAGACAATTCCATAGGTTAAGATTTTCATACCATAAATGTTGCTGGTGTCTGTACCTTCATTTGAGGCTGAACACCCTTCCAATATTTAGGAGTAGCTCAAAGTGAAGAATATATATTCCTTATCGCTAATGGCTTCAATAACATGAAAGTAATTTGTACAATATGTTTATCCTGAGAGTTAAAAAAATTAACATTAATTCCCTAGTTGATGTTCACTGTGTTATAGCTTGAAGAAAGATGTTGCTGTTGGGTCAGCTATAGCCCAGCGGTTCCTTCTCAAGTTTACATCATTTAACTTGTTCAACCTTTCAATGGTTCTATTCCCGCGGGTTCTCTCTGGCTTTTTTTCCCCATCATTTGTCAATTAATGAACTACGCATTTTTACTTGCTTCATTCACTCTATTTGGTAAATATCGCCTATTTCCTCTTTCTATTTCTACAAATGATCATTAAAGCATTGCCTACTAGCAGAGTGGGTTCTCACCTACATAACACAGCCTTTCCAGTGCTGTGTGATTGTCCCGACGCATAATAACATATTGAAAAAAAGTAATTCAATGAGGTAAGGAAGGCATTTGTCCATCAAAACCAAACATCACCTTTTGATTGCTTTAGAACTAATTTTTTAAAACTTTTTTAACTTACAAGCCTGTTGCAATAATGATGATAATGTTGAAGACAGAATTTTAAATCTTATGAAACTAAATTCCCAGATTGTCAGTATTCTAGCTTAAACTAGAATGTATCACTATGATGACATAACGCTTTCACCATAATACACTAACAGCAAGTTAAGTAATTCAAGTAGACTCATTTTATTTTGCTGTAATAAGATCTATTGGAAATTACCTTTTTTATGAGTTGACATCATTTGTTGGAATGCATAAGTATTAGGTATAGAATAAGCAAGTGAGTAACGTGATGCATGCAGCCCCCTTTAACATTGATTGAGGGGACCGTTAGTTGGCTTCCCGTTTTTTCAACTTCACATCACCACAAGGTATATCAGTGCAGTGATGAATTTGAAAAGATGTATAACCCCACAGCATGGTGTTGGAATCATTTGTGTTTCTTTTTAACAAATAAAATCCTAATTTAGTGGTTTCTTCTACAGAAAAGGAACCCTGAAAATGTTGAAGAACTGCATAATGTTTGACAAAGTCACCTAGCAAAATGTTCCTACATTGATAACAAAAGCAACGACAGGTGTTTATGACAATGTACAGTTGTTGCTGCTGGGGATGCAGACCTGACAGGGTTTCCAGGTTTAATATGTCAAAACCTAATTTTGGCTGCATTTACATTGAATTCTGTGATTTGAATTTAATGTTAAACTACTCTCTCAGGAGGATTTTTAATTCTGTTGTTAATCACGGCTACAAATCTCAGACTGCCACAAACAATGGACTGCCTGATCTACAACACATCCCCTTACAGAAGTACAGAGTTCTTCATCTGAATACAGAGACAATTCCATGGGTTAAGATTTTCATACCATAAATGTTTATGGTGTCTGTACCTTCATTTGAGGCTGAACACCCTTCCAATATTTAGGAGTAGCTCAAAGTGAAGAATATATATTCCTTATCGCTAATGGCTTCAATAACATGAAAGTAATTTGTGCAATATGTTTATCCTGAGAGTTCAAAAAAATTAACATTAATTCCCTAGTTGATGTTCACTGTGGTATAGCTTGAAGAAAGATGTTGCTGTTGGGTCAGCAATAGCCCAGCGCTTCCTTCTCAAGTTTACATCATTTAACTTGTTCAACCTTTCAATGGTTCTAGTCCCGCGGGTGCTCTCTGGCCTTTTTTCCCCATCATTTGTCAATTAATGAACTACGCATCTTTACTTGCTTCATTCACTCTATTTGGTAAATATCGCCAATTTCCTCTTTCTATTACTACAAATGATCATTAAAGCATTGCCTACTAGCAGAGTGGGTTCTCAGCTACATAACACAGCCTTTCCAGTGCTGTGTGATTGTCCCGACGCATAATAACATAATGAAAAAAAGTAATTCAATGAGGTAAGGAAGGCATTTGTCCATCAAAACCAAACATCACCTTTTGATTGCTTTAGAACTAATTTTTTTAAACTTTTTTTAACTTACAGGCCTGTTGCAATAATGATGATAATGTTGAAGACAGAATTTTAAATCTTATGAAACTAAATTCCCAGATTGTCAGTATTCTAGCTTAAACTAGAATGTATCATTATGATGACATAACGCTTTCACCATAATACACTAACAGCAAGTTAAGTAATTCAAGTAGACTCATTATATATTGCTGTAATAAGAACTATTGGAAATTACCTTTTTTATGAGTTGACATCATTTGTTGGAATGCATAAGTATTAGGTATAGAATAAGCAAGTGAGTAACGTGATGCATGCAGCCCCCTTTAACATTGTTTGAGGGGACCGTTAGTTGGCTTCCAGTTTTTTCAACTTCACATCACCACAAGGTATATCAGTGCTGTGATGAATTAGAAAAAAATTATAACCTCACAGCATGGTGTTGGAATCATTTGTGTTTCTTTTTAAAAAATAAAATCCTAATTTAGTGGTTTCTTCTACAAAAAAGGAACCCTGAAAATGTTGAAGAACTGCATAATGTTTGACAAAGTCACCTAGCAAAATGTTCCTACATTGATAACAACTGCAACGACAGGTGTTTATGACAATGTACAGTTGTTGCTGCTGGGGATGCAGACCTGACAGGGTTTCCAGGTTTAATATGTCAAAACCTAATTTTGGCTGTGTGAGAAGTTGGCCTGGTATATGCTGCTCACTAGTTCTAGTGATCACCTTGTACCATGCCAAGCAAGCCTTATGGTGCAGGTTGTAAAGTCAACCTTATAGACAAGCTATCCTAGGGGTAGCATGGACTAAGCAGTCTTAGGCTAAACTCTGTAAAGGCATGTGAAGCAAGCTGTTTTACCATACACAATCCCCTTGAATATCAAATGAAAGGACACCACACCGATATATATTGAAAATATATATAGATTTATTTCTACAAATATCCCCTATACTCTTTATGAGCACAGAAGCAAATGTGTTAAAACAAAACACAGTTTAAATACATAAAAGTTGCGCGAATATGGATGAGCCCTAGGGGCCACCTAAACCATATACAAAAAAAGTGGTATAAGAACCACTATGGGGAAAGTGAAGAGGCCTAGGGCCTGGGGAATCGCTGGAGCTGATCGGGACTAGCAGTGAAGAAGTCTGGAAAGGCCCACGGGACTCGGGTGGGGTGCGGAAAGTGCATGCAGTACCAATGCAATGTCAATGGTGCGTAAAAGTTACAAAGTTAGTTATTAAGGAACCTTCCGAGTGACCTAGAAGGATGAAACTTTAGACACAGACACTAGAGGTGTGTACCAGTGTGGGAACAACGGCGGAGCTGAGTTACCTCACCCACAGGAAGCGGGTGCACAGGGTCGAAGTAGTGTCGGGTTTCGTCACGCAGGTCGATGGTGCTTGGAGCTGAAGATGCTGCAGGCGGCTAGACGTGAAGAGTTCTGGTGGATCCAAGGGTGGATCTGAAGAGGTGAAGACCTGAAAGCAGATGGGACAATGTTCAAAGTCACTAGCCAGTGACTACAGTGGAACCAGGACGGAACCAGGCGATGTCGGGGGCAAACAGGTGATGTCATGAAGATTGTCTCTGCAGCCACGTGGACACGAAGAAGTCAAGGATGTCCAGGAGTCGGTCACGAGCTGTCCCATGTAGGCTATCGCTGATGGCGGTGTCGGCAACTTGATTGGAGCAAACAGGCTTTGGCTAAAGCAAGCCACGCAGGAAGTGATTCAAGCTTCTCACTCGGACCAGCAAGGTCAGAGCGGCTGCTCCTTTTCAGAGGAGCAAGGGCCAGTCTGGAGCAACCAGACCAGCAGTGTAGTTTGTCATTTTCGTTGCCAAGATGGCCGCTAGCCACGTGGCAAGTGGCCGGGATGGCACGTCAAGTGGCACGGTGCAAAAGGGCCCCACGCAGATCGTGGAGAAGCTGGGGGGCTGATCTTTGGTGCAAGGGCTGCTCGAGGTTGGGGCTTCTCAAACGCCAAAGCACAGCAACGAGGGTGCCTCTGATGCTGCGCATTCAGCGTTTCGGGGGTCTTCCAAGAGGTCCGGTCCCACGTCTCTCGATGCCTCCACGGGTCCCTTCTTTGGAGGGACTGTGGATCGGGCTGTGAGAAGTCTGGGAGTTGGAGTCTTGTCGGGCTCTGGGCTCCGGCTCTGGCGGGAGGCAGCAGCAAAGCAGATGTCAAGTTGCTGGTTGGTGCCTATGTTCACAGGGTGGTCACTCCTTGGCCACAAGGGAGATTCTCTTCCGTCTTCTGAGCAGCAGAATGTCGAAGTCCAGTCTTCGTCTGTATTTCAAGTTGATTCAGGATGATCTGAAGTCTCAGGACACAGCTCCCACTCTTATTCGAATCTGGGGGGCCGGATCACCTACTAGGTCCCTCCTCTGGGTGGAACCAGGAAGGGGGGTGGTTACACCCCCTTTCCTTTGTCCAGCTTCACGCCAGGACTGGGGCTGGAAGGCCCCAGCACCGGTTTGAACTGGCCTATGCACAGGGACACCTTGTGTGCCCCAGGCATGTCTGATTCTGTTCAGCCCTGTCCTACCCAATACACAAAATCCTGTCTGGGGTGGTGCTAGCACCGCCCAAGGCAGGAAACCCTTTGTCCAAGCTGCCCTCACTGGAAGGACTCCCAGCAGCAGGAGGTCAGACTTGTGTCTGCGGTGGCAGCATCCATGTTGTGATGCTGAGGCTCTGTTTAACTTTAACCGGGGTTCAGGTTAGGTACATGTCGTGTCCCTCTAGAAGGGTGGAATGCTACCCCCGTCACCAGAACTGGCGAGGGGGTAGTATTCCAATTCGTATGACACCTTACTCGACATGTTTTGATAAAGCCAAACCCAAGATAGCATTTAGCCGCGAGGATTATAATGCACTTAAGAGTATATGGTATGGCAGTATCATGAAACAGCTAAAGGACATGGTTCCGAAAGCTGCAGACAGGCTCAGCTCATGCCAGAGCACTATCTCACATATTTCCAAGCACTCTGCCTCCAGGATTTGATGAGGCCTTCCATAGGAGTGACTGATAGGAACATATGTGTCCATTTTAGGTTAGGTATAGGCATACTACACCTAAGTAAGGGGTGGTTACACCGACTTACCCCAGCTGAGTGATCAGCCAGTTGTGTCAAATATGGAGGCCAGGCCAGGGGTGGCACAATACATGCTGCAGCCCCTGGTAGGCCTTGGAATCACCTATGCCCTGGGTACCTGGGTACACTGTTACAGGGGCCAATAAGGCGAACCAGTTCCAATTGTGTATGTACCTAAGGTACATGGAGTCCATTTTAAGGAGAGAGCAATTAGCCTGGGGCCCTGAATAGCAGGATCCCAGGCCAACTATGTCAAAAACCAGCTAAACACCAGGCAAAAAGTTTGGGGGTAACCATAGTCAGATATCCACCTTCCTACATAACCCCCCCCCCCCAAAAACGAAAGGAGATAAGGCTATCCTTGACCAGGTAAGCCTATATTGCCTAAGTGGCCATATAAGGAAGTACCAGCTCTGGCTTGGTTACCCCCTGTCTCATGGTCCACTAAGCAATCCCTCACCCTAAGGGTATCTGAGGGTCTCCACCATAGGGAATCTCTACCTGTGGTGTGTCTTTGCAAAGTTAAAGGCTGGTGTTGGGATGGAGTACTGAAGTGAGATCCCTCTGTAGGACTCAGCTTCCTCCAATCACTCTCCACCATGTGTGCCTTTCTTTCTTTGACTGAGTTGCACTGTGCTCTCAGGGTCAACCTCTGGCTACCTAAAGCTGGAGGCTGGGTCCCTCTTGTTGGCTTACAGGAGGGACAGGTCAGGTTTGGGGCCTTGGGGTCCCAGGTTTGGCTGTGCCCAACAGAATCCATCTGTGGGAGGTCCCTAACTACTTTTAAGGGGGCTCCCTCAGGAGTTTTTAAAGTTTTCACCTCACTAGGGCTACTAGTTTCGGTGCCCCTAATCTGTTGATGGGGGTGCTTTATTTGACAGGGGGCCCTTTGGGGCTCACTGTCCTTCTTGTCCCCGGCAGCCCTGGGCTGAGCAAGGCAAGGTAGAGAGGGGCAGGATACCTGCTCCAGACTGGTTCCCACCTGAGAAGGGTCCACTGTCATCAGAGGCTCTGTCAGGCCAGGCCTAACAACCTCGGGGACAGTTCCTTCATCAGGGGTAAGATCAGTTCCCTGAGGAGGCTGATCCTTTCCTAAAGTCTGGTGGGAGGGAGATTTCTCTTCCTCCTCAATGCTCTCTGTTTGTGTGGAGTGATCCATCTTTTCAGGCTTCACAACACATGTATCAGTTTGAGTTTGGGCTGTGGCCATCACAGCCCCACCAACCTTTTCAGGAGGAGACTCAGTTTGGGTATGGGCTGTTACCATCACAGCCCTGCTAATCTCTTCAGGAGGGAAGTTAGCTGAAGATGGGGCTGAGGTTTGCTCAGCCCTACCAACCTTTTCAGGAAGGACATCTTGGATTGGGGCTGTAGCCATCACGGCCCCACTAACCTTTCCATGGAGATTTACCATTTTAGAATGGGTTTCTTGTTCCACCTCAGCCCAGGCTGAGATTTCTAAATCATTCCCCAGTAGACAATCTACAGGCAAGTTTGATGACACTGCCACTCTCTTTGGGCCAGTGACACCTCCCCAGCTAAGATTTACTACTGCCATGGGGTGATTGGTTTCTATTCCATCAATGTTGGTCACCTGATATGTGGCATCAGGTAAAAGTTGCCTTGAGGGGACTAGACATTCAGCCAACATAGTGATGCTAGCCCCTGTGTCTCTAAAGGCCTCAACTTTCAAGCCATTGATGAGGGGCTCCTGTCTATACTTGCTCAAAGTGTTTGGGCAAGCAGTGAAATTGGCAAACCCCATGCCAGTCTCATAGACAAGAGTATCTGAGGTAGGGAACCTGGTTAGGCCAGAATCCACCTGTCCTCCAAAAGTAAACCCACCCAGATTCCTGGGTGTGCTCCCACTTCCTGGGGGATTACTGCTGACAGTAACAGGAGGTGTTAGAGCTGGCTTTGGAGGTATATTCTCTTTATTGCCATTCTTGGGACAACAGCTGTCTGTTTTGTAATGCCCAACCTGTTTACAGACATGACAATAAGGCTTTTTCTGGGTTGAAGAAGTGTCTTGGGACCCACCCCATCCTTGGAGTTTTGGGGCCCTGGTGAAGTCTTTTCCTTACTTTTATCCCCACCCTTCTCTTGAGGCTTGGTAGTCTCTTTCTTTTGGTCACCACCCTGGTTCTTAGGCCTGATCCTGGTTCTGACCCATTTGTCTGCCCTCCTACCCAATTCTTGTGGGGAGGTCAGATCAGAGTCAACCAGGTGCTGATGTAGAAGCTGATTTTGATAATTACTTGAGATTTGCTCTCTCATAATTAAATTATACAATCCTGTATAGTCAGTAACCTTACTTCCCAGCAACCAGCCCTCCAGAGCCTTAGTGGCACATTCAACAAATTCAGACCAGTCCTGAGTCTGTGTCTTCTGGTTGTCTCTGAACATTAACCTGTACTGTTCAGTGGTTAAGCCTAACCCATCAATCAGAGTACTCTTCAGGACCAGGTAGTTTCTAGAATCCCCATCACTAACTGTGAGGAGTCTGTCTCTGCCTCTACCTTCAAAGGAGAGCCACAAGATTGCTGCCCACTGCTCCTGAGGGACCTGCTGTACTTTGCAAGCTCTCTCAAGTGCAGTCATCCATTTGTGGATATCATCCCCAACTTTGTAGGGGGGCACAATCTTACTCAGGTTTCTATTGTCATAGGACCTGTCTTTATCCTTAGGGATAGTGCTGCCACCAGTGGATTCTAATCCACTCTCTCTAGGCTGCCTTGCTCTAGCAAGTTTCTCTTTGGCCAGGGCAACTTCTAACTCTTGCCTCTGGATCCTAAGTTCAGCCTCTCTCATTTTGGCCTCATGTTCCCTTCTCTGAGGGCTAGTCAACTCCCTTCTGGAGTTGCCATGAGAACCTCTAGAAACATGGGAAGTATTGGACTCACCTGAGTGATTCCTCCTCCTCCTATGCTCCTGGTTAAGTCCATTTGGGGGTCTGAATGGGTTGGACCCACCTTCAGTCCCAAATAAGCTTAGGTTAGCCTGGTTAAGCCTGCTGACTAACACCTGGCTATTTCTACCATCATCAGAATCACTTTCTTCTCCCTCCTCCTCCTCTTCTTCTTCCTCAGGCTGAGTATTCCCAGGGGTCTGGTCTTCCTCGTCTATCTGGATGACAGGGGCAGGGGCATCAGGGTTATCATCTTCAGAAGGAGAAACTTCCTCACCAGTCCCTGAGGGGCCTGGTTTGGAGTTCTTTAGAGCTTCAGACTGGTCTAACAGCTCTCTGAGGTGTCCTGCTGTAGGAGTAGGACCTGTTTTGATTCCTCTCATGGAACACAGTTGCCTCAGTTCCTTAAATGGAAAGATAGCAAATTTGGATGGTGCCCTTGGAGGGTCACTCTCAACAGAGTTGGGTCCAGTGGATCCCTCTGCTCCAGACATTGCTCTAGTGTGGTGGATGTGTTGCAATCTACCTACACTTGTGTTTTCCTACAAAACATATCTAGTAGTTGTAGTCAGGGTGTGCTACTCCCTATCCTCTACAACAACTAAGTTCAGTAGAACTTAAGTATATCTAGTCTTGTTTTAGTGTACCTATCAGGTACCTGTATGATCTTTCAAATGATATTTCCAAAGATTGTAATGGTAAAACAACATCAAGCTCAAATCCCAATCCGCTGCTCACCAATGTGAGAAGTTGGCCTGGTTTATGCTGCTCACTAGTTCTAGTGATCACCTTGTACCATGCCAAGCAACCCTTATGGTGCAGGTTGTAAAGTCAACCTTATAGACAAGCTATCCTAGGGGTAGCATGGACTAAGCAGTCTTAGGCTAAACTCTGTAAAGGCATGTGAAGCTAGCTGTTTTACCATACACAATCCCCTTGAATACCAAATGAAAGGACACCACACCGATATATATTGAAAATATATATAGATTTATTTCTACAAATATCCCCTATACTCTTTATTAGCACAGAAGCAAATGCGTTAAAACAAAACACAGTTTAAATACATAAAAGTTGCACGAATATGGATGAGCCCTAGAGGCCACCTAAACCATATACAAAAATAGTGGTATAAGAACCACTATGGGGAAAGTGAAGATGCCTAGGGCTTGGGGAATCGCTGGAGCTGATCGGGACTAGCAGTGAAGAAGTCGGGAAAGGCCCGCGGGACTCGGGTGCAGTGCGGAAAGTGCACGCAGTACCAATGCAATGTCAATGGTGCATAAAAGTTACAAAGTTAGTTATTAAGGAACCTTCGTAGTGACCGAGATGGATGAAACTTTAGACACAGACACTAGAGGTGTGTACCAGTGTGGGAACACCGGCGGAGCTGAGTTACCTCACCCACAGGAAGCGGGAGCACAGGGTCGAAGTACTGTCGGGTTTCGTCACGCAGGTCGATGGTGCTTGGAGCTGAAGATGCTGCAGGCGGCTCGACTTGAAGAGTTCCTGTGGATCAAAGGGTGGATCTGAAGAGGTGAAGACCTGAAAGCAGAGGGGACAATGTTCAAATTCACTAGCCAGTGACTACCGTGGAACCAGGACGGAACCAGGCGATGTCGGGTGCAAACAGGTGATGTTGTGAAGATTGTCTCTGCAGCCACGTAGACACTAAGAGGTCAAGGACGTCCAGGAGTCGGTCACGAGCTGTCCCACGTAGGCTCTCGCTGATGGCGGTTGTGAGAAGTTGGCCTGATATATGATGCTCACTAGTTCTAGTGATCACCTTGTATCATGCCAAGCAACCCTTATGGTGCAGGTTGTAAAGTCAACCTTATAGACAAGCTATCCTAGGGGTAGCATGGACTAAGCAGTCTTAGGCTAAACTCTGTAAAGGCATGTGAAGCAAGCTGTTTTACCATACACAATCCCTTGAATACCAAATGAAAGGACACTACACAGATATATATTGAAAATATATATAGATGTATTTCTCAAAAGATACCCTATACTCTTTATGAGCACAGAAGCACAAGCGTTAAAACAAAACACAGTTTAAATACACAAAAGTTGCACGAATATGGATGAGCCCTAGGGGCCACCTAAACCATATACTAAAATAGTGGTATAAGAACCACTATGAGGAAAGTGAAGAGGCCTAGGGCCTGGGGAATCGCTGGAGCTGATCGGGACTAGCAGTGAAGAAGTCGGGAAAGGCCCGCGGGACTCGGGTGCAGTGCGGAAAGTGCACGCAGTACCAATGCAATGTCAATGGTGCGTAAAAGTTACAAAGTTAGTTATTAAGGAACCTTCCGAGTGACCTAGAAAGCTGAAACTTTAGACACAGGCCCTAGAGATGTGTACCAGTGTGGGAACACTGGCGGAGCTGAGTTACCTCACCCACAGGAAGCGGGTGCACAGGGTCGAAGTAGTGTCGGGTTTCGTCACGCAGGCCGATGGTGCTTGGAGCTGAAGATGCTGCAGGCGGCTCGATGTGAAGAGTTCCGGTGGATCCAAGGGTGGATCTGAAGTCGTGAAGACCTGAAAGCAGAGGGGACAATGTTAAAAGTCACTAGCCAGTGACTACCGTGGAACCAGAGTGGAACCAGGCGATGTCGGGTGCAAACAGGCGTCGAGGTGTAGCTTCTCTCTGCAGCCACGTGCACACGAGGGGTCAAAGACGTCCAGGAGTCGGTCACGAGCTGTCCCACGCAGGCTTCTCGCTGTTGGCAGTGTCGGCAACCGGATGGAAGCAAACAGGCCTTGGCTAAGGCAAGCCACGCAGGAATCAAGAAAGGCTTGTCACTCGGACCAGCAAGGTCAGAGCGGGTGCTCCTTTTCACAGGAGCAGGGGCAAGTCTGGAGCAACCCGACCTGCAGTGAAAGTTGTAGATTTCGTCGCCAAGATGGCCGCTAGCCACGTGGCAATTGGCCGGGATGGCGCATCAAGTCGCATGGTGCAAAAGGGCCCCACGCAGATCGTGGAGACGCTGGGGGGCTGATCTTTGGTGCAAGGGCTGCACGAGGTTAGGGCTTCTCAAATCCCAAAGCACAGCATCGAGGGTGCCTCTGATGCTGCGCAGTCAGCTTTTTGGGGGTCTTCCAAGATGTACGGTCCCACGTCTCTCGGTGCCTCCACGGGTCCCTTCTTCGCAGGGACTGTGGATCGGGCGGTGAGAAGTCTGGGGGTCTGAGTCTTGTCAGGCTCTGGGCTCGGGCTCCGGCGGGAGGCGGCGGCAAAGCAGATGTCGAGTTGCTGGTTGGTGCCTGTGTTCACAGGGTGGTCACTCCTTGGCCACAAGGGAGATTCTCTTCCGTCTTCTGAGCAGCAGAATGTCGAAGTCCAGTCTTCTTCTTTATTTCAAGTTGATTCAGGATGATCTGAAGTCTCAGGACACAGCTCCCACTCTTATTCGAATCTGGGGGGCCGGATCACCTACTAGGTCCCTCCTCTGGGTGGAACCAGGAAGGGGAGTGGTTACACCCCCTTTCCTTTGTCCAGTTTCGCGCCAGGACTGGGGGCAGGAAAGCCCCAGCACCGGTTTGAACTGGCCTATGCACAGGGACACCTTGTGTGCCCCAGGCATGTCTGATTCTATTCAGCCCTGTCCTACCCAATACACAAAATCCTGTCTGGGGTGGTGCTAGCACCTCCCAAGGCAGGAAACCCTTTGTCCAAGCTGCCCTCGCTGGAAGGACTCCCAGCAGCAGGAGGTCAGACTTGTGTCTGTGGTGGCAGCATCCATTTTGAGATGCTAAGGCTCTGTTTAACTTTAACCGGGGTTCAGGCTAGGTACATGTCGTGTCCCTCTAGAAGGGTGGAATGCTACCCCCGTCACCAGAATTGGCGAGGGGGTAGTATTCCAATTCGTATGACACCTTACTCGACATGTTTTGATAAAGCCAAACCTAAGATAGCATTTAACCGCGAGGATTATAATGCACTTAAGAGTATATGGTATGGCAGTATCATGAAACAGCTAAAGGACATGGTTCCGAAAGCTGCAGACAGGCTCAGCTCATGCCAGAGCACCATCTCACATATTTCCAAGCACTCTGCCTCCAGGATTGATGAGGCCTTCCATAGGAGTGGCTGATAGGAATATATGTGTCCATTTTAGGTTAGGTATAGGCATACTACACCTAAGTAAGGGGTGGTTACACCGACTTACCCCAGCTGAGTGATCAGCCAGTTGTGTCAAATATGGAGGCCAGGCCAGGGGTGGCATAATACATGCTGCAGCCCCTAGTAGGCCTTGGAAGCACCTATGCCCTGGGTACCTGGGTACACTGTTACAGGGGCCAATAAGGTGAACCAGTTCCAATTGTGTATGTACCTAAGGTACATGGAGTCCATTTTAAGGAGAGAGCAATTAGCCTGGGGCCCTGAATAGCAGGATCCCAGGCCAACTATGTCAAAAACCAGCTAAACACCAGGCAAAAAGTTTGGGGGTAACCATAGTCAGATATCCACCTTCCTACAGCGGTGTCGGCAACTTGATTGGAGCAAACAGGCCTTGGCTAAAGCAAGCCACGCAGGAAGTGATTCAAGCTTCTCACTCGGACAAGAAAGGTCAGAGCGGCTGCTCCTTTTCAGGGGAGCAAGGGCCAGTCTGGAGCAACGAGACCAGCGGTGTAGTTTGTCGTTTTCGTCGCCAAGATGGCCGCTAGCCACGTGGCAGGTGGCCGGGATGGTGCGTCGAGTGGCACGGTGCAAAAGGGCCCCACGCAGATCGTGGAGATGCTGGGGGGCGGATCTTCGGTGCAAGGGCTGCTCGAGGTTGGGGCTTCTCAAAACCCAAAGCACAGCGTCGAGGGTGCCTCTGATGCTGCGCAGTCAGCGTTTCAGGGGTCTTCCAAGAGGTCCGGTCCCACGTCTCTCGATGCCTCCACGGGTCCCTTCTTTGCAGGGACTGTGGATCGGGCTGTGAGAAGTCTGGGAGTCTGGGTCTTGTCGGGCTCTGGGCTCGGGCTCCAGCGGGAGGCGGCGGCAAAGCAGACGTCGAGTTGCTGGTTGGTGCCTATGTTCACAGGGTGGTCACTCCTTGGCCACAAGGGAGATTCTCTTCCGTCTTCTGAGCAGCAGAATGTCGAAGTCCAGTCTTCGTCTGTATTTCAAGTTGATTCAGGATGATCTGAAGTCTCAGGACACAGCTCCCACTCTTATTCGAATCTGTGGGGCCGGATCACCTACTAGGTCCCTCCTCTGGGTGGAACCAGGAAGGGGGGTGGTTACACCCCCTTTCCTTTGTCCAGTTTCGCGCCAGGACTGGGGCTGGAAGGCCCCAGCACCGGTTTGAACTGGCCTATGCACAGGGACACCTTGTGTGCCCCAGGCATGTCTGATTCTATTCAGCCCTGTCCTACCCAATACACAAAATCCTGTCTGGGGTGGTGCTAGCACCTCCCAAGGCAGGAAACCCTTTGTCCAAGCTGCCCTCGCTGGAAGGAGTCCCAGCAGCAGGAGGTCAGACTTGTGTCTGCGGTGGCAGCATCCATCTTGTGATGCTGAGGCTCTGTTTAACTTTAACCGGGGTTCAGGTTAGGTACATGTCGTGTCCCTCTAGAAGGGTGGAATGCTACCCCTGTTGCCAGAACTGGCGAGGGGGTAGTATTCCAATTCGTATGACACCTTACTCGACATATTTTGATAAAGCCAAACCCAAGATAGCATTAAACCGCGAGGATTATAATGCACTTAAGAGTATATGGTATGGCAGTATCATGAAACAGCTAAAGGACATGGTTCCGAAAGCTGCAGACAGGCTCAGCTCATGCCAGAGCACTATCTCACATATTTCCAAGCACTCTGCCTCCAGGATTTGATGAGGCCTTCCATAGGAGTGACTGATAGGAACATATGTGTCCATTTTAGGTTAGGTATAGGCATAGTACACCTAAGTAAGGGGTGGTTACACCGACTTACCCCAGCTGAGTGATCAGCCAGTTGTGTCAAATATGGAGGCCAGGCCAGGGGTGGCACAATACATGCTGCAGCCCCTGGTAGGCCTTGGAAGCACCTATGCCCTGGGTACCTGGGTACACTGTTACAGGGGCCAATAAGGTGAACCAGTTCCAATTGTGTATGTACCTAAGGTACATGGAGTCCATTTTAAGGAGAGAGCAATTAGCCTGGGGCCCTGAATAGCAGGATCCCAGGCCAACTATGTCAAAAACCAGCTAAACACCAGGCAAAAAGTTTGGGGGTAACCATAGCCAGATATCCACCTTCCTACAGGCTGCATTTACATTGAATTCTGTGATTTGAATTTAATGTTAAACTACTCACTCAGAAGGATTTTTAATTCTGTTGTTAATCCTGTTAATAAATCACGGCTACAAATCTCAGACTGCCACAAACAATTGACTGCCTGATCTACAACACATCCCCTTACAGAAGTTCAGAGTTCTTCATCTGAATACAGAGACAATTCCATGGGTTAAGATTCTCATACCATAAATGTTTCTGGTGTCTGTACCTTCATTTGAGGCTGAACACCCTTCCAATATTTAGGAGTAGCTCAAAGTGAAGAATATATATTCCTTATCGCTAATGGCTTCAATAACATGAAAGTAATTTGTGCAATATGTTTATCCGGAGAGTTAAAAAAATTAACATTAATTCCCTAGTTGATGTTCACTGTGTTATAGCTTGAAGAAAGATGTTGCTGTTGGGTCAGCTATAGCCCAGCGGTTCCTTCTCAAGTTTACATCATTTAACTTGTTCAACCTTTCAATGGTTCTAGTCCCGCGGGTGCTCTCTGGCCTTTTTTTCCCATCATTTGTCAATTAATGAACTACGCATCTTTACTTGCTTCATTCACTCTATTTGGTGAATATCGCCTATTTCCTCTTTCTATTTCTACAAATGATCATTAAAGCATTGCCTACTAGCAGAGTGGGTTCACAGCTACCTAACACAGTCTTTCCAGTGCTGTGTGATTGTCCCGATGCATAATAACATATTGAAAAAAATAAATTCAATGAGGTAAGGAAGGCATTTGTCCATCAAAACCAAACATCACCTTTTGATTGCTTTAGAACTAATTTTTTTAAACTTTTTCAAATTACAAGCCTGTTGCAATAATGATGATAATGTTGAAGACAGAATTTTAAATCTTATGAAACTAAATTCCCAGATTGTCAGTATTCTAGCTTAAACTAGAATGTATCACTATGATGACATAACGCTTTCACCATAATACACTAACAGCAAGTTAAGTAATTCAAGTAGACTCATTTTATATTGCTGTAATAAGAACTATTGGAAATTACCTTTTTTATGAGTTGACATCATTTGTTGGAATGCATAAGTATTAGGTATAGAATAAGCAAGTGAGTAACATGATGCATGCAGCCCCCTTTAACATTGTTTGAGGGGACCGTTAGTTGGCTTCCAGTTTTTTCAACTTCACATCACCACAAGGTATATCAGTGCAGTGATGAATTTGAAAAAATGTATAACCCCACAGCATGGTGTTGGAATCATTTGTGTTTCTTTTTAAAAAATAAAATCCTAATTTAGTGGTTTCTTCTACAAAAAAGGAACCCTGAAAATGTTGAAGAACTGCATAATGTTTGACAAAGTCACCTGGCAAAATGTTCCTACATTGATAACAACTGCAACGACAGGTGTTTATGACAATGTACAGTTGTTGCTGCTGGGGATGCAGACCTGACAGGGTTTCCAGGTTTAATATGTCAAAACCTAATTTTGGCTGCATTTACATTGAATTCTGTGATTTGAATTTAATGTTAAACTACTCACTCAAAAGGATTTTTAATTCTGTTGTTAATCCTGTTAATAAATCACGGCTACAAATCTCAGACTGCCACAAACAATTGACTGCCTGATATACAACACATCCCCTTACAGAAGTTCAGAGTTCTTCATCTGAATACAGAGACAATTCCATGGGTTAAGATTTTCATACCATAAATGTTTCTGGTGTCTTTACCTTCATTTGAGGCTGAACACCTTTCCAATATTTAGGAGTAGCTCAAAGTGAAGAATGTATATTCCTTATCGCTAATGGCTTCAATAACATGAAAGTAATTTGTGCAATATGTTTATCCTGAGAGTTCAAAAAATTAACATTAATTCCCTAGTTGATGTTCACTGTGTTATAGCTTAAAGAAAGATGTTGCTGTTGGGGCAGCTATAGCCCAGCGGTTCCTTCTCAAGTTTACATAATTTAACTTGTTCAACCTTTCAATGGTTCTAGTCCCGCGGGTGCTCTCTGGCCTTTTTTTCCCATAATTTGTCAATTAATGAACTACGCATCTTTACTTGCTTCATTCACTCTATTTGGTAAATATCGCCTATTTCCTCTTTCTATTTCTACAAATGATCATTAAAGCATTGCCTACTAGCAGAGTGGGTTCTCAGCTACATAACACAGCATTTCCAGTGCTGTGTGATTGTCCCGACCCAAAATAACATATTGAAAAAAAGTAATTCAATGAGGTAAGGAAGGCATTTGTCCATCAAAACCAAACTTTACCTTTTGATTGCTTTAGAACTAATTTTTTTAAACTTTTTTAACTTACAAGCCTGTTGCAATAATGATGATAATGTTGAAGACAGAATTTTAAATCTTATGAAACTAAATTCCCAGATTGTCAGTATTCTAGCTGAAACTAGAATGTATAACTATGATGACATAACACTTTCACCATAATACACTAACAGCAAGTTAAGTAATTCAAGTAGACTCATTTTATTTTGCTGTAATAAGAACTATTGGAAATTACCTTTTTTTATGAGTTGACATCATTTGTTGGAATGCATAAGTATTACGTATAGAATAAGCAAGTGAGTAACGTGATGCATGCAGCCCCCTTTAACATTGTTTATGGGGACCGTTAGTTGGCTTCCAGTTTTTTCAACTTCACATCACCACAAGGTATATCAGTGCAGTGATGAATTTGAAAAAATGTATAACCCCACAGCATGGTGTTGGAATCATTTGTGTTTCTTTTTAAAAAATAAAATCCTAATTTAGTGGTTTCTTACACAAAAAAGGAACCCTGAAAATGTTGACGAACTGCATAATGTTTGACAAAGTCACCTAGCAAAATGTTCCTACATTGATAACAACTGCAACAACAGGTGTTTATGACAATGTGCAGTTGTTGCAGCTGGGGATGCAGACTTGACAGGGTTTCCAGGTTTAATATGTCAAAACCTAATTTTGGCTGCATTTACATTGAATTCTGTGATTTGAATTTAATGTTAAACTACTCTCTCAGAAGGATTTTTAATTCTGTTGTTAATCCTGTTAATAAATCATGGCTACAAATCTCAGACTGCCACAAACAATGGACTGCTTGATCTACAACACATCCCCTTACAGAAGTTCAGAGTTCTTCATCTGAATACAGAGACAATTCCACGGGTTAAGATTTTCATACCATAAATGTTTCTGATATCTTCACCTTCATTTGAGGCTGAACCCCCTTCCAATATTCAGGAGTAGCTCAAAGTGAAGAATATATATTCCTTATCGCTAATGGCTTCAATAACATGAAAGTAATTTGTGCAATATGTTAATCCTGAGAGTTCAAAAAAATTAACATTAATTCCCTAGTTGATGTTCACTGTGTTATAGCTTGAAGGAAGATGTTGCTGTTGGGTCAGCTATAGCCCAGCGGTTCCTTCTCAAGTTTACATCATTTAACTTGTTCAACCTTTCAATGGTTCTAGTCCCGCGGGTGCTCTCTGGCCTTTTTTTCCCATCATTTGTCAATTAATGAACTACGCATCTTTACTTGCTTCATTCACTCTATTTGGTAAATATCGCCTATTTCCTCTTTCTATTTCTACAAATGATCATTAAAGCATTGCCTACTAGCAGAGTGGGTTCTCAGCTACATAACACAGCATTTCCAGTGCTGTGTGATTGTCCCGACCCATAATAACATATTGAAAAAAAGTAATTCAATGAGGTAAGGAAGGCATTTGTCCATCAAAACCAAACTTCACCTTTTGATTGCTTTAGAACTAATTTTTTTAAACTTTTTTAACTTACAAGCCTGTTGCAATAATGATGATAATGTTGAAGACAGAATTTTAAATCTTATGAAACTAAATTCCCAGATTGTCAGTATTCTAGCTGAAACTAGAATGTATCACTATGATGACATAACGCTTTCACCATAATACACTAACAGCAAGTTAAGTAATTCAAGTAGACTCATTTTATTTTGCTGTAATAAGAACTATTGGAAATTACCTTTTTTATGAGTTGACATCACTTGTTGGAATGCATAAGTATTAGGTATAGAATAAGCAAGTGAGTAATAACGTGATGCATGCAGCCCCCTTTAACATTGTTTGAGGGGATCGTTAGTTGGCTTCCAGTTTTTTCAACTTCACATCACCACAAGGTATATCAGTGCAGTGATGAATTTGAAAAAATGTATAACCCCACAGCATGGTGTTGGAATCATTTGTGTTTCTTTTTAAAAAATAAAATCCTAATTTAGTGGTTTCTTCTACAAAAAAGGAACCCTGAAAATGTTGACGAACTGCATAATGTTTGACAAAGTCACCTAGCAAAATGTTCCTACATTGATAACAACTGCAACGACAGGTGTTTATGACAATGTACAGTTGTTGCTGCTGGGGATGCAGACATGACAGGGTTTCCAGGTTTAATATGTCAAAACCTAATTTTGGCTGCATTTACATTGAATTCTGTGATTTGAATTTAATGTTAAACTACTCACTCAGAAGGATTTTTAATTCTGTTGTTAATCCTGTTAATAAATCAGGGCTACAAATCTCAGACTGCCACAAACAATGGACTGCCTGATCTACAACACATCCCCTTACAGAAGTTCAGAGTTCTTCATCTGAATACAGAGACAATTCCATGGGTTAAGATTTTCATACCATAAATGTTTCTGGTGTCTGTACCTTCATTTGAGACTGAACACCCTTCCAATATTTAGGAGTAGCTCAAAGTGAAGAATATATATTCCTTATCGCTAATGGCTTCAATAACATGAAAGTAATTTGTGCAATATGTTTATCCTGAGAGAGCAAAAAATTAACATTAATTCCCTAGTTGATGTTCACTGTGTTATAGCTTGATGAAAGATGTTGCTGTTGGGTCAGCTATAGCCCAGCGGTTCCTTCTCAAGTTTACATCATTTAACTTGTTCAACCTTACAATGGTTCTAGTCCCGCGGGTGCTCTCTGGCCTTTTTTCCCATCATTTGTTAATTAATGAACTACGCATCTTTACTTGCTTCATTCACTCTATTTGGTAAATATCGCCTATTTCATCTTTCTATTTCTACAAATGATCATTAAAGCATTGCCTACTAGCAGAGTGGGTTCTCAGCTACATAACCCAGCCTTTCCAGTGCTGTGTGATTGTCCCGACGCATAATAACATATTGAAAAAAAGTAATTCAATGAGGTAAGGAAGGCATTTGTCCATCAAAACCAAAAATCACCTTTTGATTGCTTTAGAACTAATTTTTAAAAACTTTTTTAACTTACAAGCCTGTTGCAATAATGATGATATTGTTGAAGACAGAATCTTAAATCTTATGAAACTAAATTCGACGATTGTCAGTATTCTAGCTTAAACTAGAATGTATCACTATGATGACATAACGCTTTCACCATAATACACTAACAGCAAGTTAAGTAATTCAAGTAGACTCATTATATATTGCTGTAATAAGAACTATTGGAAATTACCTTTTTTATGAGTTGACATCATTTGTTGGAATGCATAAGTATTAGGTATAGAATAAGCAAGTGAGTAATAACGTGATGCATGCTGCCCCCTTTAACATTGTTTGAGGGGATTGTTAGTTGGCTTCCAGTTTTTTCAACTTCACATCACCACAAGGTATATCAGTGCAGTGATGACTTTAAAAAAATGTATAACCCCACAGCATGGTGTTGGAATCATTTGTGTTTCTTTTTAAAAAATAAAATCCTAATTTAGTGGTTTCTTCTACAAAAAAGGAACCCTGAAAATGTTGACGAACTGCATAATGTTTGACAAAGTCACCTAGCAAAATGTTCCTACATTGATAACAACTGCAACGACAGGTGTTTATGACAATGTACAGTTGTTGCTGCTGGGGATGCAGACCTGACAGGGTTTCCAGGTGTAATATGTCAAAACCTAATTTTGGCTGCATTTACATTGAATTCTGTGATTTGAATTTAATGTTAAACTACTCACTCAGAAGGATTTTTGATTCTGTTGTTAATCCTGTTAATAAATCACGGCTACAAATCTCAGACTGCCACAAACAATGGACTGCCTGATCTACAACACATCCCCTTACAGAAGTTCAGAGTTCTTCATCTGAATACAGAGACAATTCCATGGGTTAAGATTTTCATACCATAAATGTTTCTGGTGTCTGTACCTTCATTTGAGGCTGAACACCCTTCCAATATTTAGGAGTAGCTCAAAGTGAAGAATATATATTCCTTATCGCTAATGGCTTCAATAACATGAAAGTAATTTGTGCAATATGTTTATCCTGAGAGTTCAAAAAATTAACATTAATTCCCTAGTTGATGTTCACTGTGTTATAGCTTGAAGAAAGATGTTGCTGTTGGGTCAGCTATAGCCCAGCGGTTCCTTCTCAAGTTTACATAATTTAACTTGTTCAACCTTTCAATGGTTCTAGTCCCGCGGGTGCTCTCTGGCCTTTTTTTCCCATCATTTGTCAATTAATGAACTACGCATCTTTACTTGCTTCATTCACTCTATTTGGTAAATATCGCCTATTTCCTCTTTCTATTTCTACAAATGATCATTAAAGCATTGCCTCCTAGCAGAGTGGGTTCTCAGCTACATAACCCAGCCTTTCCAGTGCTGTGTGATTGTCCCGATGCATAATAACATATTGAAAAAAAGTAATTCAATGAGGTAAGGAAGGCATTTGTACATCAAAAACAAAAATCACCTTTTGATTGCTTTAGAACTAATTTTTTAAAACTTTTTTAACTTACAAGCCTGTTGCAATAATGATGATATTGTTGAAGACAGAATTTTAAATCTTATGAAACTAAATTCCCAGATTGTCAGTATTCTAGCTTAAACTAGAATGTATCACTATGATGACATAATGCTTTTACCATAATACACTAACAGCAAGTTAAGTAATTCAAGTAGACTCATTATATATTGCTGTAATAAGAACTATTGGAAATTACCTTTTTTATGAGTTGACATCATTTGTTGGAATGCATAAGTGTTAGGTATAGAATAAGCAAGTGAGTAATAACGTGATGCATGCAGCCCCCTTTAACATTGTTTGAGGGGATCGTTAGTTGGCTTCCAGTTTTTTCAACTTCACATCACCACAAGGTATATCAGTGCAGTGATGACTTTGAAAAATGTATAACCCCACAGCATGGTGTTGGAATCATTTGTGTTTCTTTTTAAAAAATAAAATCCTAATTTAGTGGTTTCTTCTACAAAAAAGGAACCCTGAAAATGTTGACGAACTGCATAATGTTTGACAAAGTCACCTAGCAAAATGTTCCTACATTGATAACAACTGCAACAACAGGTGTTTATGACAATGTGCAGTTGTTGCAGCTGGGGATGCAGACCTGACAGGGTTTCCAGGTTTAATATGTCAAAACCTAATTTTGGCTGCATTTACATTGAATTCTGTGATTTGAATTTAATGTTAAACTACTCTCTCAGAAGGATTTTTAATTATGTTGTTAATCCTGTTAATAAATCATGGCTACAAATCTCAGACTGCCACAAACAATGGACTGCTTGATCTACAACACATCCCCTTACAGAAGTTCAGAGTTCTTCATCTGAATACAGAGACAATTCCATGGGTTAAGATTTTCATACCATAAATGTTTCTGGTGTCTGTGAGGCTGAACACCCTTCCAATATTTAGGAGTAGTTCAAAGTGAAGAATATATATTCCTTATCGCTAATGGCTTCAATAACATGAAAGTAATTTGTGCAATATGTTTATCCTGAGAGTTCAAAAAATTTACATTAATTCCCTAGTTGATGTTCACTGTGTTATAGCTTGAAGGAAGATGTTGCTGTTGGGTCAGCTATAGCCCAGCGGTTCCTTCTCAAGTTTACATCATTTAACTTGTTCAACCTTTCAATGGTTCTAGTCCCGCGGGTGCTCTCTGGCCTTTTTTTCCCATCATTTGTCAATTAATGAACTACGCATCTTTACTTGCTTCATTCACTCTATTTGGTAAATATCGCCTATTTCCTCTTTCTATTTCTACAAATGATCATTAAAGCATTGCCTACTAGCAGAGTGGGTTCTCAGCTACATAACACAGCATTTCCAGTGCTGTGTGATTGTCCCGACCCATAATAACATATTGAAAAAAAGTAATTCAATGAGGTAAGGAAGGCATTTGTCCATCAAAACCAAACTTCACCTTTTGATTGCTTTAGAACTAATTTTTTTAAACTTTTTTAACTTACAAGCCTGTTGCAATAATGATGATAATGTTGAAGACAGAATTTTTCTTATGAAACTAAATTCCCAGATTGTCAGTATTCTAGCTTAAACTAGAATGTATCACTATGATGACATAACGCTTTCACCATAATACACTAACAGCAAGTTAAGTAATTCAAGTAGACTCATTATATATTGCTGTAATAAGAACTATCGGAAATTACCTTTATTATGAGTTGACATCATTTGTTGGAATGCATAAGTATTAGGTATAGAATAAGCAAGTGAGTAACGTGATGCATGCAGCCCCCTTTAACATTGTTTGAGGGGACCGTTAGTTGGCTTCCAGTTTTTTCAACTTCACATCACCACAAGGTATATCAGTGCAGTGAGGAATTTGAAAAAATGTATAACCCCACAGCATGGTGTTGGAATCATTTGTGTTTCTTTTTAAAAAATAAAATCCTAATTTAGTGGTTTCTTCTACAAAAAAGGAACCCTGAAAATGTTGACGAACTGCATAATGTTTGACAAAGTCACCTAGCAAAATGTTCCTACATTGATAACAACTGCAACAACAGGTGTTTATGACAATGTACAGTTGTTGCTGCTGGGGATGCAGACCTGACAGGGTTTCCAGGTTTAATATGTCAAAACCTAATTTTGGCTGCATTTACATTGGATTCTGTGATTTGAATTTAATGTTAAACTACTCACTCAGAAGGATTTTTAATTCTGTTGTTAATCCTGTTAATAAATCACGGCTACAAATCTCAGACTGCCACAAACAATGGACTGCCTGATCTACAACACATCCCCTTACAGAACTTCAGAGTTCTTCATTTGAATACAGAGACAATTCCATGGGTTAAGATTTTCATACCATAAATGTTTCTGGTGTCTGTACCTTCATTTGAGGCTGAACACCCTTCCAATATTTAGGAGTAGCTCAAAGTGAAGAATATATATTCCTTATCGCTAATGGCTTCAATAACATGAAAGTAATTTGTGCAATATGTTTATCCTGAGAGTTCAAAAAATTAACATTAATTCCCTAGTTGATGTTCACTGTGTTATAACTTGAAGAAAGATGTTGCTGTTGGGTCAGCTATAGCCCAGCGGTTCCTTCTCTAGTTTACATCATATAACTTGTTCAACCTTTCAATGGTTCTAGTCCCGCGGGTGCTCTCTGGCCTTTTTTTCCCATCATTTGTCAATTAATGAACTACGCATCTTTACTTGCTTCATTCACTCTATTTGGTAAATATCGCCTATTTCATCTTTCTATTTCTACAAATGATCATTAAAGCATTGCCTACTAGCAGAGTGGGTTCTCAGCTACATAACCCAGCCTTTCCAGTGCTGTGTGATTGTCCCGACGCATAATAACATATTGAAAAAAAGTAATTCAATGAGGTAAGGAAGGCATTTGTCCATCAAAACCAAAAATCACTTTTTGATTGCTTTAGAACTAATTTTTTTTAACTTTTTTAACTTACAAGCCTGTTGCAATAATGATGATATTGTTGAAGACAGAATTTTAAATCTTATGAAACTAAATTCCCAGATTGTCAGTATTCTAGCTTAAACTAGAATGTATCACTATGATGACATAACGCTTTCACCAGCATACACTAACAGCAAGTTAAGTAATTCAAGTAGACTCATTATATATTGCTGTAATAAGAACTATTGGAAATTACCTTTTTTTATGAGTTGACATCATTTGTTGGAATGCATAAGTATTAGGTATAGAATAAGCAAGTGAGTAATAACGTGATGCATGCAGCCCCCTTTAACATTGTTTGAGGGGATCGTTAGTTGGCTTCCAGTTTTTTCAACTTCACATCACCACAAGGTATATCAGTGCAGTGATGACTTTGAAAAAATGTATAACCCCACAGCATGCTGTTGGAATCATTTGTGTTTCTTTTTAAAAAATAAAATCCTAATTTAGTGGTTTCTTCTACAAAAAAGGAACCCTGAAAATGTTGACGAACTGCATAATGTTTGACAAAGTCACCTAGCAAAATGTTCCTACATTGATAACAACTGCAACAACAGGTGTTTATGACAATGTGCAGTTGTTGCAGCTGGGGATGCAGACCTGACAGGGTTTCCAGGTTTAATATGTCAAAACCTAATTTTGGCTGCATTTACATTGAATTCTGTGATTTGAATTTAATGTTAAACTACTCTCTCAGAAGGATTTTTAATTCTGTTGTTAATCCTGTTAATAAATCACGGCTACAAATCTCAGACTGCCCCAAACAATGGACTGCCTGATCTACAACACATCCCCTTACAGAAGTTCAGAGTTCTTCATCTGAATACAGAGACAATTCCATGGGTTAAGATTTTCATACCATAAATGTTTCTGGTGTCTGTACCTTCATTTGAGGCTGAACCCCCTTCCAATATTCAGGAGTAGCTCAAAGTGAAGAATATATATTCCTTATCGCTAATGGCTTCAATAACATGAAAGTAATTTGTGCAATATGTTTATCCTGAGAGTTCAAAAAATTAACATTAATTCCCTAGTTGATGTTCACTGTGTTATAGCTTGAAGAAAGATGTTGCTGTTGGGTCAGCTATAGCCCAGCGGTTCCTTCTCTAGTTTACATCATTTAACTTGTTCAACCTTTCAATGGTTCTAGTCCCGCGGGTGCTCTCTGGCCTTTTTTTCCCATCATTTGTCAATTAATGAACTACGCATCTTTACTTGCTTCATTCACTCTATTTGGTAAATATCGCCTATTTCCTCTTTCTATTGCTACAAATGATCATTAAAGCATTGCCTACTAGCAGAGTGGGTTCTCAGCTACATAACACAGCCTTTCCAGTGCTGTGTGATTTTCCCGACGCATAATAACATATTGAAAAAAAGTAATTCAACGAGGTAAGGAAGGCATTTGTCCATCAAACCTAAACATCACCTTTTGATTGCTTTAGAACTAATTTTTTAAAAACTTTTTTAACTTACAAGCCTGTTGCAATAATGATGATATTGTTGAAGACAGAATTTTTCTTATGAAACTAAATTCCCAGATTGTCAGTATTCTAGCTTAAACTAGAATGTATCACTATGATGACATAACGCTTTCACCATAATACACTAACATCAAGTTAAGTAATTCAAGTAGACTCATTATATATTGCTGTAATAAGAACTATTGGAAATTACCTTTTTTTATGAGTTGACATCATTTGTTGGAATGCATAAGTATTAGGTATAGAATAAGCAAGTGAGTAACGTGATGCATGCAGCCCCCTTTAACATTGTTTGAGGGGACCGTTAGTTGGCGTCCAGTTTTTTCAACTTCACATCACCACAAGGTATATCAGTGCAGTGATGACTTTGAAAAAATGTATAACCCCACAGCATGCTGTTGGAATCATTTGTGTTTCTTTTTAAAAAATAAAATCCTAATTTAGTGGTTTCTTCTACAAAAAAGGAACCCTGAAAATGTTGACGAACTGCATAATGTTTGACAAAGTCACCTAGCAAAATGTTCCTACATTGATAACAACTGCAACAACAGGTGTTTATGACAATGTACAGTTGTTGCTGCTGGGGATGCAGACCTGACAGGGTTTCCAGGTTTAATATGTCAAAACCTAATTTTGGCTGCATTTACATTGGATTCTGTGATTTGAATTTAATGTTAAACTACTCACTCAGAAGGATTTTTAATTCTGTTGTTAATCCTGTTAATAAATCACGGCTACAAATCTCAGACTGCCACAAACAATGGACTGCCTGATCTACAACACATCCCCTTACAGAACTTCAGAGTTCTTCATTTGAATACAGAGACAATTCCATGGGTTAAGATTTTCATACCATAAATGTTTCTGGTGTCTGTACCTTCATTTGAGGCTGAACACCCTTCCAATATTTAGGAGTAGCTCAAAGTGAAGAATATATATTCCTTATCGCTAATGGCTTCAATAACATGAAAGTAATTTGTGCAATATGTTTATCCTGAGAGTTCAAAAAATTAACATTAATTCCCTAGTTGATGTTCACTGTGTTATAACTTGAAGAAAGATGTTGCTGTTGGGTCAGCTATAGCCCAGTGGTTCCTTCTCTAGTTTACATCATATAACTTGTTCAACCTTTCAATGGTTCTAGTCCCGCGGGTGCTCTCTGGCCTTTTTTTCCCATCATTTGTCAATTAATGAACTACGCATCTTTACTTGCTTCATTCACTCTATTTGGTAAATATCGCCTATTTCATCTTTCTATTTCTACAAATGATCATTAAAGCATTGCCTACTAGCAGAGTGGGTTCTCAGCTACATAACCCAGCCTTTCCAGTGCTGTGTGATTGTCCCGACGCATAATAACATATTGAAAAAAAGTAATTCAATGAGGTAAGGAAGGCATTTGTCCATCAAAACCAAAAATCACTTTTTGATTGCTTTAGAACTAATTTTTTTTAACTTTTTTAACTTACAAGCCTGTTGCAATAATGATGATATTGTTGAAGACAGAATTTTAAATCTTATGAAACTAAATTCCCAGATTGTCAGTATTCTAGCTTAAACTAGAATGTATCACTATGATGACATAACGCTTTCACCAGCATACACTAACAGCAAGTTAAGTAATTCAAGTAGACTCATTATATATTGCTGTAATAAGAACTATTGGAAATTACCTTTTTTTATGAGTTGACATCATTTGTTGGAATGCATAAGTATTAGGTATAGAATAAGCAAGTGAGTAATAACGTGATGCATGCAGCCCCCTTTAACATTGTTTGAGGGGATCGTTAGTTGGCTTCCAGTTTTTTCAACTTCACATCACCACAAGGTATATCAGTGCAGTGATGACTTTGAAAAAATGTATAACCCCACAGCATGCTGTTGGAATCATTTGTGTTTCTTTTTAAAAAATAAAATCCTAATTTAGTGGTTTCTTCTACAAAAAAGGAACCCTGAAAATGTTGACGAACTGCATAATGTTTGACAAAGTCACCTAGCAAAATGTTCCTACATTGATAACAACTGCAACAACAGGTGTTTATGACAATGTGCAGTTGTTGCAGCTGGGGATGCAGACCTGACAGGGTTTCCAGGTTTAATATGTCAAAACCTAATTTTGGCTGCATTTACATTGAATTCTGTGATTTGAATTTAATGTTAAACTACTCTCTCAGAAGGATTTTTAATTCTGTTGTTAATCCTGTTAATAAATCACGGCTACAAATCTCAGACTGCCCCAAACAATGGACTGCCTGATCTACAACACATCCCCTTACAGAAGTTCAGAGTTCTTCATCTGAATACAGAGACAATTCCATGGGTTAAGATTTTCATACCATAAATGTTTCTGGTGTCTGTACCTTCATTTGAGGCTGAACCCCCTTCCAATATTCAGGAGTAGCTCAAAGTGAAGAATATATATTCCTTATCGCTAATGGCTTCAATAACATGAACGTAATTTGTGCAATATGTTTATCCTGAGAGTTCAAAAAATTAACATTAATTCCCTAGTTGATGTTCACTGTGTTATAGCTTGAAGAAAGATGTTGCTGTTGGGTCAGCTATAGCCCAGCGGTTCCTTCTCTAGTTTACATCATTTAACTTGTTCAACCTTTCAATGGTTCTAGTCCCGCGGGTGCTCTCTGGCCTTTTTTTCCCATCATTTGTCAATTAATGAACTACGCATCTTTACTTGCTTCATTCACTCTATTTGGTAAATATCGCCTATTTCCTCTTTCTATTGCTACAAATGATCATTAAAGCATTGCCTACTAGCAGAGTGGGTTCTCAGCTACATAACACAGCCTTTCCAGTGCTGTGTGATTTTCCCGACGCATAATAACATATTGAAAAAAAGTAATTCAACGAGGTAAGGAAGGCATTTGTCCATCAAACCTAAACATCACCTTTTGATTGCTTTAGAACTAATTTTTTAAAAACTTTTTTAACTTACAAGCCTGTTGCAATAATGATGATATTGTTGAAGACAGAATTTTTCTTATGAAACTAAATTCCCAGATTGTCAGTATTCTAGCTTAAACTAGAATGTATCACTATGATGACATAACGCTTTCACCATAATACACTAACAGCAAGTTAAGTAATTCAAGTAGACTCATTATATATTGCTGTAATAAGAACTATTGGAAATTACCTTTTTTTATGAGTTGACATCATTTGTTGGAATGCATAAGTATTAGGTATAGAATAAGCAAGTGAGTAACGTGATGCATGCAGCCCCCTTTAACATTGTTTGAGGGGACCGTTAGTTGGCGTCCAGTTTTTTCAACTTCACATCACCACAAGGTATATCAGTGCAGTGATGACTTTGAAAAAATGTATAACCCCACAGCATGCTGTTGGAATCATTTGTGTTTCTTTTTAAAAAATAAAATCCTAATTTAGTGGTTTCTTCTACAAAAAAGGAACCCTGAAAATGTTGACTAACTGCATAATGTTTGACAAAGTCACCTAGCAAAATGTTCCTACATTGATAACAACTGCAACAACAGGTGTTTATGACAATGTACAGTTGTTGCTGCTGGGGATGCAGACCTGACAGGGTTTCCAGGTTTAATATGTCAAAACCTAATTTTGGCTGCATTTACATTGAATTCTGTGATTTGAATTTAATGTTAAACTACTCACTCGGAAGGATTTTTAATTCTGTTGTTAATCCTGTTAATAAATCACGGCTACAAATCTCAGACTGCCAAAAACAATGGACTGCCTGATCTACAACACATCCCCTTACAGAAGTTCAGAGTTCTTCATCTGAATACAGAGACAATTCCATGGGTTAGGATTTTCATACCATAAATGTTTCTGGTGTCTGTACCTTCATTTGAGGCTGAACACCCTTCCGATATTTAGGAGTAGCTCAAAGTGAAGAATATATATTCCTTATCGCTAATGGCTTCAATAACATGAAAGTAATTTGTGCAATATGTTTATCCTGAGAGTTCAAAAAATTAACATTAATTCCCTAGTTGATGTTCACTGTGTTATAGCTTGAAGAAAGATGTTGCTTTTGGGTCAGCTATAGCCCAGCGGTTCCTTCTCTAGTTTACATCATTTAACTTGTTCAACCTTTCAATGGTTCTAGTCCCGCGGGTGCTCTCTGGCCTTTTTTTCCCATCATTTGTCAATTAATGAACTACGCATCTTTACTTGCTTCATTCACTCTATTTGGTAAATATCGCCTATTTCATATTTCTATTTCTACAAATGATCATTAAAGCATTGCCTACTAGCAGAGTGGGTTCTCAGCTACATAACCCAGCCTTTCCAGTGCTGTGTGATTGTCCCGACGCATAATAACATATTGAAAAAAAGTAATTCAATGAGGTAAGGAAGGCATTTGTCCATCAAAACCAAAAATCACTTTTTGATTGCTTTAGAACTAATTTTTTTAAACTTTTTTAACTTACAAGCCTGTTGCAATAATGATGATATTGTTGAAGACAGAATTTTAAATCTTATGAAACTAAATTCCCAGATTGTCAGTATTCTAGCTTAAACTAGAATGTATCACTATGATGACATAACGCTTTCACCATAATACACTAACAGCAAGTTAAGTAATTCAAGTAGACTCATTATATATTGCTGTAATAAGAACTATTGGAAATTACCTTTGTTATGAGTTGACATCATTTGTTGGAATGCATAAGTATTAGGTATAGAATAAGCAAGTGAGTAATAACGTGATGCATGCAGCCCCCTTTAACATTGTTTGAGGGGATCGTTAGTTGGCTTCCAGTTTTTTCAACTTCACATCACCACAAGGTATATCAGTGCAGTGATGACTTTGAAAAAATGTATAACCCCACAGCATGGTGTTGGAATCATTTGTGTTTCTTTTTAAAAAATAAAATCCTAATTTAGTGGTTTCTTCTACAAAAAAGGAACCCTGAAAATGTTGACGAACTGCATAATGTTTGACAAAGCTACCTAGCAAAATGTGCCTACATTGATAACAACTGCAACGACAGGTGTTTATGACAATGTACAGTTGTTGCTGCTGGGGATGCAGACCTGACAGGGTTTCCAGGTTTAATATGTCAAAACCTAATTTTGGCTGCATTTACATTGAATTCTGTGATTTGAATTTAATGTTAAACTACTCACTCAGAAGGATTTTTAATTCTGTTGTTAATCCTGTTAATAAATCACGGCTACAAATCTCAGACTGCCACAAACAATGGACTGCCTGATCTACAACACATCCCCTTACAGAAGTTCAGAGTTCTTCATCTGAATACAGAGACAATTCCATGGGTTAAGATTTTCATACCATAAATGTTTCTGGTGTCTGTACCTTCATTTGAGGCTGAACACCCTTCCAATATTTAGGAGTAGCTTAAAGTGAAGAATATATATTCCTTATCGCTAATGGCTTCAATAACATGAAAGTAATTTGTGCAATATGTTTATCCTGAGAGTTCAAAAAATTAACATTAATTCCCTAGTTGATGTTCACTGTGTTATAGCTTGAAGAAAGATGTTGCTGTTGGGTCAGCTATAGCCCAGCGGTTCTTTCTCTAGTTTACATCATTTAACTTGTTCAACCTTTCAATGGTTCTAGTTCCGCGGGTGCTCTCTGCCCTTTTTTTCCCATCATTTGTCAATTAATGAACTACGCATCTTTAATTGCTTCATTCACTCTATTTGGTAAATATCGCCTATTTCCTCTTTCTATTGTTACAAATGATCATTAAAGCATTGCCTACTAGCAGAGTGGGTTCTCAGCTACATAACACAGCCTTTCCAGTGCTGTGTGATTTTCCCGACCCATAATAACATATTGAAAAAAAGTAATTCAACGAGGTAAGGAAGGCATTTGTCCATCAAACCTAAACATCACCTTTTGATTGCTTTAGAACTAATTTTTTAAAAACTTTTTTAACTTACAAGCCTGTTGCAATAATGATGATATTGTTGAAGACAGAATTTTTCTTATGAAACTAAATTCCCAGATTGTCAGTATTCTAGCTTAAACTAGAATGTATCACTATGATGACATAACGCTTTCACCATAATACACTAACAGCAAGTTAAGTAATTCAAGTAGACTCATTATATATTGCTGTAATAAGAACTATTGGAAATTACCTTTTTTTATGAGTTGACATCATTTGTTGGAATGCATAAGTATTAGGTATAGAATAAGCAAGTGAGTAACGTGATGCATGCAGCCCCCTTTAACATTGTTTGAGGGGACCGTTAGTTGGCGTCCAGTTTTTTCAACTTCACATCACCACAAGGTATATCAGTGCAGTGATGAATTTGAAAAAATGTATAACCCCACAGCATGGTGTTGGAATCATTTGTGTTTTTTTTTTTTTTATAAAATCCTAATTTAGTGGTTTCTTCTACAAAAAAGGAACCCTGAAAATGTTGACTAACTGCATAATGTTTGACAAAGTCACCTAGCAAAATGTTCCTACATTGATAACAACTGCAACGACAGGTGTTTATGACAATGTACAGTTGTTGCTGCTGGGGATGCAGACCTGACAGGGTTTCCAGGTTTAATATGTCAAAACCTAATTTTGGCTGCATTTACATTGAATTCTGTGATTTGAATTTAATGGTAAACTACTCACTCGGAAGGATTTTTAATTCTGTTGTTAATCCTGTTAATAAATCACGGCTACAAATCTCAGACTGCCAAAAACAATGGACTGCCTGATCTACAACACATCCCCTTACAGAAGTTCAGAGTTCTTCATCTGAATACAGAGACAATTCCATGGGTTAGGATTTTCATACCATAAATGTTTCTGGTGTCTGTACCTTCATTTGAGGCTGAACACCCTTCCGATATTTAGGAGTAGCTCAAAGTGAAGAATATATATTCCTTATCGCTAATGGCTTCAATAACATGAAAGTAATTTGTGCAATATGTTTATCCTGAGAGTTCAAAAAATTAACATTAATTCCCTAGTTGATGTTCACTGTGTTATAGCTTGAAGAAAGATGTTGCTGTTGGGTCAGCTATAGCCCAGCGGTTCCTTCTCTAGTTTACATCATTTAACTTGTTCAACCTTTCAATGGTTCTAGTCCCGCGGGTGCTCTCTGGCCTTTTTTTCCCATCATTTGTCAATTAATGAACTACGCATCTTTACTTGCTTCATTCACTCTATTTGGTAAATATCGCCTATTTCATATTTCTATTTCTACAAATGATCATTAAAGCATTGCCTACTAGCAGAGTGGGTTCTCAGCTACATAACCCAGCCTTTCCAGTGCTGTGTGATTGTCCCGACGCATAATAACATATTGAAAAAAAGTAATTCAATGAGGTAAGGAAGGCATTTGTCCATCAAAACCAAAAATCACTTTTTGATTGCTTTAGAACTAATTTTTTTAAACTTTTTTAACTTACAAGTCTGTTGCAATAATGATGATATTGTTGAAGACAGAATTTTAAATCTTATGAAACTAAATTCCCAGATTGTCAGTATTCTAGCTTAAACTAGAATGTATCACTATGATGACATAACGCTTTCACCATAATACACTAACAGCAAGTTAAGTAATTCAAGTAGACTCATTATATATTGCTGTAATAAGAACTATTGGAAATTACCTTTTTTATGAGTTGACATCATTTGTTGGAATGCATAAGTATTAGGTATAGAATAAGCAAGTGAGTAATAACGTGATGCATGCAGCCCCCTTTAACATTGTTTGAGGGGATCGTTAGTTGGCTTCCAGTTTTTTCAACTTCACATCACCACAAGGTATATCAGTGCAGTGATGACTTTGAAAAAATGTATAACCCCACAGCATGCTGTTGGAATCATTTGTGTTTCTTTTTAAAAAATAAAATCCTAATTTAGTGGTTTCTTCTATAAAAAAGGAACCCTGAAAATGTTGACGAACTGCATAATGTTTGACAAAGTCACCTAGCAAAATGTTCCTACATTGATAACAACTGCAACAACAGGTGTTTATGACAATGTGCAGTTGTTGCAGCTGGGGATGCAGACCTGACAGGGTTTCCAGGTTTATTATGTCAAAACCTAATTTTGGCTGCATTTACATCGAATTCTGTGATTTGAATTTAATGTTAAACTACTCTCTCAGAAGGATTTTTAATTCTGTTGTTAATCCTGTTAATAAATCACGGCTACAAATCTCAGACTGCCACAAACAATGGACTGCTTGATCTACAACACATCCCCTTACAGAAGTTCAGAGTTCTTCATCTGAATACAGAGACAATTCCATGGGTTAAGATTTTCATACCATAAATGTTTCTGATATCTTCACCTTCATTTGAGGCTGAACCCCCTTCCAATATTCAGGAGTAGCTCAAAGTGAAGAATATATATTCCTTATCGCTAATGGCTTCAATAACATGAAAGTAATTTGTGCAATATGTTAATCCTGAGAGTTAAAAAAAATTAACATTAATTCCCTAGTTGATGTTCACTGTGTTATAGCTTGAAGGAAGATGTTGCTGTTGGGTCAGCTATAGCCCAGCGGTTCCTTCTCAAGTTTACATCATTTAACTTGTTCAACCTTTCAATGGTTCTAGTCCCGCGGGTGCTCTCTGTCCTTTTTTCCCATCATTTGTCAATTAATGAACTACGCATCTTTACTTGCTTCATTCACTCTATTTGGTAAATATCGCCTATTTCCTCTTTCTATTTCTACAAATGATCATTAAAGCATTGCCTACTAGCAGAGTGGGTTCTCAGCTACATAACACAGCCTTTCCAGTGCTGTGTGATTGTCCCGACGCATAATAACATATTGAAAAAAAGTAATTCAATGAGGTAAGGAAGGCATTTGTCCATCAAAACCAAAAACCACTTTTTGATTGCTTTAGAACTAATTTTTTTAAACTTTTTTAACTTACAAGCCTGTTGCAATAATGATGATATTGTTGAAGACAGAATTTTAAATCTTATGAAACTAAATTCCCAGATTGTCAGTATTCTAGCTTAAACTAGAATGTATCACTATGATGACATAACGCTTTCACCATAATACACTAACAGCAAGTTAAGTAATTCAAGTAGACTCATTATATATTGCTGTAATAAGAACTATTGGAAATTACCTGTTTTATGAGTTGACATCATTTGTTGGAACGCATAAGTATTAGGTATAGAATAAGCAAGTGAGTAATAACGTGATGCATGCAGCCTCCTTTAACATTGTTTGAGGGGATCGTTATTTGGCTTCCAGTTTTTTCAACTTCACATCACCACAAGGTATATCAGTGCAGTGATGACTTTGAAAAAATGTATAACCCCACAGCATGGTGTTGGAATCATTTGTGTTTCTTTTTAAAAAATAAAATCCTAATTTAGTGGTTTCTTCTACAAAAAAAGAAACCCTGAAAATGTTGACGAACTGCATAATGTTTGACAAAGTCACCTAGCAAAATGTTCCTACATTGATAACAACTGCAACAACAGGTGTTTATGACAATGTGCAGTTGTTGCAGCTGGGGATGCAGACCTGACAGGGTTTCCAGGTTTAATATGTCAAAACCTAATTTTGGCTGCATTTACATCGAATTCTGTGATTTGAATTTAATGTTAAACTACTCTCTCAGAAGGATTTTTAATTCTGTTGTTAATCCTGTTAATAAATCACGGCTACAAATCTCAGACTGCCACAAACAATGGACTGCTTGATCTACAACACATCCCCTTACAGAAGTTCAGAGTTCTTCATCTGAATACAGAGACAATTCCATGGGTTAAGATTTTCATACCATAAATGTTTCTGATATCTTCACCTTCATTTGAGGCTGAACCCCCTTCCAATATTCAGGAGTAGCTCAAAGTGAAGAATATATATTCCTTATCGCTAATGGATTCAATAACATGAAAGTAATTTGTGCAATATGTTAATCCTGAGAGTTCAAAAAAATTAACATTAATTCCCTAGTTGATGTTCACTGTGTTATAGCTTGAAGGAAGATGTTGCTGTTGGGTCAGCTATAGCCCAGCGGTTCCTTCTCAAGTTTACATCATTTAACTTGTTCAACCTTTCAATGGTTCTAGTCCCGCGGGTGCTCTCTGGCCTTTTTTTCCCATAATTTGTCAATTAATGAACTACGCATCTTTACTTGCTTCATTCACTCTATTTGGTAAATATCGCCTATTTCCTCTTTCTATTTCTACAAATGATCATTAAAGCATTGCCTACTAGCAGAGTGGGTTCTCAGCTACATAACACAGCCTTTCCAGTGCTGTGTGATTTTCCCGACGCATAATAACATATTGAAAAAAAGTAATTCAACGAGGTAAGGAAGGCATTTGTCCATCAAACCTAAACATCACCTTTTGATTGCTTTAGAACTAATTTTTTTAAACGTTTTTAACTTACAAGCCTGTTGCAATAATGATGATATTGTTGAAGACAGAATTTTTCTTATGAAACTAAATTCCCAGATTGTCAGTATTCTAGCTTAAACTAGAATGTATCACTATGATGACATAACGCTTTCACCATAATACACTAACAGCAAGTTAAGTAATTCAAGTAGACTCATTATATATTGCTGTAATAAGAACTATTGGAAATTACCTTTTTTTATGAGTTGACGTCATTTGTTGGAATGCATAAGTATTAGGTATAGAATAAGCAAGTGAGTAACGTGATGCATGCAGCCCCCTTTAACATTGTTTAAGGGGACCGTTAGTTGGCGTCCAGTTTTTTCAACTTCACATCACCACAAGGTATATCAGTGCAGTGATGAATTTGAAAAAATGTATAACCCCACAGCATGGTGTTGGAATCATTTGTGTTTCTTTTTAAAAAATAAAATCCTAATTTAGTGGTTTCTTCTACAAAAAAGGAACCCTGAAAATGTTGAAGAACTGCATAATGTTTGACAAAGTCACCTAGCAAAATGTTCCTACATTGATAACAACTGCAACGACAGGTGTTTATGACAATGTACAGTTGTTGCTGCTGGGGATGCAGACCTGACAGGGTTTCCAGGTTTAATATGTCAAAACCTAATTTCGGCTGCATTTACATTGAATTCTGTGATTTGAATTTAATGTTAAACTACTCACTCAGAAGGATTTTTAATTCTGTTGTTAATCCTGTTAATAAATCACGGCTACAAATCTCAGACTGCCACAAACAATGGACTGCCTGATCTACAACACATCCCCTTACAGAAGTTCAGAGTTCTTCATCTGAATACAGAGACAATTCCATGGGTTAAGATTTTCATACCATAAATGTTTCTGGTGTCTGTACCTTCATTTGAGGCTGAACACCCTTCCAATATATAGGAGTAGCTCAAAGTGAAGAATATATATTCCTTATCGCTAATGGCTTCAATAACATGAAAGTAATTTGTGCAATATGTTTATCCTGAGAGTTCAAAAAATTAACATTAATTCCCTAGTTGATGTTCACTGTGTTATAGCTTGAAGAAAGATGTTGCTGTTGGGTCAGCTATAGCCCAGCGGTTCCTTCTCAAGTTTATATGATTTAACTTGTTCAACCTTTCAATGGTTCTAGTCCTGCGGGTGCTCTCTTGCCTTTTTTTCCCATCATTTGTCAATTAATGAACTATGCATCTTTAGTTGCTTCATTCACTCTATTTGGTAAATATCGCCTATTTCATCTTTCTATTTCTACAAATGATCATTAAAGCATTGCCTACTAGCAGAGTGGGTTCTCAGCTACTTAACCCAGCCATTCCAGTGCTGTGTGATTGTCCCGACGCATAATAACATATTGAAAAAAAGTAATTCAATGAGGTAAGGAAGGCATTTGTCCATCAAAACCAAAAATCACCTTTTGATTGCTTTAGAACTAATTTTTAAAAACTTTTTTAACTTACAAGCCTGTTGCAATAATGATGATATTGTTGAAGACAGAATTTTAAATCTTATGAAACTAAATTCCCAGATTGTCAGTATTCTAGCTTAAACTAGAATGTATCACTATGATGACATAACGCTTTCACCATAATACACTAACAGCAAGTTAAGTAATTCAAGTAGATTCATTATATATTGCTGTAATAAGAACTATTGGAAATTACCTTTTTTATGAGTTGACATCATTTGTTGGAATGCATAAGTATTAGGTATAGAATAAGCAAGTGAGTAACATGATGCATGCAGCCCCGTTTAACATTGTTTGAGGGGACCGTTAGTTGGCTTCCAGAACTTCACATCACCACAAGGTATATCAGTGCAGTGATGAATTTGAAAAAATGTATAACCCCACAGCATGGAGTTGGAATCATTTGTGTTTCTTTGTAAAAAATAAAATCCTAATTTAGTGGTATCTTTTACAAAAAAGGAACCGTGAAAATGTTGACGAACTGCATAATGTTTGACAAAGTCACCTAGCAAAATGTTCCTACATTGATAACAACTGCAACGACAGGTGTTTATGACAATGTACAGTTGTTGCTGCTGGGGATGCAGACATGACAGGGTTTCCAGGTTTAATATGTCAAAACCTAATTTTGGCTGCATTTACATTGAATTCTGTGATTTGAATTTAATGTTAAACTACTCACTCAGAAGGATTTTTAATTCTGTTGTTAATCCTGTTAATAAATCAGGGCTACAAATCTCAGACTGCCACAAACAATGGACTGCCTGATCTACAACACATCCCCTTACAGAAGTTCAGAGTTCTTCATCTGAATACAGAGACAATTCCATGGATTAAGATTTTCATACCATAAATGTTTCTGCTGTCTGTACCTTCATTTGAGGCTGAACCCCCTTCCAATATTCAGGAGTAGCTCAAAGTGAAGAATATATATTCCTTATCGCTAATGGCTTCAATAACATGAAAGTAATTTGTGCAATATGTTTATCCTTAGAGAGCAAAAAATTAACATTAATTCCCTAGTTGATGTTCACTGTGTTATAGCTTGAAGAAAGATGTTGCTGTTGGGTCAGCTATAGCCCAGCGGTTCCTTCTCAAGTTTACATCATTTAACTTGTTCAACCTTTCAATGGTTCTAGTCCCGCGGGTGCTCTCTGGCCTTTTTTCCCATCATTTGTCAATTAATGAACTACGCATCTTTACTTGCTTCATTCACTCTATTTGGTAAATATCGCCTATTTCATCTTTCTATTTCTACAAATGATCATTAAAGCATTGCCTACCAGCAGAGTGGGTTCTCAGCTACATAACACAGCCTTTCCAGTGCTGTGTGATTGTCCCGACCCATGATAACATATTGAAAAAAAGTAATTCAATGAGGTAAGGAAGGCATTTGTCCATCAAAACCAAACTTCACCTTTTGATTGCTTTAGAACTAATTTTTTTTAAACTTTTTTAACTTACAAGCCTGTTGCAATAATGATGATAATGTTGAAGACAGAATTTTAAATATTATGAAACTAAATTCCCAGATTGTCAGTATTCTAGCTTAAACTAGAATGGATCACTATGATGACATAACGCTTTCACCATAATACACTAACAGCAAGTTAAGTAATTCAAGTAGACTCATTATATATTGCTGTAATAAGAACTATTGGAAATTACCTTTTTTATGAGTTGACATCATTTGTTGGAATGCATAAGTATTAGGTATAGAATAAGCAAGTGAGTAACGTGATGCATGCAGCCCCCTTTAACATTGTTTGAGGGGATCGTTAGTTGGCTTCCAGTTTTTTCAACTTCACATCACCACAAGGTATATCAGTGCAGTGATGAATTTGAAAAGATGTATAACCCCACAGCATGGTGTTGGAATCATTTGTGTTTCTTTTTAAAAAATATAATCCTAATTTAGTGGTTTCTTCTACAAAAAAGGAAACCTGAAAATGTTGACGAACTGCATAATGTTTGACAAAGTCACCTAGCAAAATGTTCCTACATTGATAACAACTGCAACGACAGGTGTTTATGACAATGTACAGTTGTTGCTGCTGGGGATGCAGACCTGACAGGGTTTCCAGGTTTAATATGTCAAAACCTAATTTTGGCTGCATTTACATTGAATTCTGTGATTTGAATTTAATGTTAAACTACTCTCTCAGAAGGATTTTTAATTCTGTTGTTAATCCTGTTAATAAATCACGGCTACAAATCTCAGACTGCCACAAACAATGGACTGCTTGATCTACAACACATCCCCTTACAGAAGTTCAGAGTTCTTCATCTGAATAGAGAGACAATTCCATGGGTTAAGATTTTCATACCATAAATGTTTCTGATATCTTCACCTTCATTTGAGGCTAAACCCCCTTCCAATATTCAGGAGTAGCTCAAAGTGAAGAATATATATTCCTTATCGCTAATGGCTTCAATAACATGAATGTAATTTGTACAATATGTTAATCCTGAGAGTTCAAAAAAGTTAACATTAATTACCTAGTTGATGTTCACTGTGTTATAGCTTGAAGGAAGATTTTGCTGTCGGGTCAGCTATAGCCCAGCGGTTCCTTCTCAAGTGTACATCATTTAACTTGTTCAACCTTTCAATGGTTCTAGTCCCGCGGGTGCTCTCTGGCCTTTTTTTCCCATCATTTGTCAATTAATGAACTACGCATCTTTACTTGCTTCGTTCACTCTAATTGGTAAATATCGCCTATTTCCTCTTTCTATTTCTACAAATGATCATTAAAGCATTGCCTACTAGCAGAGTGGGTTCTCAGCTACATAACCCAGCCTTTCCAGTGCTGTGTGATTGTCCCGACGCATAGTAACATATTGAAAAAAAGTAATTCAATGAGGTAAGGAAGGCATTTGTCCATCAAAACCAAAAATCACCTTTTGATTGCTTTAGAACTAATTTTTTTTAACTTTTTTAACTTACAAGCCTGTTGCAATAATGATGATATTGTTGAAGACAGAATTTTAAATCTTATGAAACTAAAATCCCAGATTGTCAGTATTCTAGCTTAAACTAGAATGTATCACTATGATGACATAACGCTTTCACCATAATACACTAACAGCAAGTTAAGTAATTCAAGTAGACTCATTATATATTGCTGTAATAAGAACTATTGGAAATTACCTTTTTTATGAGTTGACATCATTTGTTGGAATGCATAAGTATTAGGTATAGAATAAGCAAATGAGTGATAACGTGATGCATGCAGCCCCCTTTAACATTGTTTGAGGGGATCGTTAGTTGGCTTCCAGTTTTTTCAACTTCACATCACCACAAGGTATATCAGTGCAGTGATGACTTTGAAAAAATGTATAACCCCACAGCATGGTGTTGGAATCATTTGTGTTTTAAAAAAAAAAAAAAAATCCTAATTTAGTGGTTTCTTCTACAAAAAAGGAACCCTGAAAATGTTGACGAACTGGATAATGTTTGACAAAGTCACCTAGCAAAATGTTCCTACATTGATAACAACTGCAACAACAGGTGTTTATGACAATGTACAGTTGTTGCTGCTGGGGATGCAGACCTGACAGGGTTTCCAGGTTTAATATGTCAAAACCTAATTTTGGCTGCATTTACATTGAATTCTGTGATTTGAATTTAATGGTAAACTACTCACTCAGAAGGATTTTTAATTCTGTTGTTAATCCTGTTAATAAATCACGGCTACAAATCTCAGACTGCCACAAACAATGGACTGCCTGATCTACAACACATCCCCTTACAGAAGTTCAGAGTTCTTCATCTGAATACAGAGACAATTCCATGGATTAAGATTTTCATACCATAAATGTTTCTGATGTCTGTACCTTCATTTGAGGCTGAACCCCCTTCCAATATTCAGGAGTAGCTCAAAGTGAAGAATATATATTCCTTATCGCTAATGGCTTCAATAACATGAAAGTAATTAGTGCAATATGTTTATCCTGAGAGTTCAAAAACATTTAACATTAATTCCCTAGTTGATGTTCACTGTGTTATAGCTTGAAGAAAGATGTTACTGTTGGGTCAGCTATAGCCCAGCGGTTCCTTCTCAAGTTTATATGATTTAACTTGTTCAACCTTTCAATGGTTCTAGTCCCGCGGGTGCTCTCTGGCCTTTTTTTCCCATCATTTGTCAATTAATGAACTATGCATCTTTAGTTGCTTCATTCACTCTATTTGGTAAATATCGCCTATTTCATCTTTCTATTTCTACAAATGATCATTAAAGCATTGCCTACTAGCAGAGTGGGTTCTCAGCTACTTAACCCAGCCTTTCCAGTGCTGTGTGATTGTCCCGACGCATAATAACATATTGAAAAAAAGTAATTCAATGAGGTAAGGAAGGCATTTGTCCATCAAAACCAAAAATCACCTTTTGATTGCTTTAGAACTAATTTTTAAAAACTTTTTTAACTTACAAGCCTGTTGCAATAATGATGATATTGTTGAAGACAGAATTTTAAATCTTATGAAACTAAATTCCCAGATTGTCAGTATTCTAGCTTAAACTAGAATGTATCACTATGATGACATAACGCTTTCACCATAATACACTAACAGCAAGTTAAGTAATTCAAGTAGACTTATTATATATTGCTGTAATAAGAACTATTGGAAATTACCTTTTTTATGAGTTGACATCATTTGTTGGAATGCATAAGTATTAGGTATAGAATAAGCAAGTGAGTAACGTGATGCATGCAGCCCCGTTTAACATTGTTTGAGGGGACCGTTAGTTGGCTTCCAGAACTTCACATCACCACAAGGTATATCAGTGCAGTGATGAATTTGAAAAAATGTATAACCCCACAGCATGGTGTTGGAATCATTTGTGTTTCTTTTTAAAAAATAAAATCCTAATTTAGTGGTTTCTTCTACAAAAAAGGAACCCTGAAAATGTTGACGAACTGCATAATGTTTGACAAAGTCACCTAGCAAAATGTTCCTACATTGATAACAACTGCAACGACAGGTGTTTATGACAATGTACAGTTGTTGCTGCTGGGGATGCAGATATGACAGGGTTTCCAGGTTTAATATGTCAAAACCTAATTTTGGCTGCATTTACATTGAATTCTGTGATTTGAATTTAATGTTAAACTACTCACTCAGAAGGATTTTTAATTGTTGTTAATCCTGTTAATAAATCAGGGCTACAAATCTCAGACTGCCACAAACAATGGACTGCCTGATCTACAACACATCCCCTTACAGAAGTTCAGAGTTCTTCATCTGAATACAGAGACAATTCCATGGGTTAAGATTTTCATACCATAAATGTTTCTGGTGTCTGTACCTTCATTTGAGGCTGAACACCCTTCCAATATTTAGGAGTAGCTCAAAGTGAAGAATATATATTCCTTATCGCTAATGGCTTCAATAACATGAAAGTAATTTGTGCAATATGTTTATCCTGAGAGAGCAAAAAATTAACATTAATTCCCTAGTTGATGTTCACTGTGTTATAGCTTGAAGAAAGATGTTGCTGTTGGGTCAGCTATAACCCAGCGGTTCCTTCTCAAGTTTACATCATTTAACTTGTTCAACCTTTCAATGGTTCTAGTCCCGCGGGTGCTCTCTGGCCTTTTTTCCCATCATTTGTCAATTAATGAACTACGCATCTTTACTTGCTTCATTCACTCTATTTGGTAAATATCGCCTATTTCATCTTTCTATTTCTACAAATGATCATTAAAGCATTGCCTACTAGCAGAGTGGGTTCTCAGCTACATAACACAGCCTTTCCAGTGCTGTGTGATTTTCCCGACGCATAATAACATATTGAAAAAAAGTAATTCAATGAGGTAAGGAAGGCATTTGTCCATCAAAACCAAAAATCACTTTTTGATTGCTTTAGAACTAATTTTTTTAAACTTTTTTAACTTACAAGCCTGTTGCAATAATGATGATATTGTTGAAGACAGAATTTTAAATCTTATGAAACTAAATTCCCAGATTGTCAGTATTCTAGCTTAAACTAGAATGTATCACTATGATGACATAACACTTTCACCATAATACACTCACAGCAAGTTAAGTAATTCAAGTAGACTCATTATATATTGCTGTAATAAGAACTATTGGAAATTACCTTTTTTATGAGTTGACATCATTTGTTGGAATGCATAAGTATTAGGTATAGAATAAGCAAGTGAGTAATAACGTGATGCATGCAGCCCACTTTAACATTGTTTGAGGGGATCGTTAGTTGGCTTCCAGTTTTTTCAACTTCACATCACCACAAGGTATATCAGTGCAGTGATGACTTTGAAAAAATGTATAACCCCACAGCATGGTGTTGGAATCATTTGTGTTTCTTTTTAAAAAATAAAATCCTAATTTATTGGTTTCTTCTACAAAAAAGGAACCCTGAAAATGTTGACGAACTGCATAATGTTTGACAAAGTCCCCTAGCAAAATGTTCCTACATTGATAACAACTGCAACAACAGGTGTTTATGACAATGTGCAGTTGTTGCAGCTGGGGATGCAGACCTGACAGGGTTTCCAGGTTTAATATGTCAAAACCTAATTTTGGCTGCATTTACATCGAATTCTGTGATTTGAATTTAATGTTAAACTACTCTCTCAGAAGGATTATTAATTCTGTTGTTAATCCTGTTAATAAATCACGGCTACAAATCTCAGACTGCCACAAACAATGGACTGCTTGATCTACAACACATCCCCTTACAGAAGTTCAGAGTTCTTCATCTGAATACAGAGACAATTCCATGGGTTAAGATTTTCATACCATAAATGTTTCTGATATCTTCACCTTCATTTGAGGCTGAACCCCCTTCCAATATTCAGGAGTAGCTCAAAGTGAAGAATATATATTCCTTATCGCTAATGGCTTCAATAACATGAAAGTAATTTGTGCAATATGTTAATCCTGAGAGTTCAAAAAAATTAACATTAATTCCTTAGTTGATGTTCACTGTGTTATAGCTTGAAGGAAGATGTTGCTGTTGGGTCAGCTATAACCCAGCGGTTCCTTCTCAAGTTTACATCATTTAACTTGTTCAATCTTTCAATGGTTCTAGTCCCACGGGTGCTCTCTGGCCTTTTTTTCCCATCATTTGTCAATTAATGAACTACGCATCTTTACTTGCTTCATTCACTCTATTTGGTAAATATCGCCTATTTCCTCTTTCTATTTCTACAAATGATCATTAAAGCATTGCCTACTAGCAGAGTGGGTTCTCAGCTACATAACACAGCCTTTCCAGTGCTGTGTGATTTTCCCGACGCATAATAACATATTGAAAAAAAGTAATTCCACGAGGTAAGGAAGGCATTTGTCCATCAAAACCAAACATCACCTTTTGATTGCTTTAGAACTAATTTGTTTAAACTTTTTTAACTTACAAGCCTGTTGCAATAATGATGATATTGTTGAAGACAGAATTTTTCTTATGAAACTAAATTCCCAGATTGTCAGTATTCTAGCTTAAACTAGAATGTATCACTATGATGACATAACGCTTTCACCATAATACACTAACAGCAAGTTAAGTAATTCAAGTAGACTCATTATATATTGCTGTAATAAGAACTATTGGAAATTACCTTTTTTATGAGTTGACATCATTTGTTGGAATGCATAAGTATTAGGTATAGAATAAGCAAGTGAGTAATAACGTGATGCATGCAGCCCCCTTTAACATTGTTTGAGGGGATCGTTAGTTGGCTTCCAGTTTTTTCAACTTCACATCACCACAAGGTATATCAGTGCAGTGATGACTTTGAAAAAATGTATAACCCCACAGCATGGTGTTGGAATCATTTGTGTTTTAAAAAAAAAATAAAAAATCCTAATTTAGTGGTTTCTTCTACAAAAAAGGAACCCTGAAAATGTTGACGAACTGGATAATGTTTGACAAAGTCACCTAGCAAAATGTTCCTACATTGATAACAACTGCAACGACAGGTGTTTATGACAATGTACTGTTGTTGCTGCTGGGGATGCAGACCTGACAGGGTTTCCAGGTTTAATATGTCAAAACCTAATTTTGGCTGCATTTACATTGAATTCTGTGATTTGAATTTAATGTTAAACTACTCACTCAGAAGGATTTTTAATTCTGTTGTTAATCCTGTTAATAAATCACGGCTACAAATCTCAGACTGCCACAAACAATGGACTGCCTGATCTACAACACATCCCCTTACAGAAGTTCAGAGTTCTTCATCTGAATACAGAGACAATTCCATGGGTTAAGATTTTCATACCTAAATGTTTCTGGTGTCTGTAACTTCATTTGAGGCTGAACACCATTCCAATATTTAGGAGTAGCTCAAAGTGAAGAATATATATTCCTTATAGCTAATGGCTTCAATAACATGAAAGTAATTTGTGCAATATGTTTATCCTGAGAGTTAAAAAAATTAACATTAATTCCCTAGTTGATGTTCACTGTTTTATAGCTTGAAGAAAGATGTTGGTGTTGGGTCAGCTACAGCCCAGCGGCTCCTTCTCAAGTTAACATCATTTAACTTGTGCAACCTTTCAATGGTTCTAGTCCCGCGGGTGCTCTCTGGCCTTTTTTTCCCATCATTTGTCAATTAATGAACTACGCATCTTTACTTGCTTCATTCACTCTATTTGGTAAATATCGCCTATTTCCTCTTTCTATTTCTACAAATGATCATTAAAGCATTGCCTACTAGCAGAGTGGGTTCTCAGCTACATAACACAGCCTTTCCAGTGCTGTGTGATTTTCCCAACGCATAATAACATATTGAAAAAAAGTAATTCAATGAGGTAAGGAAGGCATTTGTCCATCAAAACCAAACATCACCTTTTGATTGCTTTAGAGCAAATTTTTTAAAACTTTTTTAACTTACAAGCCTGTTGCAATAATGATGATATTGTTGAAGACAGAATTTTTCTTATGAAACTAAATTCCCAGATTGTCAGTATTCTAGCTTAAACTAGAATGTATCACTATGATGACATAACGCTTTCACCATAATACACTAACAGCAAGTTAAGTAATTCAAGTAGACTCATTATATATTGCTGTAATAAGAGCTATTGGAAATTACCTTTTTTATGAGTTGACATCATTTGTTGGAATGCATAAGTATTAGGTGTAGAATAAGCAAGTGAGTAATAACTTGATGCATGCAGCCCCCTTTAACATTGTTTGAGGGGATCGTTAGTTGGCTTCCAGTTTTTTCAACTTCACATCACCACAAGGTATATCAGTGCAGTGATGACTTTGAAAAAATGTATAACCCCACAGCATGGAGTTGGAATCATTTGTGTTTCTTTGTAAAAAATAAAATCCTAATTTAGTGGTTTCTTCTACAAAAAAGGAACCGTGAAAATGTTGACGAACTGCATAATGTTTGACAAAGTCACCTAGCAAAATGTTCCTACATTGATAACAACTGCAACAACAGGTGTTTATGACAATGTACAGTTGTTGCTGCTGGGGATGCAGACCTGACAGGGTTTCCAGGTTTAATATGTCAAAACCTAATTTTGGCTGCATTTACATTGAATTCTGTGATTTGAATTTAATGTTAAACTACTCACTCAGAAGGATTTTTAATTCTGTTGTTAATTCTGTTAATAAATCACGGCTACAAATCTCAGACTGCCACAAACAATGGACTGCCTGATCTACAACACATCCCCTTACAGAAGTTCAGAGTTCTTCATCTGAATACAGAGACAATTCCATGGATTAAGATTTTCATACCATAAATGTTTCTGATATCTTCACCTTCATTTGAGGCTGAACCCCCTTCCAATATTCAGGAGTAGCTCAAAGTGAAGAATATATATTCCTTATCGCTAATGGCTTCAATAACATGAAAGTAATTTGTGCAATATGTTTATCCTGAGAGTTCAAAAAAATTAACATTAATTCCCTAGTTGATGTTCACTGTGTTATAGCTGGAAGAAAGATGTCGCTGTTGGGTCAGCTATAGCCCAGCGGTTCCTTCTCAAGTTTACATCATTTAACTTGTTCAACCTTTCAATGGTTCTAGTCCCGTGGGTGCTCTCTGGCCTTTTTTCCCATCATTTGTCAATTAATGAACCACGCATCTTTACTTGCTTCATTCACTCTATTTGGTAAATATTGCCTATTTCCTCTTTCTATTTCTACAAATGATCATTAAAGCATTGCCTACCAGCAGAGTGGGTTCTCAGCTACATAACACAGCCTTTCCAGTGCTGTGTGATTGTCCCGACCCATGATAACATATTGAAAAAAAGTAATTCAATGAGGTAAGGAAGGCATTTGTCCATCAAAACCAAACTTCACCTTTTGATTGCTTTAGAACTAATTTTTTTTAAACTTTTTTAACTTACAAGCCTGTTGCAATAATGATGATAATGTTGAAGACAGAATTTTAAATATTATGAAACTAAATTCCCAGATTGTCAGTATTCTAGCTTAAACTAGAATGTATCACTATGATGACATAACGCTTTCACCATAATACACTAACAGCAAGTTAAGTAATTCAAGTAGACTCATTATATATTGCTGTAATAAGAACTATTGGAAATTACCTTTTTTATGAGTTGACATCATTTGTTGGAATGCATAAGTATTAGGTATAGAATAAGCAAGTGAGTAACGTGATGCATGCAGCCCCCTTTAACATTGTTTGAGGGGATCGTTAGTTGGCTTCCAGTTTTTTCAACTTCACATCACCACAAGGTATATCAGTGCAGTGATGAATTTGAAAAGATGTATAACCCCACAGCATGGTGTTGGAATCATTTGTGTTTCTTTTTAAAAAATATAATCCTAATTTAGTGGTTTCTTCTACAAAAAAGGAAACCTGAAAATGTTGACGAACTGCATAATGTTTGACAAAGTCACCTAGCAAAATGTTCCTACATTGATAACAACTGCAACGACAGGTGTTTATGACAATGTACAGTTGTTGCTGCTGGGGATGCAGACCTGACAGGGTTTCCAGGTTTAATATGTCAAAACCTAATTTTGGCTGCATTTACATTGAATTCTGTGATTTGAATTTAATGTTAAACTACTCTCTCAGAAGGATTTTTAATTCTGTTGTTAATCCTGTTAATAAATCACGGCTACAAATCTCAGACTGCCACAAACAATGGACTGCTTGATCTACAACACATCCCCTTACAGAAGTTCAGAGTTCTTCATCTGAATAGAGAGACAATTCCATGGGTTAAGATTTTCATACCATAAATGTTTCTGATATCTTCACCTTCATTTGAGGCTAAACCCCCTTCCAATATTCAGGAGTAGCTCAAAGTGAAGAATATATATTCCTTATCGCTAATGGCTTCAATAACATGAATGTAATTTGTACAATATGTTAATCCTGAGAGTTCAAAAAAGTTAACATTAATTACCTAGTTGATGTTCACTGTGTTATAGCTTGAAGGAAGATTTTGCTGTCGGGTCAGCTATAGCCCAGCGGTTCCTTCTCAAGTGTACATCATTTAACTTGTTCAACCTTTCAATGGTTCTAGTCCCGCGGGTGCTCTCTGGCCTTTTTTTCCCATCATTTGTCAATTAATGAACTACGCATCTTTACTTGCATCGTTCACTCTAATTGGTAAATATCGCCTATTTCCTCTTTCTATTTCTACAAATGATCATTAAAGCATTGCCTACTAGCAGAGTGGGTTCTCAGCTACATAACCCAGCCTTTCCAGTGCTGTGTGATTGTCCCGACGCATAATAACATATTGAAAAAAAGTAATTCAATGAGGTAAGGAAGGCATTTGTCCATCAAAACCAAAAATCACCTTTTGATTGCTTTAGAACTAATTTTTTAAAACTTTTTTAACTTACAAGCCTGTTGCAATAATGATGATATTGTTGAAGACAGAATTTTAAATCTTATGAAACTAAATTCCCAGATTGTCAGTAGTCTAGCTTAAACTAGAATGTATCACTATGATGACATAACGCTTTCACCATAATACACTAACAGCAAGTTAAGTAATTCAAGTAGACTCATTATATATTGCTGTAATAAGAACTATTGGAAATTACCTTTTTTATGAGTTGACATCATTTGTTGGAATGCATAAGTATTAGGTATAGAATAAGCAAATGAGTAATAACGTGATGCATGCAGCCCCCTTTAACATTGTTTGAGGGGATCGTTAGTTGGCTTCCAGTTTTTTCAACTTCACATCACCACAAGGTATATCAGTGCAGTGATGACTTTGAAAAAATGTATAACCCCACAGCATGGTGTTGGAATCATTTGTGTTTCTTTTTAAAAAATAAAATCCTAATTTAGTGGTTTCTTCTACAAAAAAGGAACCCTGAAAATGTTGACGAACTGCATAATGTTTGACAAAGTCACCTAGCAAAATGTTCCTACATTGATAACAACTGCAACAACAGGTGTTTATGACAATGTACAGTTGTTGCTGCTGGGGATGCAGACCTGACAGGGTTTCCAGGTTTAATATGTCAAAACCTAATTTTGGCTGCATTTACATTGAATTCTGTGATTTGAATTTAATGGTAAACTACTCACTCAGAAGGATTTTTAATTCTGTTGTTAATCCTGTTAATACATCACGGCTACAAATCTCAGACTGCCACAAACAATGGACTGCCTGATCTACAACACATCCCCTTACAGAAGTTCATAGTTCTTCATCTGAATACAGAGACAATTCCATGGATTAAGATTTTCATACCATAAATGTTTCTGATGTCTGTCCCTTGATTTGAGGCTGAACCCCCTTCCAATATTCAGGAGTAGCTCAAAGTGAAGAATATATATTCCTTATCGCTAATGGCTTCAATAACATGAAAGTAATTAGTGCAATATGTTTATCCTGAGAGTTCAAAAAAATTTAACATTAATTCCCTAGTTGATGTTCACTGTGTTATAGCTTGAAGAAAGATGTTACTGTTGGGTCAGCTATAGCCCAGCAGTTCCTTCTCAAGTTTATATGATTTAACTTGTTCAACCTTTCAATGGTTCTAGTCCCGCGGGTGCTCTCTGGCCTTTTTTTCCCATCATTTGTCAATTAATGAACTATGCATCTTTAGTTGCTTCATTCACTCTATTTGGTAAATATCGCCTATTTCATCTTTCTATTTCTACAAATGATCATTAAAGCATTGCCTACTAGCAGAGTGGGTTCTCAGCTACTTAACCCAGCCTTTCCAGTGCTGTGTGATTGTCCCGACGCATAATAACATATTGAAAAAAAGTAATTCAATGAGGTAAGGAAGGCATTTGTCCATCAAAACCAAAAATCACCTTTTGATTGCTTTAGAACTAATTTTTAAAAACTTTTTTAACTTACAAGCCTGTTGCAATAATGATGATATTGTTGAAGACAGAATTTTAAATCTTATGAAACTAAATTCCCAGATTGTCAGTATTCTAGCTTAAACTAGAATGTATCACTATGATGACATAACGCTTACACCATAATACACTAACAGCAAGTTAAGTAATTCAAGTAGACTCATTATATATTGCTGTAATAAGAACTATTGGAAATTACCTTTTTTATGAGTTGACATCATTTGTTGGAATGCATAAGTATTAGGTATAGAATAAGCAAGTGAGTAACGTGATGCATGCAGCCCCGTTTAACATTGTTTGAGGGGACCGTTAGTTGGCTTCCAGAACTTCACATCACCACAAGGTATATCAGTGCAGTGATGAATTTGAAAAAATGTATAACCCCACAGCATGGTGTTGGAATCATTTGTGTTTCTTTTTAAAAAATAAAATCCTAATTTAGTGGTTTCTTCTACAAAAAAGGAACCCTGAAAATGTTGACGAACTGCATAATGTTTGACAAAGTCACCTAGCAAAATGTTCCTACATTGATAACAACTACAACGACAGGTGTTTATGACAATGTACAGTTGTTGCTGCTGGGGATGCAGACATGACAGGGTTTCCAGGTTTAATATGTCAAAACCTAATTTTGGCTGCATTTACATTGAATTCTGTGATTTGAATTTAATGTTAAACTACTCACTCAGAAGGATTTTTAATTCTGTTGTTAATCCTGTTAATAAATCAGGGCTACAAATCTCAGACTGCCACAAACAATGGACTGCCTGATCTACAACACATCCCCTTACAGAAGTTCAGAGTTCTTCATCTGAATACAGAGACAATTCCATGGGTTAAGATTTTCATACCATAAATGTTTCTGGTGTCTGTACCTTCATTTGAGGCTGAACACCCTTCCAATATTTAGGAGTAGCTCAAAGTGAAGAATATATATTCCTTATCGCTAATGGCTTCAATAACATGAAAGTAATTTGTGCAATATGTTTATCCTGAGAGAGCAAAAAATTAACATTAATTCCCTAGTTGATGTTCACTGTGTTATAGCTTGAAGAAAGATGTTGCTGTTGGGTCAGCTATAGCCCAGCGGTTCCTTCTCAAGTTTACATCATTTAACTTGTTCAACCTTTCAATGGTTCTAGTCCCGCGGGTGCTCTCTGGCCTTTTTTCCCATCATTTGTCAATTAATGAACTACGCATCTTTACTTGCTTCATTCACTCTATTTGGTAAATATCGCCTATTTCATCTTTCTATTTCTACAAATGATCATTAAAGCATTGCCTACTAGCAGAGTGGGTTCTCAGCTACATAACACAGCCTTTCCAGTGCTGTGTGATTTTCCCGACGCATAATAACATATTGAAAAAAAGTAATTCAATGAGGTAAGGAAGGCATTTGTCCATCAAAACCAAAAATCACTTTTTGATTGCTTTAGAACTAATTTTTTTAAACTTTTTTAACTTACAAGCCTGTTGCAATAATGATGATATTGTTGAAGACAGAATTTTAAATCTTATGAAACTAAATTCCCAGATTGTCAGTATTCTAGCTTAAACTAGAATGTATCACTATGATGACATAACACTTTCACCATAATACACTCACAGCAAGTTAAGTAATTCAAGTAGACTCATTATATATTGCTGTAATAAGAACTATTGGAAATTACCTTTTTTATGAGTTGACATCATTTGTTGGAATGCATAAGTATTAGGTATAGAATAAGCAAGTGAGTAATAACGTGATGCATGCAGCCCACTTTAACATTGTTTGAGGGGATCGTTAGTTGGCTTCCAGTTTTTTCAACTTCACATCACCACAAGGTATATCAGTGCAGTGATGACTTTGAAAAAATGTATAACCCCACAGCATGGTGTTGGAATCATTTGTGTTTCTTTTTAAAAAATAAAATCCTAATTTATTGGTTTCTTCTACAAAAAAGGAACCCTGAAAATGTTGACGAACTGCATAATGTTTGACAAAGTCACCTAGCAAAATGTTCCTACATTGATAACAGCTGCAACAACAGGTGTTTATGACAATGTGCAGTTGTTGCAGCTGGGGATGCAGACCTGACAGGGTTTCCAGGTTTAATATGTCAAAACCTAATTTTGGCTGCATTTACATCGAATTCTGTGATTTGAATTTAATGTTAAACTACTCTCTCAGAAGGATTATTAATTCTGTTGTTAATCCTGTTAATAAATCACGGCTACAAATCTCAGACTGCCACAAACAATGGACTGCTTGATTTACAACACATCCCCTTACAGAAGTTCAGAGTTCTTCATCTGAATACAGAGACAATTCCATGGGTTAAGATTTTCATACCATAAATGTTTCTGATATCTTCACCTTCATTTGAGGCTGAACCCCCTTCCAATATTCAGGAGTAGCTCAAAGTGAAGAATATATATTCCTTATCGCTAATGGCTTCAATAACATGAAAGTAATTTGTGCAATATGTTAATCCTGAGAGTTCAAAAAAATTAACATTAATTCCCTAGTTGATGTTCACTGTGTTATAGCTTGAAGGAAGATGTTGCTGTTGGGTCAGCTATAGCCCAGCGGTTCCTTCTCAAGTTTACATCATTTAACTTGTTCAACCTTTCAATGGTTCTAGTCCCGCGGGTGCTCTCTGGCCTTTTTTTCCCATCATTTGTCAATTAATGAACTACGCATCTTTACTTGCTTCATTCACTCTATTTGGTAAATATCGCCTATTTCCTCTTTCTATTTCTACAAATGATCATTAAAGCATTGCCTACTAGCAGAGTGGGTTCTCAGCTACATAACACAGCCTTTCCAGGGCTGTGTGATTTTCCCGACGCATAATAACATATTGAAAAAAAGTAATTCAACGAGGTAAGGAAGGCATTTGTCCATCAAAACCAAACATCACCTTTTGATTGCTTTAGAACTAATTTGTTTAAACTTTTTTAACTTACAAGCCTGTTGCAATAATGATGTTATTGTTGAAGACAGAATTTTTCTTATGAAACTAAATTCCCAGATTGTCAGTATTCTAGCTTAAACTAGAATGTATCACTATGATGACATAACGCTTTCACCATAATACACTAACAGCAAGTTAAGTAATTCAAGTAGACTCATTATATATTGCTGTAATAAGAACTATTGGAAATTACCTTTTTTATGAGTTGACATCATTTGTTGGAATGCATAAGTATTAGGTATAGAATAAGCAAGTGAGTAATAACGTGATGCATGCAGCCCCCTTTAACATTGTTTGAGGGGATCGTTAGTTGGCTTCCAGTTTTTTCAACTTCACATCACCACAAGGTATATCAGTGCAGTGATGACTTTGAAAAAATGTATAACCCCACAGCATGGTGTTGGAATCATTTGTGTTTTAAAAAAAAAAAAAAATCCTAATTTAGTGGTTTCTTCTACAAAAAAGGAACCCTGAAAATGTTGACGAACTGGATAATGTTTGACAAAGTCACCTAGCAAAATGTTCCTACATTGATAACAACTGCAACGACAGGTGTTTATGACAATGTACTGTTGTTGCTGCTGGGGATGCAGACCTGACAGGGTTTCCAGGTTTAATATGTCAAAACCTAATTTTGGCTGCATTTACATTGAATTCTGTGATTTGAATTTAATGTTAAACTACTCACTCAGAAGGATTTTTAATTCTGTTGTTAATCCTGTTAATAAATCACGGCTACAAATCTCAGACTGCCACAAACAATGGACTGCCTGATCTACAACACATCCCCTTACAGAAGTTCAGAGTTCTTCATCTGAATACAGAGACAATTCCATGGGTTAAGATTTTCATACCTAAATGTTTCTGGTGTCTGTAACTTCATTTGAGGCTGAACACCATTCCAATATTTAGGAGTAGCTCAAAGTGAAGAATATATATTCCTTATAGCTAATGGCTTCAATAACATGAAAGTAATTTGTGCAATATGTTTATCCTGAGAGTTAAAAAAATTAACATTAATTCCCTAGTTGATGTTCACTGTTTTATAGCTTGAAGAAAGATGTTGGTGTTGGGTCAGCTACAGCCCAGCGGTTCCTTCTCAAGTTAACATCATTTAACTTGTGCAACCTTTCAATGGTTCTAGTCCCGCGGGTGCTCTCTGGCCTTTTTTTCCCATCATTTGTCAATTAATGAACTACGCATCTTTACTTGCTTCATTCACTCTATTTGGTAAATATCGCCTATTTCCTCTTTCTATTTCTACAAATGATCATTAAAGCATTGCCTACTAGCAGAGTGGGTTCTCAGCTACATAACACAGCCTTTCCAGTGCTGTGTGATTTTCCCAACGCATAATAACATATTGAAAAAAAGTAATTCAATGAGGTAAGGAAGGCATTTGTCCATCAAAACCAAACATCACCTTTTGATTGCTTTAGAGCAAATTTTGTAAAACTTTTTTAACTTACAAGCCTGTTGCAATAATGATGATATTGTTGAAGACAGAATTTTTCTTATGAAACTAAATTCCCAGATTGTCAGTATTCTAGCTTAAACTAGAATGTATCACTATGATGACATAACGCTTTCACCATAATACACTAACAGCAAGTTAAGTAATTCAAGTAGACTCATTATATATTGCTGTAATAAGAGCTATTGGAAATTACCTTTTTTATGAGTTGACATCATTTGTTGGAATGCATAAGTATTAGGTATAGAATAAGCAAGTGAGTAATAACGTGATGCATGCAGCCCCCTTTAACATTGTTTGAGGGGATCGTTAGTTGGCTTCCAGTTTTTTCAACTTCACATCACCACAAGGTATATCAGTGCAGTGATGACTTTGAAAAAATGTATAACCCCACAGCATGGAGTTGGAATCATTTGTGTTTCTTTGTAAAAAATAAAATCCTAATTTAGTGGTTTCTTCTACAAAAAAGGAACCGTGAAAATGTTGACGAACTGCATAATGTTTGACAAAGTCACCTAGCAAAATGTTCCTACATTGATAACAACTGCAACAACAGGTGTTTATGACAATGTACAGTTGTTGCTGCTGGGGATGCAGACCTGACAGGGTTTCCAGGTTTAATATGTCAAAACCTAATTTTGGCTGCATTTACATTGAATTCTGTGATTTGAATTTAATGTTAAACTACTCACTCAGAAGGATTTTTAATTCTGTTGTTAATTGTGTTAATAAATCACGGCTACAAATCTCAGACTGCCACAAACAATGGACTGCCTGATCTACAACACATCCCCTTACAGAAGTTCAGAGTTCTTCATCTGAATACAGAGACAATTCCATGGATTAAGATTTTCATACCATAAATGTTTCTGCTGTCTGTACCTTCATTTGAGGCTGAACCCCCTTCCAATATTCAGGAGTAGCTCAAAGTGAAGAATATATATTCCTTATCGCTAATGGCTTCAATAACATGAAAGTAATTTGTGCAATATGTTTATCCTGAGAGTTCAAAAAAATTAACATTAATTCCCTAGTTGATGTTCACTGTGTTATAGCTGGAAGAAAGATGTCGCTGTTGGGTCAGCTATAGCCCAGCGGTTCCTTCTCAAGTTTACATCATTTAACTTGTTCAACCTTTCAATGGTTCTAGTCCCGTGGGTGCTCTCTGGCCTTTTTTCCCATCATTTGTCAATTAATGAACCACGCATCTTTACTTCCTTCTTTCACTCTATTTGGTAAATATTGCCTATTTCCTCTTTCTATTTCTACAAATGATCATTAAAGCATTGCCTACCAGCAGAGTGGGTTCTCAGCTACATAACACAGCCTTTCCAGTGCTGTGTGATTGTCCCGACCCATGATAACATATTGAAAAAAAGTAATTCAATGAGGTAAGGAAGGCATTTGTCCATCAAAACCAAACTTCACCTTTTGATTGCTTTAGAACTAATTTTTTTTTAAACTTTTTTAACTTACAAGCCTGTTGCAATAATGATGATAATGTTGAAGACAGAATTTTAAATATTATGAAACTAAATTCCCAGATTGTCAGTATTCTAGCTTAAACTAGAATGTATCACTATGATGACATAACGCTTTCACCATAATACACTAACAGCAAGTTAAGTAATTCAAGTAGACTCATTATATATTGCTGTAATAAGAACTATTGGAAATTACCTTTTTATGAGTTGACATCATTTGTTGGAATGCATAAGTATTAGGTATAGAATAAGCAAGTGAGTAACGTGATGCATGCAGCCCCCTTTAACATTGTTTGAGGGGATCGTTAGTTGGCTTCCAGTTTTTTCAACTTCACATCACCACAAGGTATATCAGTGCAGTGATGAATTTGAAAAGATGTATAACCCCACAGCATGGTGTTGGAATCATTTGTGTTTCTTTTTAAAAAATATAATCCTAATTTAGTGGTTTCTTCTACAAAAAAGGAAACCTGAAAATGTTGACGAACTGCATAATGTTTGACAAAGTCACCTAGCAAAATGTTCCTACATTGATAACAACTGCAACGACAGGTGTTTATGACAATGTACAGTTGTTGCTGCTGGGGATGCAGACCTGACAGGGTTTCCAGGTTTAATATGTCAAAACCTAATTTTGGCTGCATTTACATTGAATTCTGTGATTTGAATTTAATGTTAAACTACTCTCTCAGAAGGATTTTTAATTCTGTTGTTAATCCTGTTAATAAATCACGGCTACAAATCTCAGACTGCCACAAACAATGGACTGCTTGATCTACAACACATCCCCTTACAGAAGTTCAGAGTTCTTCATCTGAATAGAGAGACAATTCCATGGGTTAAGATTTTCATACCATAAATGTTTCTGATATCTTCACCTTCATTTGAGGCTAAACCCCCTTCCAATATTCAGGAGTAGCTCAAAGTGAAGAATATATATTCCTTATCGCTAATGGCTTCAATAACATGAATGTAATTTGTACAATATGTTAATCCTGAGAGTTCAAAAAAGTTAACATTAATTACCTAGTTGATGTTCACTGTGTTATAGCTTGAAGGAAGAGTTTGCTGTCGGGTCAGCTATAGCCCAGCGGTTCCTTCTCAAGTTTACATCATTTAACTTGTTCAACCTTTCAATGGTTCTAGTCCCGCGGGTGCTCTCTGGCCTTTTTTTCCCATCATTTGTCAATTAATGAACTACGCATCTTTACTTGCTTCATTCACTCTATTTGGTAAATATCGCCTATTTCCTCTTTCTATTTCTACAAATGATCATGAAAGCATTGCCTACTAGCAGAGTGGGTTCTCAGCTACATAACACAGCCTTTCCAGTGCTGTGTGATTTTTCCGACGCATAATAACATATTGAAAAAAAGTAATTCAATGAGGTAAGTAAGGCATTTGTCCATCAAAACCAAACATCACCTTTTGATTGCTTTAGAACTAATTTTTTTTAACTTTTTTAACTTACAAGCCTGTTGCAATAATGATGATATTGTTGAAGACAGAATTTTTCTTATGAAACTAAATTCCCAGATTGTCAGTATTCTAGCTTAAACTAGAATGTATCACTATGATGACATAACGCTTTCACCATAATACACTAACAGCAAGTTAAGTAATTCAATTAGACTCATTATATATTGCTGTAATAGGAACTATTGGAAATTACCTTTTTTTATGAGTTGACATCATTTGTTGGAATGCATAAGTATTAGGTATAGAATAAGCAAGTGAGTAACGTGATGCATGCAGCCCCCTTTAACATTGTTTGAGGGGACCGTTAGTTGGCTTCCAGTTTTTTCAACTTCACATCACCACAAGGTATATCAGTGCAGTGATGAATTTGAAAAAATGTATAACCCCACAGCATGGTGTTGGAATCATTTGTGTTTTTTTTTTAAATAAAATCCTAATTTAGTGGTTTCTTCTACAAAAAAGGAACCCTGAAAATGTTGACGAACTGCATAATGTTTGACAAAGTCACCTAGCAAAATGTTCCTACATTGATAACAACTGCAACGACAGGTGTTTATGACAATGTACAGTTGTTGCTGCTGGGGATGCAGACCTGACAGGGTTTCCAGGTTTAATATGTCAAAACCAAATTTTGGCTGCATTTACATTGAATTCTGTGATTTAAATTTAAAGTTAAACTACTCACTCAGAAGGATTTTTTATTCTGTTGTTAATCCTGTTAATAAATCACGGCTACAAATCTCAGACTGCCACAAACAATGGACTGCCTGATCTACAACACATCCCCTTACAGAAGTACAGAGATCTTCATCTGAATACAGAGACAATTCCATGGGTTAAGATTTTCATACCATAAATGTTTCTGGTGTCTGTACCTTCATTTGAGGCTGAACACCCTTCCAATATTTAGGAGTAGCTCAAAGTGAAGAATATATATTCCTTATCGCTAATGGCTTCAATAACATGAAAGTAATTTGTGCAATATGTTTATCCTGAGAGTTCAAAAAATTAACATTAATTCCCTAGTTGGTGTTCACTGTGTTATAGCTTGAAGAAAGATGTTGCTGTTGGGTCAGCTATAGCCCAGCGGTTCCTTCTCAAGTTCACATCATTTAACTTTTTCAACATTTCAATGGTTCTAGTCCCGCGGGTGCTCTCTGGCCTTTTTTTCCCATCATTTGTCAATTAATGAACTACGCATCTTTACTTGCTTCATTCACTCTATTTGGTAAATATCGCCTATTTCCTCTTTCTATTTCTACAAATGATCATTAAAGAATTGCCTACTAGCAGAGTGGGTTCTCAGCTACATAACCCAGCCTTTCCAGTGCTGTGTGATTGTCCCGACGCATAATAACATATTGAAAAAAAGTAATTCAATGAGGTAAGGAAGGCATTTGTCCATCAAAATCAAACATCACCTTTTGATTGCTTTAGAACTAATTTTTAAAAACTTGTTTAACTTACAAGCCTGCTGCAATAATGATGATAATGTTGAAGACAGAATTTTAAATCTTATGAAACTAAATTCCCAGATTGTCAGTATTCTAGCTTAAACTAGAATGTATCACTATGATGACATAACGCTTTCACCATAATACACTAACAGCAAGTTAAGTAATTCAAGTAGACTCATTATATATTGCTGTAATAAGAACTATTGGAAATTACCTTTTTTATGAGTTGACATCATTTGTTGGAATGCATAAGTATTAGGTATAGAATAAGCAAGTGAGTAATAACGTGATGCATGCAGCCTCCTTTAACATTGTTTGAGGGGATCGTTAGTTGGCTTCCAGTTTTTTCAACTTCACATCACCACAAGGTATATCAGTGCAGTGATGACTTTGAAAAAATGTATAACCCCACAGCATGGTGTTGGAATCATTTGTGTTTCTTTTTAAAAAATAAAATCCTAATTTAGTGGTTTCTTCTACAAAAAAGGAACCCTGAAAATGTTGACGAACTGCATAATGTTTGACAAAGTCACCTAGCAAAATGTTCCTACATTGATAACAACTGCAACAACAGGTGTTTATGACAATGTGCAGTTGTTGCAGCTGGGGATGCAGACCTGACAGGGTTTCCAGGTTTAATATGTCAAAACCTAATTTTGGCTGCATTTACATTGGATTCTGTGATTTGAATTTAATGTTAAACTACTCACTCAGAAGGATTTTTAATTCTGTTGTTAATCCTGTTAATAAATCACGGCTACAAATCTCAGACTGCCACAAACAATGGACTGCCTGATCTACAACACATCCCCTTACAGAACTTCAGAGTTCTTCATCTGAATACAGAGACAATTCCATGGGTTAAGATTTTCATACCATAAATGTTTCTGGTGTCTGTACCTTCATTTGAGGCTGAACACCCTTCCAATATTTAGGAGTAGCTCAAAGTGAAGAATATATATTCCTTATCGCTAATGGTTTCAATAACATGAAAGTAATTTGTGCAATATGTTTATCCTGAGAGTTCAAAAAATTACCATTAATTCCCTAGTTGATGTTCACTGTGTTATAGCTTGAAGAAAGATGTTGCTGTTGAGTCAGCTATAGCCCAGCGGTTCCTTCTCTAGTTTACATCATATAACTTGTTCAACCTTTCAATGGTTCTAGTCCCGCGGGTGCTCTCTGGCCTTTTTTTCCCATCATTTGTCAATTAATGAACTACGCATCTTTACTTGCTTCATTCACTCTATTTGGTAAATATCGCCTATTTCCTCTTTCTATTTCTAAAAATGATCATTAAAGCATTGCCTACTAGCAGAGTGGGTTCTCAGCTACATAACACAGCCTTTCCAGTGCTGTGTGATTTTCCCGACGCATAATAACATATTGAAAAAAAGTAATTCAACGAGGTAAGGAAGGCATTTGTCCATCAAACCTAAACATCACCTTTTGATTGCTTTAGAACTAATTTTTTTTAAACTTTTTTAACTTACAAGCCTGTTGCAATAATGATGATATTGTTGAAGACAGAATTTTTCTTATGAAACTAAATTCCCAGATTGTCAGTATTCTAGCTTAAACTAGAATGTATCACTATGATGACATAACGCTTTCACCAGAATACACTAACAGCAAGTTAAGTAATTCAAGTAGACTCATTATATATTGCTGTAATAAGAACTATTGGAAATTACCTTTTTTTATGAGTTGACATCATTTGTTGGAATGCATAAGTATTAGGTATAGAATAAGCAAGTGAGTAACGTGATGCATGCAGCCCCCTTTAACATTGTTTGAGGGGACCGTTAGTTGGCGTCCAGTTTTTTCAACTTCACATCACCACAAGGTATATCAGTGCAGTGATGAATTTGAAAAAATTTATAACCCCACAGCATGGTGTTGGAATCATTTGTGTTTTTTTTTTTTTAATAAAATCCTAATTTAGTGGTTTCTTCTACAAAAAAGGAACCCTGAAAATGTTGACTAACTGCATAATGTTTGACAAAGTCACCGAGCAAAATGTTCCTACATAGATAACAACTGCAACGACAGGTGTTTATGACAATGTACAGTTGTTGCTGCTGGGGATGCAGACCTGACAGGGTTTCCAGGTTTAATATGTCAAAACCTAATTTTGGCTGCATTTACATTGAATTCTGTGATTTGAATTTAATGTTAAACTACTCACTCGGAAGGATTTTTAATTCTGTTGTTAATCCTGTTAATAAATCACGGCTACAAATCTCAGACTGCCACAAACAATGGACTGCCTGATCTACAACACATCCCCTTACAGAAGTTCAGAGTTCTTCATCTGAATACAGAGACAATTCCATGGGTTAAGATTTTCATACCATAAATGTTTCTGGTGTCTGTACCTTCATTGAGGCTGAACACCCTTCCAATATTTAGGAGTAGCTTAAAGTGAAGAATATATATTCCTTATCGCTAATGGCTTCAATAACATGAAAGTAATTTGTGCAATATGTTTATCCTGAGAGTTCAAAAAATTAACATTAATTCCCTAGTTGATGTTCACTGTGTTATAGCTTGAAGAAAGATGTTGCTGTTGGGTCAGCTATAGAACAGCGGTTCCTTCTCAAGTTTACATCATTTAACTTGTTCAACCTTTCAATGGTTCTAGTCCCGCGGGTGCTCTCTGGCCTTTTTTTCCCATCATTTGTCAATTAATGAACTACGCATCTTTACTTGCTTCATTCACTCTATTTGGTAAATATCGCCTATTTCATCTTTCTATTTCTACAAATGATCATTAAAGCATTGCCTACTAGCAGAGTGGGTTCTCAGCTACATAACCCAGCCTTTCCAGTGCTGTGTGATTGTCCCGACGCATAATAACATATTGAAAAAAAGTAATTCAATGAGGTAAGGAAGGCATTTGTCCATCAAAACCAAAAATCACTTTTTGATTGCTTTAGAACTAATTTTTTTAAACTTTTTTAACTTACAAGCCTGTTGCAATAATGATGATATTGTTGAAGACAGAATTTTAAATCTTATGAAACTAAATTCCCAGATTGTCAGTATTCTAGCTTAAATTAGAATGTATCACTATGATGACATAACGCTTTCACCATAATACACTAACAGCATGTTAAGTAATTCAAGTAGACTCATTATATATTGCTGTAATAAGAACTATTGGAAATTACCTTTTTTATGAGTTGACATCATTTGTTGGAATGCATAAGTATTAGGTATAGAATAAGCAAGTGAGTAATAACGTGATGCATGCAGCCCCCTTTAACATTGTTTGAGGGGATCGTTAGTTGGCTTCCAGTTTTTTCAACTTCACATCACCACAAGGTATATCAGTGCAGTGATGACTTTGAAAAAATGTATAACCCCACAGCATGCTGTTGGAATCATTTGTGTTTCTTTTTAAAAAATAAAATCCTAATTTAGTGGTTTCTTCTACAAAAAAGGAACCCTGAAAATGTTGACGAACTGCATAATGTTTGACAAAGTCACCTAGCAAAATGTTCCTACATTGATAACAACTGCAACAACAGGTGTTTATGACAATGTGCAGTTGTTGCAGCTGGGGATGCAGACCTGACAGGGTTTCCAGGTTTAATATGTCAAAACCTAATTTTGGCTGCATTTACATCGAATTCTGTGATTTGAATTTAATGTTAAACTACTCTCTCAGAAGGATTTTTAATTCTGTTGTTAATCCTGTTAATAAATCACGGCTACAAATCTCAGACTGCCACAAACAATGGACTGCTTGATCTACAACACATCCCCTTACAGAAGTTCAGAGTTCTTCATCTGAATACAGAGACAATTCCATGGGTTAAGATTTTCATACCATAAATGTTTCTGATATCTTCACCTTCATTTGAGGCTGAACCCCCTTCCAATATTCAGGAGTAGCTCAAAGAGAAGAATATATATTCCTTATCGCTAATGGCTTCAATAACATGAAAGTAATTTGTGCAATATGTTAATCCTGAGAGTTCAAAAAAATACATTAATTCCCTAGTTGATGTTCACTGTGTTATAGCTTGAAGGAAGATGTTGCTGTTGGGTCAGCTATAGCCCAGCGGTTCCTTCTCAAGTTTACATCATTTAACTTGTTCAACCTTTCAATGGTTCTAGTCCCGCGGGTGCTCTCTGGCCTTTTTTTCCCATCATTTGTCAATTAATGAACTACGCATCTTTACTTGCTTCATTCACTCTATTTGGTAAATATCGCCTATTTCCTCTTTCTATTTCTACAAATGATCATTAAAGCATTGCCTACTAGGAGAGTGGGTTCTCAGCTACATAACACAGCCTTTCCAGTGCTGTGTGATTTTCCCGACGCATAATAACATATTGAAAAAAAGTAATTCAACGAGGTAAGGAAGGCATTTGTCCATCAAACCTAAACATCACCTTTTGATTGCTTTAGAACTAATTTTTTTAAACTTTTTTAACTTACAAGCCTGTTGCAATAATGATGATAATGTTGAAGACAGAATTTTAAATCTTATGAAACTAAATTCCCAGATTGTCAGTATTCTAGCTGAAACTAGAATGTATCACTATGATGACATAACGCTTTCACCATAATACACTAACAGCAAGTTAAGTAATTCAAGTAGACTCATTTTATTTTGCTGTAATAAGAACTATTGGAAATTACCTTTTTTATGAGTTGACATCACTTGTTGGAATGCATAAGTATTACGTATAGAATAAGCAAGTGAGCAACTTGATGCATGCAGCCCCCTTTAACATTGTTTGAGGGGACCGTTAGTTGGCTTCCAGTTTTTTCAACTTCACATCACCACAAGGTATATCAGTGCAGTGATGAATTTGAAAAAATGTATAACCCCACAGCATGGTGTTGGAATCATTTGTGTTTCTTTTTAAAAAATACAATCCTAATTTAGTGGTTTCTTCTACAAAAAAGGAACCCTGAAAATGTTGAAGAACTGCATAATGTTTGACAAAGTCACCTAGCAAAATGTTCCTACATTGATAACAACTGCAACGACAGGTGTTTATGACAATGTACAGTTGTTGCTGCTGGGGATGCAGACCTGACAGGGTTTCCAGGTTTAATATGTCAAAACCTAATTTTGGCTGCATTTACATTGAATTCTGTGATTTGAATTTAATGTTAAACTACTCTCTCAGAAGGATTTTTAATTCTGTTGTTAATCCTGTTAATAAATCACGGCTACAAATCTCAGACTGCCACAAACAATGGACTGCTTGATCTACAACACATCCCCTTACAGAAGTTCAGAGTTCTTCATCTGAATACAGAGACAATTCCATGGGTTACGATTTTCATACCATAAATGTTTCTGATGTCTGTACCTTCATTTGAGGCTGAACCCCCTTCCAATATTCAGGAGTAGCTGAAAGTGAAGAATATATATTCCTTATCGCTAATGGCTTCAATAACATGAAAGTAATTTGTGCAATATGTTTATCCTGAGAGTTCAAAAAAATTAACATTAATTCCCTAGTTGATGTTTACTGTGTTATAGCTTGAAGAAAGATATTTCTGTTGGGTCAGCTATAGCCTAGTGGTTCCTTCTCAAATTTACATGATTTAACTTGTTTAACCTTTAAATGGTTCTAGTCCCGCGGGTGCTCTCTGGCCTTTTTTTCCCATCATTTGTCAATTAATGAACTACGCATCTTTACTTGCTTCATTCACTCTATTTGGTAAATATCGCCTATTTCCTCTTTCTATTTCTACAAATGATCATTAAAGCATTGCCTACTAGCAGAGTGGGTTCTCAGCTACATAACACAGCCTTTCCAGTGCTGTGTGATTGTCCCGACGCATAATAACATATTGAAAAAACAGTAATTCAATGAGGTAAGGAAGGCATTTGTCCATCAAAATCAAACATCACCTTTTGATTGCTTTAGATCTAATTTTTAAAAACTTGTTTAACTTACAAGCCTGCTGCAATAATGATGATAATGTTGAAGACAGAATTTTAAATCTTATGAAACTAAATTCCCAGATTGTCAGTATTCTAGCTTAAACTAGAATGTATCACTATGATGACATAACGCTTTCACCATAATACACTAACAGCAAGTTAAGTAATTCAAGTAGACTCATTGTATATTGCTGTAATAAGAACTATTGGAAATTACCTTTTTTATGAGTTGACATCATTTGTTGGAATGCATAAGTATTAGGTATAGAATAAGCAAGTGAGTAATAACGTGATGCATGCAGCCTCCTTTAACATTGTTTGAGGGGATCGTTAGTTGGCTTCCAGTTTTTTCAACTTCACATCACCACAAGGTATATCAGTGCAGTGATGACTTTGAAAAAATGTATAACCCCACAGCATGGTGTTGGAATCATTTGTGTTTCTTTTTAAAAAATAAAATCCTAATTTAGTGGTTTCTTCTACAAAAAAGGAACCCTGAAAATGTTGACGAACTGCATAATGTTTGACAAAGTCACCTAGCAAAATGTTCCTACATTGATAACAACTGCAACAACAGGTGTTTATGACAATGTGCAGTTGTTGCAGCTGGGGATGCAGACCTGACAGGGTTTCCAGGTTTAATATGTCAAAACCTAATTTTGGCTGCATTTACATCGAATTCTGTGATTTGCATTTAATGTTAAACTACTCTCTCAGAAGGATTTTTAATTCTGTTGTTAATCCTGTTAATAAATCACGGCTACAAATCTCAGACTGCCACAAACAATGGACTGCTTGATCTACAACACATCCCCTTACAGAAGTTCAGAGTTCTTCATCTGAATACAGAGACAATTCCATGGGTTAAGATTTTCATACCATAAATGTTTCTGATATCTTCACCTTCATTTGAGGCTGAACCCCCTTTCAATATTCAGGAGTAGCTCAAAGTGAAGAATATATATTCCTTATCGCTAATGGCTTCAATAACATGAAAGTAATTTGTGCAATATGTTAATCCTGAGAGTTCAAAAAAATTAACATTAATTCCCTAGTTGATGTTCACTGTGTTATAGCTTGAAGGAAGATGTTGCTGTTGGGTCAGCTATAACCCAGCGGTTCCTTCTCAAGTTTACATCATTTAACTTGTTCAACCTTTCAATGGTTCTAGTCCCGCGGGTGCTCTCTGGCCTTTTTTTCCCATCATTTGTCAATTAATGAACTACGCATCTTTACTTGCTTCATTCACTCTATTTGGTAAATATCGCCTATTTCCTCTTTCTATTTCTACAAATGATCATTAAAGCATTGCCTACTAGCAGAGTGGGTTCTCAGCTACATAACACAGCCTTTCCAGTGCTGTGTGATTTTCCCGACGCATAATAACATATTGAAAAAAAGTAATTCAACGAGGTAAGGAAGGCATTTGTCCATCAAACCTAAACATCACCGTTTGATTGCTTTAGAACTAATTTTTTTTAAACTTTTTTAACTTACAAGCCTGTTGCAATAATGATGATATTGTTGAAGACAGAATTTTTCTTATGAAACTAAATTCCCAGATTGTCAGTATTCTAGCTTAAACTAGAATGTATCACTATGATGACATAACGCTTTCACCAGAATACACTAACAGCAAGTTAAGTAATTCAAGTAGACTCATTATATATTGCTGTAATAAGAACTATTGGAAATTACCTTTTTTTATGAGTTGACATCATTTGTTGGAATGCATAAGTATTAGGTATAGAATAAGCAAGTGAGTAACGTGATGCATGCAGCCCCCTTTAACATTGTTTGAGGGGACCGTTAATTGGCGTCCAGATCTTTCAACTTCACATCACCACAAGGTATATCAGTGCAGTGATGAATTTGAAAAAATGTATAACCCCACAGCATGGTGTTAGAATCATTTGTGGTTTTTAAAAAAAAAAAAAATCCTAATTTAGTGGTTTCTTCTACAAAAAAGGAACCCTGAAAATGTTGACTAACTGCATAATGTTTGACAAAGTCACCTAGCAAAATGTTCCTACATAGATAACAACTGCAACGACAGGTGTTTATGACAATGTACAGTTGTTGCTGCTGGGGATGCAGACCTGACAGGGTTTCCAGGTTTAATATGTCAAAACCTAATTTTGGCTGCATTTACATTGAATTCTGTGATTTAAATGTAATGTTAAACTACTCACTCGGAAGGATTTTTTATTCTGTTGTTAATCCTGTTAATAAATCACGGCTACAAATCTCAGACTGCCACAAACAATGGACTGCCTGATCTACAACACATCCCCTTACAGAAGTTCAGAGTTCTTCATCTGAATACAGAGACAATTCCATGGGTTAAGATTTTCATACCATAAATGTTTCTGGTGTCTGTACCTTCATTTGAGGCTGAACACCCTTCCAATATTTAGGAGTAGCTTAAAGTGAAGAATATATATTCCTTATCGCTAATGGCTTCAATAACATGAAAGTAATTTGTGCAATATGTTTATCCTGAGAGTTCAAAAAATTAACATTAATTCCCTAGTTGATGTTCACTGTGTTATAGCTTGAAGAAAGATGTTGCTGTTGGGTCAGCTATAGAACAGCGGTTCCTTCTCAAGTTTACATCATTTAACTTGTTCAACCTTTCAATGGTTCTAGTCCCGCGGGTGCTCTCTGGCCTTTTTTTCCCATCATTTGTCAATTAATGAACTACGCATCTTTACTTGCTTCATTCACTCTATTTGGTAAATATCGCCTATTTCATCTTTCTATTTCTACAAATGATCATTAAAGCATTGCCTACTAGCAGAGTGGGTTCTCAGCTACATAACCCAGCCTTTCCAGTGCTGTGTGATTGTCCCGACGCATAATAACATATTGAAAAAAAGTAATTCAATGAGGTAAGGAAGGCATTTGTCCATCAAAACCTAAACATCACCTTTTGATTGCTTTAGAACTAATTTTTTTAAACTTTTTTAACTTACAAGCCTGTTGCAATAATGATGATATTGTTGAAGACAGAATTTTAAATCTTATGAAACTAAATTCCCAGATTGTCAGTATTCTAGCTGAAACTAGAATGTATCACTATGATGACATAACGCTTTCACCATAATACACTAACAGCAAGTTAAGTAATTCAAGTAGACTCATTTTATTTTGCTGTAATAAGAACTATTGGAAATTACCTTTTTTATGAGTTGACATCACTTGTTGGAATGCATAAGTATTACGTATAGAATAAGCAAGTGAGCAACTTGATGCATGCAGCCCCCTTTAACATTGTTTGAGGGGACCGTTAGTTGGCTTCCAGTTTTTTCAACTTCACATCACCACAAGGTATATCAGTGCAGTGATGAATTTGAAAAAATGTATAACCCCACAGCATGGTGTTGGAATCATTTGTGTTTCTTTTTAAAAAATAAAATCCTAATTTAGTGGTTTCTTCTACAAAAAAGGAACCCTGAAAATGTTGAAGAACTGCATAATGTTTGACAAAGTCACCTAGCAAAATGTTCCTACATTGATAACAACTGCAACGACAGGTGTTTATGACAATGTACAGTTGTTGCTGCTGGGGATGCAGACCTGACAGGGTTTCCAGGTTTAATATGTCAAAACCTAATTTTGGCTGCATTTACATTGAATTCTGTGATTTGAATTTAATGTTAAACTACTCTCTCAGAAGGATTTTTAATTCTGTTGTTAATCCTGTTAATAAATCACGGCTACAAATCTCAGACTGCCACAAACAATGGACTGCTTGATCTACAACACATCCCCTTACAGAAGTTCAGAGTTCTTCATCTGAATACAGAGACAATTCCATGGGTTACGATTTTCATACCATAAATGTTTCTGATGTCTGTACCTTCATTTGAGGCTGAACCCCCTTCCAATATTCAGGAGTAGCTGAAAGTGAAGAATATATATTCCTTATCGCTAATGGCTTCAATAACATGAAAGTAATTTGTGCAATATGTTTATCCTGAGAGTTCAAAAAAATTAACATTAATTCCCTAGTTGATGTTTACTGTGTTATAGCTTGAAGAAAGATATTTCTGTTGGGTCAGCTATAGCCCAGTGGTTCCTTCTCAAATTTACATGATTTAACTTGTTTAACCTTTAAATGGTTCTAGTCCCGCGGGTGCTCTCTGGCCTTTTTTTCCCATCATTTGTCAATTAATGAACTACGCATCTTTACTTGCTTCATTCACTCTATTTGGTAAATATCGCCTATTTCCTATTTCTATTTCTACAAATGATCATTAAAGCATTGCCTACTAGCAGAGTGGGTTCTCAGCTACATAACCCAGCCTTTCCAGTGCTGTGTGATTGTCCCGACGCATAATAACATATTGAAAAAAAGTAATTCAATGAGGTAAGGAAGGCATTTGTCCATCAAAATCAAACATCACCTTTTGATTGCTTTAGATCTAATTTTTTAAAAACTTGTTTAACTTACAAGCCTGCTGCAATAATGATGATAATGTTGAAGACAGAATTTTAAATCTTATGAAACTAAATTCCCAGATTGTCAGTATTCTAGCTTAAACTAGAATGTATCACTATGATGACATAACGCTTTCACCATAACACACTAACAGCAAGTTAAGTAATTCAAGTAGACTCATTATATATTGCTGTAATAAGAACTATTGGAAATTACCTTTTTTATGAGTTGACATCATTTGTTGGAATGCATAAGTATTAGGTATAGAATAAGCAAGTGAGTAATAACGTGATGCATGCAGCCCCCTTTAACATTGTTTGAGGGGATCGTTAGTTGGCTTCCAGTTTTTTCAACTTCACATCACCACAAGGTATATCAGTGCAGTGATGACTTTGAAAACATGTATAACCCCACAGCATGCTGTTGGAATCATTTGTGTTTCTTTTTAAAAAATAAAATCCTAATTTAGAGGTTTCTTCTACAAAAAAGGAACCCTGAAAATGTTGACGAACTGCATAATGTTTGACAATGTCACCTAGCAAAATGTTCCTACATTGATAACAACTGCAACAACAGGTGTTTATGACAATGTGCAGTTGTTGCAGCTGGAGATGCAGACCTGACAGGGTTTCCAGGTTTAATATGTCAAAACCTAATTTTGGCTGCATTTACATTGAATTCTGTGATTTGAATTTAATGTTAAACTACTCTCTCAGAAGGATTTTTAATTCTGTTGTTAATCCTGTTAATAAATCACGGCTACAAATCTCAGACTGCCACAAACAATGGACTGCTTGATCTACAACACATCCCCTTACAGAAGTTCAGAGTTCTTCATCTGAATACAGAGACAATTCCATGGGTTAAGATTTTCATACCATAAATGTTTCTGATATCTTCACCTTCATTTGAGGCTGAACCCCCTTCCAATATTCAGGAGTAGCTCAAAGTGAAGAATATATATTCCTTATCGCTAATGGCTTCAATAACATGAAAGTAATTTGTGCAATATGTTAATCCTGAGAGTTCAAAAAAAATACATTAATTCCCTAGTTGATGTTCACTGTGTTATAGCTTGAAGGAAGATGTTGCTGTTGGGTCAGCTATAGCCCAGCGGTTCCTTCTCAAGTTTACATCATTTAACTTGTTCAACCTTTCAATGGTTCTAGTCCCGCGGGTGCTCTCTGGCCTTTTTTTCCCATCATTTGTCAATTAATGAACTACGCATCTTTACTTGCTTCATTCACTCTATTTGGTAAATATTGCCTATTTCCTCTTTCTATTTCTACAAATGATCATTAAAGCATTGCCTACTAGCAGAGTGGATTCTCAGCTACATAACACAGCCTTTCCAGTGCTGTGTGATTTTCCCGACGCATAATAACAAATTGAAAAAAGTAATTCAACGAGGTAAGGAAGGCATTTGTCCATCAAACCTAAACATCACCTTTTGATTGCTTTAGAACTAATTTTTTAAAACTTTTTTAACTTACAAGCCTGTTGCAATAATGATGATAATGTTGAAGACAGAATTTTAAATCTTATGAAACTAAATTCCCAGATTGTCAGTATTCTAGCTGAAACTAGAATGTATCACTATGATGACATAACGCTTTCACCATAATACACTAACAGCAAGTTAAGTAATTCAAGTAGACTCATTTTATTTTGCTGTAATAAGAACTATTGGAAATTACCTTTTTTATGAGTTGACATCACTTGTTGGAATGCATAAGTATTACGTATAGAATAAGCAAGTGAGCAACTTGATGCATGCAGCCCCCTTTAACATTGTTTGAGGGGACCGTTAGTTGGCTTCCAGTTTTTTCAACTTCACATCACCACAAGGTATATCAGTGCAGTGATGAATTTGAAAAAATGTATAACCCCACAACATGGTGTTGGAATCATTTGTGTTTCTTTTTAAAAAATAAAATCCTAATTTAGTGGTTTCTTCTACAAAAAAGGAACCCTGAAAATGTTGAAGAACTGCATAATGTTTGACAAAGTCACCTAGCAAAATGTTCCTACATTGATAACAACTGCAACGACAGGTGTTTATGACAATGTACAGTTGTTGCTGCTGGGGATGCAGACCTGACAGGGTTTCCAGGTTTAATATGTCAAAACCTAATTTTGGCTGCATTTACATTGAATTCTGTGATTTGAATTTAATGTTAAACTACTCTCTCAGAAGGATTTTTAATTCTGTAGTTAATCCTGTTAATAAATCACGGCTACAAATCTCAGACTGCCACAAACAATGGACTGCTTGATCTACAACACATCCCCTTACAGAAGTTCAGAGTTCTTCATCTGAATACAGAGACAATTCCATGGGTTACGATTTTCATACCATAAATGTTTCTGATGTCTGTACCTTCATTTGAGGCTAAACCCCCTTCCAATATTCAGGAGTAGCTGAAAGTGAAGAATATATATTCCTTATCGCTAATGGCTTAAATAACATGAAAGTAATTTGTGCAATATGTTTATCCTGAGAGTTCCAAAAAATTAACATTAAATCCCTAGTTGATGTTCACTGTGTTATAGCTTGAAGAAAGATGTTGTTGGTGGGTCAGCTATAGCCCAGCGGTTCCTTCTCTAGTTTACATCATTTAACTTGTTCAACCTTTCAATGGTTCTAGTCCCGCGGGTGCTCTCTGGCCTTTTTTTCCCATCATTTGTCAATTAATGAACTACGCATCTTTACTTGCTTCATTCACTCTATTTGGTAAATATCGCCTATTTCATCTTTCTATTTCTACAAATGATCATTAAAGCATTGCCTACTAGCAGAGTGGGTTCCCAGCTACATAACCCAGCCTTTCCAGTGCTGTGTGATTGTCCCGACGCATAATAACATATTGAAAAAAAGTAATTCAATGAGGTAAGGAAGGCATTTGTCCATCAAAACCAAAAATCACTTTTTGATTGCTTTAGAACTAATTTTTTTTAAACTTTTTTAACTTACAAGCCTGTTGCAATAATGAAGATATTGTTGAAGACAGAATTTTAAATCTTATGAAACTAAATTCCCAGATTGTCAGTATTCTAGCTTAAACTAGAATGTATCACTATGATGACATAACGCTTTCACCATAATACACTAACAGCAAGTTAAGTAATTCAAGTAGACTCATTATATATTGCTGTAATAAGAACTATTGGAAATTACCTTTTTTATGAGTTGACATCATTTGTTGGAATGCATAAGTATTAGGTATAGAATAAGCAAGTGAGTAATAACGTGATGCATGCAGCCCCCTTTAACATTGTTTGAGGGGATCGTTAGTTGGCTTCCAGTTTTTTCAACTTCACATCACCACAAGGTATATCAGTGCAGTGATGACTTTGAAAAAATGTATAACCCCACAGCATGCTGTTGGAATCATTTGTGTTTCTTTTTAAAAAATAAAATCCTAATTTAGAGGTTTCTTCTACAAAAAAGGAACCCTGAAAATGTTGACGAACTGCATAATGTTTGACAATGTCACCTAGCAAAATGTTCCTACATTGATAACAACTGCAACAACAGGTGTTTATGACAATGTGCAGTTGTTGCAGCTGGAGATGCAGACCTGACAGGGTTTCCAGGTTTAATATGTCAAAACCTAATTTTGGCTGCATTTACATTGAATTCTGTGATTTGAATTTAATGTTAAACTACTCTCTCAGAAGGATTTTTAATTCTGTTGTTAATCCTGTTAATAAATCACGGCTACAAATCTCAGACTGCCACAAACAATGGACTGCTTGATCTACAACACATCCCCTTACAGAAGTTCAGAGTTCTTCATCTGAATACAGAGACAATTCCATGGGTTAAGATTTTCATACCATAAATGTTTCTGATATCTTCACCTTCATTTGAGGCTGAACCCCCTTCCAATATTCAGGAGTAGCTCAAAGTGAAGAATATATATTCCTTATCGCTAATGGCTTCAATAACATGAAAGTAATTTGTGCAATATGTTAATCCTGAGAGTTCAAAAAAAATACATTAATTCCCTAGTTGATGTTCACTGTGTTATAGCTTGAAGGAAGATGTTGCTGTTGGGTCAGCTATAGCCCAGCGGTTCCTTCTCAAGTTTACATCATTTAACTTGTTCAACCTTTCAATGGTTCTAGTCCCGCGGGTGCTCTCTGGCCTTTTTTTCCCATCATTTGTCAATTAATGAACTACGCATCTTTACTTGCTTCATTCACTCTATTTGGTAAATATTGCCTATTTCCTCTTTCTATTTCTACAAATGATCATTAAAGCATTGCCTACTAGCAGAGTGGATTCTCAGCTACATAACACAGCCTTTCCAGTGCTGTGTGATTTTCCCGACGCATAATAACAAATTGAAAAAAGTAATTCAACGAGGTAAGGAAGGCATTTGTCCATCAAACCTAAACATCACCTTTTGATTGCTTTAGAACTAATTTTTTAAAACTTTTTTAACTTACAAGCCTGTTGCAATAATGATGATAATGTTGAAGACAGAATTTTAAATCTTATGAAACTAAATTCCCAGATTGTCAGTATTCTAGCTGAAACTAGAATGTATCACTATGATGACATAACGCTTTCACCATAATACACTAACAGCAAGTTAAGTAATTCAAGTAGACTCATTTTATTTTGCTGTAATAAGAACTATTGGAAATTACCTTTTTTATGAGTTGACATCACTTGTTGGAATGCATAAGTATTACGTATAGAATAAGCAAGTGAGCAACTTGATGCATGCAGCCCCCTTTAACATTGTTTGAGGGGACCGTTAGTTGGCTTCCAGTTTTTTCAACTTCACATCACCACAAGGTATATCAGTGCAGTGATGAATTTGAAAAAATGTATAACCCCACAACATGGTGTTGGAATCATTTGTGTTTCTTTTTAAAAAATAAAATCCTAATTTAGTGGTTTCTTCTACAAAAAAGGAACCCTGAAAATGTTGAAGAACTGCATAATGTTTGACAAAGTCACCTAGCAAAATGTTCCTACATTGATAACAAATGCAACGACAGGTGTTTATGACAATGTACAGTTGTTGCTGCTGGGGATGCAGACCTGACAGGGTTTCCAGGTTTAATATGTCAAAACCTAATTTTGGCTGCATTTACATTGAATTCTGTGATTTGAATTTAATGTTAAACTACTCTCTCAGAAGGATTTTTAATTCTGTAGTTAATCCTGTTAATAAATCACGGCTACAAATCTCAGACTGCCACAAACAATGGACTGCTTGATCTACAACACATCCCCTTACAGAAGTTCAGAGTTCTTCATCTGAATACAGAGACAATTCCATGGGTTACGATTTTCATACCATAAATGTTTCTGATGTCTGTACCTTCATTTGAGGCTAAACCCCCTTCCAATATTCAGGAGTAGCTGAAAGTGAAGAATATATATTCCTTATCGCTAATGGCTTAAATAACATGAAAGTAATTTGTGCAATATGTTTATCCTGAGAGTTCCAAAAAATTAACATTAATTCCCTAGTTGATGTTTACTGTGTTATAGCTTGAAGAAAGATGTTTCTGTTGGGTCAGCTATAGCCCAGTGGTTCCTTCTCAAATTTACATGATTTAACTTGTTTAACCTTTAAATGGTTCTAGTCCCGCGGGTGCTCTCTGGCCTTTTTTTCCCATCATTTGTCAATTAATGAACTACGCATCTTTACTTGCTTCATTCACTCTATTTGGTAAATATCGCCTATTTCATCTTTCTATTTCTACAAATGATCATTAAAGCATTGCCTACTAGCAGAGTGGGTTCTCAGCTACATAACCCAGCCTTTCCAGTGCTGTGTGATTGTCCCGACGCATAATAACATATTGAAAAAAAGTAATTCAATGAGGTAAGGAAGGCATTTGTCCATCAAAACAAACATCACCTTTTGATTGCTTTAGATCTAATTTTTAAAAACTTGTTTAACTTACAAGCCTGCTGCAATAATGATGATAATGTTGAAGACAGAATTTTAAATCTTATGAAACTAAATTCCCAGATTGTCAGTATTCTAGCTTAAACTAGAATGTATCACTATGATGACATAACGCTTTCACCATAATACACTAACAGCAAGTTAAGTAATTCAAGTAGACTCATTATATATTGCTGTAATAAGAACTATTGGAAATTACCTTTTTTATGAGTTGACATCATTTGTTGGAATGCATAAGTATTAGGTATAGAATAAGCAAGTGAGTAATAACGTGATGTATGCAGCCTCCTTTAACATTGTTTGAGGGGATCGTTAGTTGGCTTCCAGTTTTTTCAACTTCACATCACCACAAGGTATATCAGTGCAGTGATGACTTTGAAAAAATGTATAACCCCACAGCATGGTGTTGGAATCATTTGTGTTTCTTTTAAAAAAATAAAATCCTAATTTAGTGGTTTCTTCTACAAAAAAGGAACCCTGAAAATGTTGACGAACTGCATAATGTTTGACAAAGTCACCTAGCAAAATGTTCCTACATTGATAACAACTGCAACAACAGCTGTTTATGACAATGTGCAGTTGTTGCAGCTGGGGATGCAGACCTGACAGGGTTTCCAGGTTTAATATGTCAAAACCTAATTTTGGCTGCATTTACATCGCATTCTGTGATTTGAATTTAATGTTAAACTACTCTCTCAGAAGGATTTTTAATTCTGTTGTTAATCCTGTTAATAAATCACGGCTACAAATCTCAGACTGCCACAAACAATGGACTGCTTGATCTACAACACATCCCCTTACAGAAGTTCAGAGTTCTTCATCTGAATACAGAGACAATTCCATGGGTTAAGATTTTCATACCATAAATGTTTCTGATATCTTCACCTTCATTTGAGGCTGAATTCCCTTCCAATATTCAGGAGTAGCTCAAAGTGAAGAATATATATTCCTTATCGCTAATGGCTTCAATAAAATGAAAGTAATTTGTGCAATATGTTAATCCTGAGAGTTCAAAAAATTAACATTAATTCCCTAGTTGATGTTCACTGTGTTATAGCTTGAAGAAAGATGTTGTTGGTGGGTCAGCTATAGCCCAGCGGTTCCTTCTCTAGTTTACATCATTTAACTTGTTCAACCTTTCAATGGTTCTAGTCCCGCGGGTGCTCTCTGGCCTTTTTTTCCCATCATTTGTCAATTAATGAACTACGCATCTTTACTTGCTTCATTCACTCTATTTGGTAAATATCGCCTATTTCATCTTTCTATTTCTACAAATGATCATTAAAGCATTGCCTACTAGCAGAGTGGGTTCCCAGCTACATAACCCAGCCTTTCCAGTGCTGTGTGATTGTCCCGACGCATAATAACATATTGAAAAAAAGTAATTCAATGAGGTAAGGAAGGCATTTGTCCATCAAAACCAAAAATCACTTTTTGCTTGCTTTAGAACTAATTTTTTTTAAACTTTTTTAACTTACAAGCCTGTTGCAATAATGAAGATATTGTTGAAGACAAAATTTTAAATCTTATGAAACTAAATTCCCAGATTGTCAGTATTCTAGCTTAAACTAGAATGTATCACTATGATGACATAACGCTTTCACCATAATACACTAACAGCAAGTTAAGTAATTCAAGTAGACTCATTATATATTGCTGTAATAAGAACTATTGGAAATTACCTTTTTTATGAGTTGACATCATTTGTTGGAATGCATAAGTATTAGGTATAGAATAAGCAAGTGAGTAATAACGTGATGCATGCAGCCCCCTTTAACATTGTTTGAGGGGATCGTTAGTTGGCTTCCAGTTTTTTCAACTTCACATCACCACAAGGTATATCAGTGCAGTGATGACTTTGAAAAAATGTATAACCCCACAGCATGCTGTTGGAATCATTTGTGTTTCTTTTTAAAAAATAAAATCCTAATTTAGTGGTTTCTTCTACAAAAAAGGAACCCTGAAAATGTTGACGAACTGCATAATGTTTGACAAAGTCACCTAGCAAAATGTTCCTACATTGATAACAACTGCAACAACAGGTGTTTATGACAATGTGCAGTTGTTGCAGCTGGGGATGCAGACCTGACAGGGTTTCCAGGTTTAATATGTCAAAACCTAATTTTGGCTGCATTTACATCGAATTCTGTGATTTGAATTTAATGTTAAACTACTCTCTCAGAAGGATTTTTAATTCTGTTGTTAATCCTGTTAATAAATCACGGCTACAAATCTCAGACTGCCACAAACAATGGACTGCTTGATCTACAACACATCCCCTTACAGAAGTTCAGAGTTCTTCATCTGAATACAGAGACAATTCCATGGGTTAAGATTTTCATACCATAAATGTTTCTGATATCTTCACCTTCATTTGAGGCTGAACCCCCTTCCAATATTCAGGAGTAGCTCAAAGTGAAGAATATATATTCCTTATCGCTAATGGCTTCAATAACATGAAAGTAATTTGTGCAATATGTTAATCCTGAGAGTTCAAAAAAATTAACATTAATTCCCTAGTTGATGTTCACTGTGTTATAGCTTGAAGGAAGATGTTGCTGTTGGGTCAGCTATAGCCCAGCGGTTCCTTCTCAAGTTTACATCATTTAACTTGTTCAACCTTTCAATGGTTCCAGTCCCGCGGGTGCTCTCTGGCCTTTTTTTCCCATCATTTGTCAATTAATGAACTACGCATCTTTACTTGCTTCATTCACTCTATTTGGTAAATATCGCCTATTTCCTCTTTCTATTTCTACAAATGATCATTAAAGCATTGCCTACTAGCAGAGTGGGTTCTCAGCTACATAACATAGCCTTTCCAGTGCTGTGTGATTTTCCCGACGCATAATAACATATTGAAAAAAAGTAATTCAACGATGTAAGGAAGGCATTTGTCCATCAAACCTAAACATCACCTTTTGATTGCTTTAGAACTAATTTTTTTAAACTTTTTTAACTTACAAGCCTGTTGCAATAATGATGATATTGTTGAAGACAGAATTTTAAATCTTATGAAACTAAATTCCCAGATTGTCAGTATTCTAGCTTAAACTAGAATGTATCACTATGATGACATAACGCTTTCACCATAATACACTAACAGCAAGTTAAGTAATTCAAGTAGACTCATTTTATATTGCTGTAATAGGAACTATTGGAAATGACCTTTTTTTATGAGTTGACATCATTTGTTGGAATGCATAAGTATTAGGTATAGAATAAGCAAGTGAGAAATGTGATGCATGCAGCCCCCTTTAACATTGTTTGAGGGGACCGTTAGTTGGCTTCCAGTTTTTTCAACTTCACATCACCACAAGGTATATCAGTGCAGTGATGAATTTGAAAAGATGTATAACCCCACAGCATGGTGTTGGAATCATTTGTGTTTCTTTTTAAAAAATAAAATCCTAATTTAGTGGTTTCTTCTACAAAAAAGGAACCCTGAAAAGGTTGAAGAATTGCATAATGTTTGCCAAAGTCACCTGGCAAAATGTTCCTACATTGATAACAACTGCAACGACAGGTGTTTATGACAATGTACAGTTGTTGCTGCTGGGGATGCAGTCCTGACAGGGTTTCCAGGTTCAATATGTCAAAACCTAATTTTGGCTGCATATACATTGAATTCTGTGATTTGAATTTAATGTTAAACTACTCTCATTATATATTGCTGTAATAAGAACTATTGGAAATTACCTTTTTTATGAGTTGACATCATTTGTTGGAATGCATAAGTATTAGGTATAGAATAAGCAAGTGAGTAACGTGATGCATGCAGCCCCCTTTAACATTGTTTGAGGGGACCGTTAGCTGGCTTCCAGTTTTTTCAACTTCACATCACCACAAGGTATATCAGTGCAGTGATGAATTTGAAAAAATGTATAACCCCACAGCATGGTGTTGGAATCATTTCATTTCATTTCATTTTCAAAGCTTTATTCGATTATTAAAAACAATCGCAAAAGCATACAATATAAAAACACACGATACAAACATTACAGTGAGGACAATAACTCGGCAGTATGAGAATTTAAAAGTATTAAAACACCAGACTTTTCCTCTGTGAAACAGCTTTGAGTAAAAAAGTAGCGGTAAAAAAACAGATATCTGCAGAATCAAGTGCAAATAACAATTTCAGAGCTTGGGCTGTAGTATACACAGAGTGTTTTAAAAACACAGGTCTAAGGTAGTAACGGCTAAGGTGCATATAAAATGGGCAAATAAGCATAAAGTGCAAAGTGCTTTGCCTAGACTGGCCATCACAGGGGCAGGGGGAATGGCTATGTAGTTTCATCACTGGGAAGGCCACTAAGTTATGTACAATACCAAGCCTAAACCTCGGAAGAACAAACTGATGCGATTGCTTGGTTATAAATTTAAGGTACATAGGCATGCCCTTGTCTTCCAACATATTAGAATAATAAAACACATGAGTAGACATGGAGCTGCACTTTGCCCTGCGTAAGTCAGATTTTGTCCCAATAAAGACATTTTTGAGTTCCTTTTTAGATACAGTAACAGCACAATGGGGGTCATTAACGATGTCTAGGTTAAAGACGTCACTATAGGAAGAAGAGACATAGTTTAACCAGGGAATCTTGTAGGCTTTGTCCAATTTAAAGCAATCTAGAATAATCTGCCGGGTAAAGTCAGTCTCGTCTTTAGCCCAAATTGACCTCCATACCATTAAAGGTCTCAATCCCATCAAGTCCGTTAGATAATTCATACACGCCTCGCTATGACACAGTTGAATAGATGCCGAGGGGGGTAAACAAAGAAGTCTTTTAAGGAACCCATTCTTAGTGACTTGCAGTTCCCTATGCTGACAGTAGCCCCAGATACCAGAACCATATAGAGCAATAGATACACACCTATGCCTATAAATATATAACATGTCTGGTATGCGGCGACTACCTAACTTTGCTGCGAATCGAAAAACTCCGGAGGAGCTTTTAGCCATCCTACCGTTAACATTTAAAATCTCTTGTGCCCAGGTCCCTTTATTATTAAAAGTAACTCCGAGGTAGCAGAATCTGTCCACCACCTCAATTTTATGATTATTAAAATGGAACGGCATTGAAGATTTCATCCGTTTACCACAAGCCATAATAAAAGTCTTGGAGTTATTAACTTTCAGTTTTCTCTCGTTATTAAAATTATAAAAGACATTCATTAATTTTTGGAGCCCATTTGGAGTGCGCAAGAGCAATACCGTGTCATCGGCATAAAGCAGGACTGGTACAGAGTGGCCACCAACTTGGGGAGAATCTGCCTGTACCATCTTCAGTTCCGATTCTATAGAATTAATGAAGAGAGAGAATAGCAGGGGGGCCAGCACACAGCCCTGCCTTATGCCTGATTTAACCTTAATTTTCTCTGTACATTCACCTGCCCGGCCAAAACGGATCTGGGCTGATAACTTATTGTAAAGTCTGGCCAGGAAGTGAATAATTGCTGAGGGAGCACCCATACCCAATAATGTGGACCATAACAAGTTATGGTCCACAAGGTCAAAGGCACTCGAAAGATCAGCGAAACAGAGAAATAAAGAGCCCTGTTTCGCTCTCGTGTACTTTCCAATAAGAAGGTCAATATTAATTCATTGCTCTGTTGTCCCCAGTGCTTTGCGGAAGCCATATTGGGATTCAGCCAGAATTTTATTTTCCTCTGCCCATTCCTCCAGCCTCATCAGGAGAACCCTACTCATGATCTTCAGGGAGGAATCAAGAAGGGAGATAGGGCGGTAGTTCTTAGCCTCTCCTCTATCTCCCTTCTTGTAGATAGGTAGAATTATAGATTCACTCCAGGTAGGTGGTGTACTCTCCAAAACTGAAGCATTAAACACCTGCGTCAGGAGTGGGCTCCAAAGAGTCGGGTTGGATTTATACAGGTCAACCGGGACCCCATCGGGTCCCGGTGCCTTTCCCCCTTTACTCCGACTTATGGAAATAACAACCTCTGATAGGGTAATATCCAATGGTAACCTCGTTTCAGACATCGGGATAGGAGAGCTGACAAAGTCCTCCCTGGGCGGGTTAAAAATTCCTGAAAAATGGGCAACCCAATTTGCTTCACTGACCTGGGCTGACAGTAAGGGGAACTCTTCATTAGCAAGAAAGGGACTGTTGACCGTAGACCAAAAAAGCCTACTGTCACGTAATACCGATGCTTGATTCAGGGCATCCCAGGCTAGTACCCTAAGCTCTTGCTTCCAACATACGAGATTGTTTTTGTAGGTAAGTCTAACGGATTTAATAGCCTCCCTGTCTCTAAGATGTTTAGTTAGAGCCTGCTCAAGTTCCCGCAGAGATTTGGTACACATGCTATCAAACCAACCCACATTTTGCTTCCTAATTCGGGCTTTAGCTATAGTGTTGGAATCATTTGTGTTTCTTTTAAAAAAAAAATCCTAATTTAGTGGTTTCTTCTACAAAAAAGGAACCCTGAAAACGTTGAAGAACTGCCTAATGTTTGACAAAGTCACCTGGCAAAATGTTCCTACATTGATAACAACTGCAACGACAGGTGTTTATGACAATGTACAGTTGTTGCTGCTGGGGATGCAGACCTGACAGGAATTCCAGGTTCAATATGTCAAAACCTAATTTTGGCTGCATTTACATTGAATTCTGTGATTTGAATTTAATGTTAAACTACTCTCTCAGAAGGATTTTTAATTATGTTGTTAATCATGTTAATAAATCACGGCTACAAATCTCAGACTGCCACAAAAAATGGACTGCCTGATCTACAACACATCCCCTTACAGAAGTTCAGAGTTCTTCATCTGAATACAGAGACAATTCCATGGATTCAGATTTTCATACCATAAATGTTTCTGATGTCTGTACCTTCGTTTGAGGCTGAACCCCCTTCCAATATTCAGGAGTAGCTCAAAGTGAAGAATATATATTCCTTATCGCTAATGGATTCAATAACATGAAAGTAATTTGTGCAATATGTTTATCCTGAGAGTTAAAAAAAATTAACATTGATTCCCTAGTTGATGTTCACTGTGTTATAGCTTGAAGAAATATGTTGCTGTTGGGTCAGCTATAGCCCAGCGGTTCCTTCTCAAGTTTACATCATTTAACTTGTTCAACCTTTCAATGGTTCTAGACCCGCAGGTGCTCTCTGGCCTTTTTTTCCCATCATTTGTCAATTAATGAACTACGCATCTTTACTTGCTTCATTCACTCTATTTGGTAAATATCGCCTATTTCCTCTTTCTATTTCTACAAATGATCATTAAATCATTGCCTACTAGCAGAGTGGGTTCTCAGCTACATAACCCAGCCTTTCCAGTGCTGTTTGATTTTCCCGACGCATAATAACATATTGAAAAAAAGTAATTCAATGAGATAAGGAAGGCATTTGTCCATCAAAACCAAACATCACCTTTTGATTGCTTTAGAACTAATTTTTTAAAACTTTTTTAACTTACAAGCCTGTTGCAATAAAGATGATAATGTTGAAGACAGAATTTTAAATCTTATGAAACTAAATTCCCAGATTGTCAGTATTCTAGCTTAAACTAGAATGTATCACTATGATGACATAACGCTTTCACCATAATACACTAACAGCAAGTTAAGTAATTCAAGTAGACTCATTATATATTGCTGCAATAAGAACTTTTGGAAATTACCTTTTTTATGAGTTGACATCATTTGTTGGAATGCATAAGTATTAGGTATAGAATAAGCAAGTGAGTAACGTAATGCATGCAGCCCCCTTTAACATTGTTTGAGGGGACCGTTAGTTGGCTTCCAGTTTTTTCAACTTCACATCACCACAAGGTATATCAGTGCAGTGATGAATTTGAACAAATGTATAACCCCACAGCATGGTGTTGGAATCATTTGTGTTTCTTTTTAAAAAATAAAATCCTAATTTAGTGGTTTCTTCTACAAAAAAGGAACCCTGAAAATGTTGACGAACTGCATAATGTTTGACAAAGTCACCTAGCAAAATGTTCCTACATTGATAACAACTGCAACGACAGGTGTTTATGACAATGTACAGTTGTTGCTGCTGGGGATGCAGACCTGACAGGGTATCCAGGTTTAATATGTTAAAACCTAATTTCGGCTACATTTACATTGAATTCTGTGATTTAAATTTAATGTTAAACTACTCACTCAGAACGATTTTTAATTCTGTTGTTAATCCTGTTAATAAATCACGGCTACAAATCTCAGACTGCCACAAACAATGGACTGCCTGATCTACAACACATCCCCTTACAGAAGTTCAGAGTTCTGCATCTGAATACAGAGACAATTCCATGGGTTAAGATTTTCATACCATAAATGTTTCTGGTGTCTGTACCTTCATTTGAGGTTGAACACCCTTCCAATATTTAGGAGTAGCTCAAAGTGAAGAATATATATTCCTTATCGCTAATGGCTTCAATAACATGAAAGTAATTTGTGCAATATGTTTATCCTGAGAGTTCAAAAAATTAACATTAATTCCCTAGTTGATGTTCACTGTGTTATAGCTTGAAGAAAGATGTTGCTGTTTGGTCAGCTATAGCCCAGCGGATCCTTCTCAAGTTTACATCATTTAATTTGTTTAACCTTTCAATGGTTCTAGTCCCGCGGGTGCTCTCTGGTCTTTTTTCCCATCATTTGTCAATTAATGAACTACGCATCTTTACTTGCTTCATTCACTCTATTTGGTAAATATCGCCTATTTCCTCTTTCTATTTCTACAAATAATCATTAAAGCATTACCTACTAGCAGAGTGGGTTCTCAGCTACATAACACAGCCTTTCCAGTGCTGTGTGATTGTCCCGACGCATAATAACATATTGAAAAAAAGTAATTCAATGAGGTGAGGAAGGCATTTGTCCATCAAAACCAAACATCACCTTTTGATTGCTTTAGAACTAATTTTTTAAAACTTTTTTAACTTACAAGCCTGTTGCAATAATGATGATAATGTTGGAGACAGAATTTTAAATGTTATGAAACTAAATTCCCAGATTGTCAGTATTCTAGCTTAAACTAGAATGTATCACTATGATGACATAACGCTTTCACCATAATACACTAACAGCAAGTTAAGTAATTCAAGTAGACTCATTTTATATTGCTGTAATAAGAACTATTGGAAATTACCTTTTTTATGAGTTGACATCATTTGTTGGAATGCATAAGTATTAGGTATAGAATAAGCAAGTGAGTAACGTGATGCATGCAGCCCCCTTTAACATTGTTTGAGGGGACCGTTAGTTGGCTTCCAGTATTTTCAACTTTACATCACCACAAGGTATATCAGTGCAGTGATGAATTTGAAAAAATGTCTAACCCCACAGCATGGTGTTGGAATCATTTGTGTTTCTTTTTAAAAAATAAAATCCTAATTTAGTGGTTTCTTCTACAAAAAAGGAACCCTGAAAATGTTGAAGAACTGCATAATGTTTGACAAAGTCACCTAGCAAAATGTTCCTACATTGATAACAACTGCAACGACAGGTGTTTATGACACTGTACAGTTGTTGTTGCTGGGGATGCAGACCTGACAGGGTTTCCAGGTTTAATATGTCAAAACCTAATTTTGGCTGCATTTACATTGAATTCTGTGATTTAAATTTAATGTTAAACTTCTCTCTCAGAAGGATTTTTAATTCTGTTGTTAATCCTGTTAATATATCACGGCTACAAATCTCAGACTGCCACAAAAAATGGACTGCCTGATCTACAACACATCCCCTTACAGAAGTTCAGAGTTCTTCATCTGAATACAGAGACAATTCCATGGGTTAAGATTTTCATACCATAAATGTTTCTGGTGTCTGTACCTTCATTTGAGGCTGAACACCCTTCCAATATTCTGGAGTATCTCAAAGTGAAGTATATATAATCCTTATTGCTAATGGCTTCAATAACATGAAAGTAATTTGTGCAATATGTTTATTTTGGGAGTTCCAAAAAATTAACATTAATTCCCTAGTTGATGTTCACTGTGTTATAGCTTGAAGAAAGATGTTGATGTTGGGTCAGCTATAGCCCAGCGGTTCCTTCTCAAGTTTACGTGATTTAACTTGTTTAACCTTTCAATGGTTCTAGTCCCGCGGGTGCTCTCTGGCCTTTTTTCCCCATCATTTGTCAATTAATGATCTACGCATCTTTACTTGCTTCATTCAATCTATTTGGTAAATATCGCCTATTTCCTCTTTCAATTTCTACAAATGATCATTAAAGCATTGCCTACTAGCAGAGTGGATTCTCAGCTACATAACCCAGTCTTTCCAGTGCTGTGTGATTGTCCCGACGCATAATAACATATTGAAAAAAAGTAATTCAATGAGGTAAGGAAGGCATTTGTCCATCAAAACCAAACATCACCTTTTGATTGCTTTAGAACTAATTTCTTAAATTTTTTTTAACTTACAAGCCTGTTGCAATAATGATGATAATGTTGAAGATAGAATTTGAAATCTTATGAAACTAAATTCCCAGATTGTCAGTATTTTAAACCTAAACTAGAATGTCTCACTATGATGACATAACGCTTTAACCATAATACACTAACAGCAAGTTAAGTAATTCAAGTAGACTCATTATATATTGCTGTAATAAGAACTATTGGAAATTACCTTCTTTATGAGTTGACATCATTTGTTGGAATGCATAAGTATTAGGTATAGAATAAGCAAGTGAGTAACGTGATGCATGCAGCCCCCTTTAACATTGTTTGAGGGGGGCATTAGTTGGCTGCCATTTTTTCAACTTCACATCACCACAAGGTATATCAGTGCAGTGATGACTTTGAAAAAATGTATAACCCCACAGCATGCTGTTGGAATCATTTGTGTTTCTTTTTAAAAAATAAAATCCTAATTTAGTGGTTTCTTCTACAAAAAAGGAACCCTGAAAATGTTGACGAACTGCATAATGTTTGACAAAGTCACCTAGCAAAATGTTCCTACATTGATAACAACTGCAACAACAGGTGTTTATGACAATGTGCAGTTGTTGCAGCTGGGGATGCAGACCTGACAGGGTTTCCAGGTTTAATATGTCAAAACCTAATTTTGGCTGCATTTACATCGCATTCTGTGATTTGAATTTAATGTTAAACTACTCTCTCAGAAGGATTTTTAATTCTGTTGTTAATCCTGTTAATAAATCACGGCTACAAATCTCAGACTGCCACAAACAATGGACTGCTTGATCTACAACACATCCCCTTACAGAAGTTCAGAGTTCTTCATCTGAATAAAGAGACAATTCCATGGGTTAAGATTTTCATACCATAAATGGTTCTGGTGTCTGTACCTTAATTTGAGGCTGAACACCCTTCCAATATTCAGGAGTAGCTCAAAGTGAAGAATATATATTCCTTATCGCTAATGGCTCCAATAACATGAAAGTAATTTGTGCAATATGTTTATCCTGAGAATTCAAAAAAATTAACATTAATTCCCTAGTTGATGTTCACTGTGATATAGCTTGAAGAAAGATATTTCTGTTGGGTCAGCTATAGCCCAGCTGTTCCTTCTCAAGTTTACATGATTTAACTTGTTTAACCTTTAAATGGTTCCAGTCCCGCGGGTGCTCTCTGGCCTTTTTTTCCCATCATTTGTCAATTAATGAACTACGCATCTTTACTTGCTTCATTCACTCTATTTGGTAAATATCGCCTATTTCCTCTTTCTATTTCTACAAATGATCATTAAAGCATTGCCTACTAGCAGAGTGGGTTCTCAGCTACATAACCCAGCCTTTCCAGTGCTGTGTGATTGTCCCGACGCATAATAACATATTGAAAAAAAGTAAGTCAATGAGGTAAGGAAGGCATTTGTCCGTCAAAATAAACATCACCTTTTGATTGCTTTAGAACTAATTTTTTAAAACTGTTTTAACTTACAAGCCCGTTGCAATAATGATGATAATGTTGAAGACAGAATTTTAAATCTTATGAAACTAAATTCCCACATTGTCAGTATTCTAGCTTAAACTAGAATGTTTCACTATGATGACATAACGCTTTCACCATAAAACACTAACAGCAAGTTAAGTAATTCAAGTAGACTCATTATATATTGCTGTAATAATAACTATTGGAAATTACCTTTTTTATGAGTTGACATCATTTGTTCGAATGCATAAGTATTAGGTATAGAATAAGCAAGTGAGTAACGTGATGCATGCAGCCCCCTTTAACATTGTTTGAGGGGACCATTAGTTGGCTTCCATTTTTTCAACTTCACATCACCACAAGGTATATCAGTGCAGTGATGAATTTGAAAAAATGTATAACCCCACAGCATGGTGTTGGAATCATTTGTGTTTCTTTTAAAAAAAATAAAACCCTAATTTAGTGGTTTCTTCTACAAAAAAGGAACCCTGAAAATGTTGACAAACTGCATAATGTTTGACAAAGTTACCTAGCAAAATGTTCCTACATTGATAACAACTGCAACGACAGGTGATTATGACAATGTACAGTTGTTGCTCCTGGGGATGCAGACCTGACAGGGTTTCCAGGTTTAATATGTCAAAACCTAATTTTGGCTGCATTTACATTGAATTCTGTGATTTAATTTAATGTTAAACTACTCACTCAGAAGGATTTTTAATTCTGTTGTTAATCCTGTTAATAAATCACGGCTACAATTCTCAGACTGCCACAAACAATGGACTGCCTGATCTATAACACATCCCCTTACAGAAGTTCAGAGTTCTTCATCTGAATACAGAGACAATTCCATGGGTTAAGATTTTCATACCATAAATGTTTCTGGTGTCTGTACCTTCATTTGAGGCTGAACACCCTTCCAATATTTAGGAGTAGCTCAAAGTGAAGAATATATATTCCTTATCACTAATGGCTTCAATAACATGAAAGTAATTTGTGCAATACGTTTATCCTGAGAGTTCAAAAAACTAACATTAATTCCCTAGTTGATATTTACTGTGTTATAGCTTGAAGAAAGATGTTGCTGTTGGGTCAGCTATAGCCCAGCGGTTCCTTCTCAACTTAACATCATTTAACTTGTTCAACCTTTCAATGGTTCTAGTCCCGCGGGTGCTCTCTGGCCTTTTTTTCCCATCATTTGTCAATTAATGAACTACGCATCTTTACTTGCTTCATTCACTCTATTTGGTAAATATCGCCTATTTCCTCTTTCTATTTCTACAAATGATCATTAAAGCATTGCCTACTAGCAGAGTGGGTTCTCTGCTACATAACCCAGCCTTTCCAGTGCTGTGTGATTGTCCCGACGCATAATAACATATTGAAAAAAAGTAATTCAATGAGGTAAGGAAGGCATTTGTCCATCAAAACCAAACATCACCTTTTGATTGCTTTAGAACTAATTTTTTTAAATGTTTTAATTTACAAGCCTGTTGCAATAATGATGATAATGTTGACGACAGAATTTTAAATCTTATGAAACTAAATTCCCAGATTGTCAGTATTCTAGCTTGAACTAGAATGTTTCACTATGATGACATAACGCTTTCACCATAATACACTAACAGCAAGTTAAGTAATTCAAGTAGACTCATTATATATTGCTGTAATAAGAACTATTGGAAATTACCTTTTTTATGAGTTGACATCATTTGTTGGAATGCATAAGTATTAGTTATAGAATAAGCAAGTTAGTAACGTGATGCATGCAGCCCCCTTTAACATTGTTTGAGGGGACCGTTAGTTGGCTTCCATTTTTTCAACTTCACATCACCACAAGGTATATCAGTGCAGTGATGAATTTGAAAAAATGTATAACCCCACAGCATGGTGTTGGAATCATTTGTGTTTCTTTTTAAAAAATAAAATCCTAATTTAGTGGTTTCTTCTACAAAAAAGGAACCCTGAAAATGTTGACAAACTGCATAATGTTTGAGAAAGTCACCTAGCAAAATGTTCCTACATTGATAACAACTGTAACGACAGGTGATTATGACAATGTACAGTTGTTGCTGCTGGGGATGCAGACCTGACAGGGTTTCCAGGTTTAATATGTCAAAACATAATTTTTGCTGCATTTACATTGAATTCTGTGATTTAAATTTAATGTTAAACTTCTCTCTCAGAAGGATTTTTAATTCTGTTGTTAATCCTGTTAATACATCACGGCTACAAATCTCAGACTGCCACAAAAAATGGACTGCCTGATCTACAACACATCCCCTTACAGAAGTTCAGAGTTCTTCATCTGAATACAGAGACAATTCCATGGGTTAAGATTTTCATACCATAAATGTTTCTGGTGTCTGTAACTTCATTTAAGGCTGAACACCCTTCCAATATTCAGGAGTAGCTCAAAGTGAAGAATATATATTCCTTATCGCTAATGGCTTCAATAACATGAAAGTAATTTGTGCAATATGGTTATCCTGAGAGTTCAAAAAAATAAAATTAATTCCCTAGTTGATGTTCACTGTGTTATAGCTTAAAGAAGATATTTCTGTTGGGTCAGCTATAGCCCAGCTGTTCCTCCTCAAGTTTACATGATTTAACTTGTTTAACCTTTATATGGTTCTAGTCCCGCGGGTGCTCTCTGGCCTTTTTTTTCCATCATTTGTCAATTAATGAACTACGCATCTTTACTTGCTTCATTCACTCTATTTGGTAAATATCGCCTTTTTCCTCTTTCTATTACTACAAATGATCATTAGAGCATTGCCTACTAGCAGAGTGGGTTCTCAGCTACATAACCCAGCCTTTCCAGTGCTGTGTGATTGTCCCGACGCATAATAACATATTGAAAAAAAGTAATTCAATGAGGTAAGGAAGGCATTTGTCCATCAAAACCAAACATCACCTTTTGATTGCTTTAGAAATAATTTTTTTAACTTTTTTTACTTACAAGCCTGTTGCAATAATGATGATAATGTTGAAGACAGAATTTTAAATCTAATGAAACTAAATTCCCAGATTGTCAGTATTCTAGCTTAAACTAGAATGTATCACTATGATGACATCACGCTTTCACCATAATACACTAACAGCAAGTTAAGTAATTCAAGTAGACTCATTTTATATTGCTGTAATAAGAACTATTGGAAATTACCTTTTTTATGAGTTGACATCATTTGCTGGAATGCATAAGTATTAGGTATAGAATAAGCAAGTGAGTAACGTGATGCATGCAGCCCCCTTTAACATTGTTTGAGGGGACCGTTAGTTGGCTTCCAGTTTTTTCAACTTCACATCACCACAAGGTATATCAGTGCAGTGATGAATTTGAAAAAACTGTATAACCCCACAGCATGGTGTTGGAATCATTTGTGTTTCTTTTTAAAAAATAAAATCCTAATTTAGTGGTTTCTTCTACAAAAAAGGAACCCTGAAAATGTTGACAAACTGCATAATGTTTGACAAAGTCACCTAGCAAAATGTTCCTACATTGATAACAACTGCAACGACAGGTGATTATGACAATGTACAGTTGTTGCTGCTGGGGATGCAGACCTGACAGGGTTTCCAGGTTTAATATGTCAAAACCTAATTTTGGCTGCATTTACATTGAATTCTGTGATTTGAATTTAATGTTAAACTACTCACTCAGAAGGATTTTTAATTCTGTTGTTAATCCTGTTAATAAATCACGGCTACAATTCTCAGACTGCCACAAACAATGGACTGCCTGATCTATAACACATCCCCTTACAGAAGTTCAGAGTTCTTCATCTGAATACAGAGACAATTCCATGGGTTACGATTTTCATACCATAAATGTTTCTGATGTCTGTACCTTCATTTGAGGCTAAACCCCCTTCCAATATTCAGGAGTAGCTGAAAGTGAAGAATATATATTCCTTATCGCTAATGGCTTAAATAACATGAAAGTAATTTGTGCAATATGTTTATCCTGAGAGTTCCAAAAAATTAACATTAATTCCCTAGTTGATGTTTACTGTGTTATAGCTTGAAGAAAGATGTTTCTGTTGGGTCAGCTATAGCCCAGTGGTTCCTTCTCAAATTTACATGATTTAACTTGTTTAACCTTTAAATGGTTCTAGTCCCGCGGGTGCTCTCTGGCCTTTTTTTCCCATCATTTGTCAATTAATGAACTACGCATCTTTACTTGCTTCATTCACTCTATTTGGTAAATATCGCCTATTTCATCTTTCTATTTCTACAAATGATCATTAAAGCATTGCCTACTAGCAGAGTGGGTTCTCAGCTACATAACCCAGCCTTTCCAGTGCTGTGTGATTGTCCCGACGCATAATAACATATTGAAAAAAAGTAATTCAATGAGGTAAGGAAGGCATTTGTCCATCAAAATCAAACATCACCTTTTGATTGCTTTAGATCTAATTTTTAAAAACTTGTTTAACTTACAAGCCTGCTGCAATAATGATGATAATGTTGAAGACAGAATTTTAAATCTTATGAAACTAAATTCCCAGATTGTCAGTATTCTAGCTTAAACTAGAATGTATCACTATGATGACATAACGCTTTCACCATAATACACTAACAGCAAGTTAAGTAATTCAAGTAGACTCATTATATATTGCTGTAATAAGAACTATTGGAAATTACCTTTTTTATGAGTTGACATCATTTGTTGGAATGCATAAGTATTAGGTATAGAATAAGCAAGTGAGTAATAACGTGATGTATGCAGCCTCCTTTAACATTGTTTGAGGGGATCGTTAGTTGGCTTCCCGTTTTTTCAACTTCACATCACCACAAGGTATATCAGTGCAGTGATGACTTTGAAAAAATGTATAACCCCACAGCATGGTGTTGGAATCATTTGTGTTTCTTTTTAAAAAATAAAATCCTAATTTAGTGGTTTCTTCTACAAAAAAGGAACCCTGAAAATGTTGACGAACTGCATAATGTTTGACAAAGTCACCTAGCAAAATGTTCCTACATTGATAACAACTGCAACAACAACTGTTTATGACAATGTGCAGTTGTTGCAGCTGGGGATGCAGACCTGACAGGGTTTCCAGGTTTAATATGTCAAAACCTAATTTTGGCTGCATTTACATCGCATTCTGTGATTTGAATTTAATGTTAAACTACTCTCTCAGAAGGATTTTTAATTCTGTTGTTAATCCTGTTAATAAATCACGGCTACAAATCTCAGACTGCCACAAACAATGGACTGCTTGATCTACAACACATCCCCTTACAGAAGTTCAGAGTTCTTCATCTGAATACAGAGACAATTCCATGGGTTAAGATTTTCATACCATAAATGTTTCTGATATCTTCACCTTCATTTGAGGCTGAATTCCCTTCCAATATTCAGGAGTAGCTCAAAGTGAAGAATATATATTCCTTATCGCTAATGGCTTCAATAAAATGAAAGTAATTTGTGCAATATGTTAATCCTGAGAGTTCAAAAAATTAACATTAATTCCCTAGTTGATGTTCACTGTGTTATAGCTTGAAGAAAGATGTTGTTGGTGGGTCAGCTATAGCCCAGCGGTTCCTTCTCTAGTTTACATCATTTAACTTGTTCAACCTTTCAATGGTTCTAGTCCCGCGGGTGCTCTCTGGCCTTTTTTTCCCATCATTTGTCAATTAATGAACTACGCATCTTTACTTGCTTCATTCACTCTATTTGGTAAATATCGCCTATTTCATCTTTCTATTTCTACAAATGATCATTAAAGCATTGCCTACTAGCAGAGTGGGTTCCCAGCTACATAACCCAGCCTTTCCAGTGCTGTGTGATTGTCCCGACGCATAATAACATATTGAAAAAAAGTAATTCAATGAGGTAAGGAAGGCATTTGTCCATCAAAACCAAAAATCACTTTTTGATTGCTTTAGAACTAATTTTTTTTAAACTTTTTTAACTTACAAGCCTGTTGCAATAATGAAGATATTGTTGAAGACAGAATTTTAAATCTTATGAAACTAAATTCCCAGATTGTCAGTATTCTAGCTTAAACTAGAATGTATCACTATGATGACATAACGCTTTCACCATAATACACTAACAGCAAGTTAAGTAATTCAAGTAGACTCATTATATATTGCTGTAATAAGAACTATTGGAAATTACCTTTTTTATGAGTTGACATCATTTGTTGGAATGCATAAGTATTAGGTATAGAATAAGCAAGTGAGTAATAACGTGATGCATGCAGCCCCCTTTAACATTGTTTGAGGGGATCGTTAGTTGGCTTCCAGTTTTTTCAACTTCACATCACCACAAGGTATATCAGTGCAGTGATGACTTTGAAAAAATGTATAACCCCACAGCATGCTGTTGGAATCATTTGTGTTTCTTTTTAAAAAATAAAATCCTAATTTAGTGGTTTCTTCTACAAAAAAGGAACCCTGAAAATGTTGACGAACTGCATAATGTTTGACAAAGTCACCTAGCAAAATGTTCCTACATTGATAACAACTGCAACAACAGGTGTTTATGACAATGTGCAGTTGTTGCAGCTGGGGATGCAGACCTGACAGGGTTTCCAGGTTTAATATGTCAAAACCTAATTTTGGCTGCATTTACATCGAATTCTGTGATTTGAATTTAATGTTAAACTACTCTCTCAGAAGGATTTTTAATTCTGTTGTTAATCCTGTTAATAAATCACGGCTACAAATCTCAGACTGCCACAAACAATGGACTGCTTGATCTACAACACATCCCCTTACAGAAGTTCAGAGTTCTTCATCTGAATACAGAGACAATTCCATGGGTTAAGATTTTCATACCATAAATGTTTCTGATATCTTCACCTTCATTTGAGGCTGAACCCCCTTCCAATATTCAGGAGTAGCTCAAAGTGAAGAATATATATTCCTTATCGCTAATGGCTTCAATAACATGAAAGTAATTTGTGCAATATGTTAATCCTGAGAGTTCAAAAAAATTAACATTAATTCCCTAGTTGATGTTCACTGTGTTATAGCTTGAAGGAAGATGTTGCTGTTGGGTCAGCTATAGCCCAGCGGTTCCTTCTCAAGTTTACATCATTTAACTTGTTCAACCTTTCAATGGTTCCAGTCCCGCGGGTGCTCTCTGGCCTTTTTTTCCCATCATTTGTCAATTAATGAACTACGCATCTTTACTTGCTTCATTCACTCTATTTGGTAAATATCGCCTATTTCCTCTTTCTATTTCTACAAATGATCATTAAAGCATTGCCTACTAGCAGAGTGGGTTCTCAGCTACATAACATAGCCTTTCCAGTGCTGTGTGATTTTCCCGACGCATAATAACATATTGAAAAAAAGTAATTCAACGATGTAAGGAAGGCATTTGTCCATCAAACCTAAACATCACCTTTTGATTGCTTTAGAACTAATTTTTTTAAACTTTTTTAACTTACAAGCCTGTTGCAATAATGATGATATTGTTGAAGACAGAATTTTAAATCTTATGAAACTAAATTCCCAGATTGTCAGTATTCTAGCTTAAACTAGAATGTATCACTATGATGACATAACGCTTTCACCATAATACACTAACAGCAAGTTAAGTAATTCAAGTAGACTCATTTTATATTGCTGTAATAGGAACTATTGGAAATGACCTTTTTTTATGAGTTGACATCATTTGTTGGAATGCATAAGTATTAGGTATAGAATAAGCAAGTGAGAAATGTGATGCATGCAGCCCCCTTTAACATTGTTTGAGGGGACCGTTAGTTGGCTTCCAGTTTTTTCAACTTCACATCACCACAAGGTATATCAGTGCAGTGATGAATTTGAAAAGATGTATAACCCCACAGCATGGTGTTGGAATCATTTGTGTTTCTTTTTAAAAAATAAAATCCTAATTTAGTGGTTTCTTCTACAAAAAAGGAACCCTGAAAAGGTTGAAGAATTGCATAATGTTTGCCAAAGTCACCTGGCAAAATGTTCCTACATTGATAACAACTGCAACGACAGGTGTTTATGACAATGTACAGTTGTTGCTGCTGGGGATGCAGTCCTGACAGGGTTTCCAGGTTCAATATGTCAAAACCTAATTTTGGCTGCATATACATTGAATTCTGTGATTTGAATTTAATGTTAAACTACTCTCATTATATATTGCTGTAATAAGAACTATTGGAAATTACCTTTTTTATGAGTTGACATCATTTGTTGGAATGCATAAGTATTAGGTATAGAATAAGCAAGTGAGTAACGTGATGCATGCAGCCCCCTTTAACATTGTTTGAGGGGACCGTTAGCTGGCTTCCAGTTTTTTCAACTTCACATCACCACAAGGTATATCAGTGCAGTGATGAATTTGAAAAAATGTATAACCCCACAGCATGGTGTTGGAATCATTTCATTTCATTTCATTTTCAAAGCTTTATTCGATTATTAAAAACAATCGCAAAAGCATACAATATAAAAACACACGATACAAACATTACAGTGAGGACAATAACTCGGCAGTATGAGAATTTAAAAGTATTAAAACACCAGACTTTTCCTCTGTGAAACAGCTTTGAGTAAAAAAGTAGCGGTAAAAAAACAGATATCTGCAGAATCAAGTGCAAATAACAATTTCAGAGCTTGGGCTGTAGTATACACAGAGTGTTTTAAAAACACAGGTCTAAGGTAGTAACGGCTAAGGTGCATATAAAATGGGCAAATAAGCATAAAGTGCAAAGTGCTTTGCCTAGACTGGCCATCACAGGGGCAGGGGGAATGGCTATGTAGTTTCATCACTGGGAAGGCCACTAAGTTATGTACAATACCAAGCCTAAACCTCGGAAGAACAAACTGATGCGATTGCTTGGTTATAAATTTAAGGTACATAGGCATGCCCTTGTCTTCCAACATATTAGAATAATAAAACACATGAGTAGACATGGAGCTGCACTTTGCCCTGCGTAAGTCAGATTTTGTCCCAATAAAGACATTTTTGAGTTCCTTTTTAGATACAGTAACAGCACAATGGGGGTCATTAACGATGTCTAGGTTAAAGACGTCACTATAGGAAGAAGAGACATAGTTTAACCAGGGAATCTTGTAGGCTTTGTCCAATTTAAAGCAATCTAGAATAATCTGCCGGGTAAAGTCAGTCTCGTCTTTAGCCCAAATTGACCTCCATACCATTAAAGGTCTCAATCCCATCAAGTCCGTTAGATAATTCATACACGCCTCGCTATGACACAGTTGAATAGATGCCGAGGGGGGTAAACAAAGAAGTCTTTTAAGGAACCCATTCTTAGTGACTTGCAGTTCCCTATGCTGACAGTAGCCCCAGATACCAGAACCATATAGAGCAATAGATACACACCTATGCCTATAAATATATAACATGTCTGGTATGCGGCGACTACCTAACTTTGCTGCGAATCGAAAAACTCCGGAGGAGCTTTTAGCCATCCTACCGTTAACATTTAAAATCTCTTGTGCCCAGGTCCCTTTATTATTAAAAGTAACTCCGAGGTAGCAGAATCTGTCCACCACCTCAATTTTATGATTATTAAAATGGAACGGCATTGAAGATTTCATCCGTTTACCACAAGCCATAATAAAAGTCTTGGAGTTATTAACTTTCAGTTTTCTCTCGTTATTAAAATTATAAAAGACATTCATTAATTTTTGGAGCCCATTTGGAGTGCGCAAGAGCAATACCGTGTCATCGGCATAAAGCAGGACTGGTACAGAGTGGCCACCAACTTGGGGAGAATCTGCCTGTACCATCTTCAGTTCCGATTCTATAGAATTAATGAAGAGAGAGAATAGCAGGGGGGCCAGCACACAGCCCTGCCTTATGCCTGATTTAACCTTAATTTTCTCTGTACATTCACCTGCCCGGCCAAAACGGATCTGGGCTGATAACTTATTGTAAAGTCTGGCCAGGAAGTGAATAATTGCTGAGGGAGCACCCATACCCAATAATGTGGACCATAACAAGTTATGGTCCACAAGGTCAAAGGCACTCGAAAGATCAGCGAAACAGAGAAATAAAGAGCCCTGTTTCGCTCTCGTGTACTTTCCAATAAGAAGGTCAATATTAATTCATTGCTCTGTTGTCCCCAGTGCTTTGCGGAAGCCATATTGGGATTCAGCCAGAATTTTATTTTCCTCTGCCCATTCCTCCAGCCTCATCAGGAGAACCCTACTCATGATCTTCAGGGAGGAATCAAGAAGGGAGATAGGGCGGTAGTTCTTAGCCTCTCCTCTATCTCCCTTCTTGTAGATAGGTAGAATTATAGATTCACTCCAGGTAGGTGGTGTACTCTCCAAAACTGAAGCATTAAACACCTGCGTCAGGAGTGGGCTCCAAAGAGTCGGGTTGGATTTATACAGGTCAACCGGGACCCCATCGGGTCCCGGTGCCTTTCCCCCTTTACTCCGACTTATGGAAATAACAACCTCTGATAGGGTAATATCCAATGGTAACCTCGTTTCAGACATCGGGATAGGAGAGCTGACAAAGTCCTCCCTGGGCGGGTTAAAAATTCCTGAAAAATGGGCAACCCAATTTGCTTCACTGACCTGGGCTGACAGTAAGGGGAACTCTTCATTAGCAAGAAAGGGACTGTTGACCGTAGACCAAAAAAGCCTACTGTCACGTAATACCGATGCTTGATTCAGGGCATCCCAGGCTAGTACCCTAAGCTCTTGCTTCCAACATACGAGATTGTTTTTGTAGGTAAGTCTAACGGATTTAATAGCCTCCCTGTCTCTAAGATGTTTAGTTAGAGCCTGCTCAAGTTCCCGCAGAGATTTGGTACACATGCTATCAAACCAACCCACATTTTGCTTCCTAATTCGGGCTTTAGCTATAGTGTTGGAATCATTTGTGTTTCTTTTAAAAAAAAAATCCTAATTTAGTGGTTTCTTCTACAAAAAAGGAACCCTGAAAACGTTGAAGAACTGCCTAATGTTTGACAAAGTCACCTGGCAAAATGTTCCTACATTGATAACAACTGCAACGACAGGTGTTTATGACAATGTACAGTTGTTGCTGCTGGGGATGCAGACCTGACAGGAATTCCAGGTTCAATATGTCAAAACCTAATTTTGGCTGCATTTACATTGAATTCTGTGATTTGAATTTAATGTTAAACTACTCTCTCAGAAGGATTTTTAATTATGTTGTTAATCATGTTAATAAATCACGGCTACAAATCTCAGACTGCCACAAAAAATGGACTGCCTGATCTACAACACATCCCCTTACAGAAGTTCAGAGTTCTTCATCTGAATACAGAGACAATTCCATGGATTCAGATTTTCATACCATAAATGTTTCTGATGTCTGTACCTTCGTTTGAGGCTGAACCCCCTTCCAATATTCAGGAGTAGCTCAAAGTGAAGAATATATATTCCTTATCGCTAATGGATTCAATAACATGAAAGTAATTTGTGCAATATGTTTATCCTGAGAGTTAAAAAAAATTAACATTGATTCCCTAGTTGATGTTCACTGTGTTATAGCTTGAAGAAATATGTTGCTGTTGGGTCAGCTATAGCCCAGCGGTTCCTTCTCAAGTTTACATCATTTAACTTGTTCAACCTTTCAATGGTTCTAGACCCGCGGGTGCTCTCTGGCCTTTTTTTCCCATCATTTGTCAATTAATGAACTACGCATCTTTACTTGCTTCATTCACTCTATTTGGTAAATATCGCCTATTTCCTCTTTCTATTTCTACAAATGATCATTAAATCATTGCCTACTAGCAGAGTGGGTTCTCAGCTACATAACCCAGCCTTTCCAGTGCTGTTTGATTTTCCCGACGCATAATAACATATTGAAAAAAAGTAATTCAATGAGATAAGGAAGGCATTTGTCCATCAAAACCAAACATCACCTTTTGATTGCTTTAGAACTAATTTTTTAAAACTTTTTTAACTTACAAGCCTGTTGCAATAAAGATGATAATGTTGAAGACAGAATTTTAAATCTTATGAAACTAAATTCCCAGATTGTCAGTATTCTAGCTTAAACTAGAATGTATCACTATGATGACATAACGCTTTCACCATAATACACTAACAGCAAGTTAAGTAATTCAAGTAGACTCATTATATATTGCTGCAATAAGAACTTTTGGAAATTACCTTTTTTATGAGTTGACATCATTTGTTGGAATGCATAAGTATTAGGTATAGAATAAGCAAGTGAGTAACGTAATGCATGCAGCCCCCTTTAACATTGTTTGAGGGGACCGTTAGTTGGCTTCCAGTTTTTTCAACTTCACATCACCACAAGGTATATCAGCGCAGTGATGAATTTGAACAAATGTATAACCCCACAGCATGGTGTTGGAATCATTTGTGTTTCTTTTTAAAAAATAAAATCCTAATTTAGTGGTTTCTTCTACAAAAAAGGAACCCTGAAAATGTTGACGAACTGCATAATGTTTGACAAAGTCACCTAGCAAAATGTTCCTACATTGATAACAACTGCAACGACAGGTGTTTATGACAATGTACAGTTGTTGCTGCTGGGGATGCAGACCTGACAGGGTATCCAGGTTTAATATGTTAAAACCTAATTTCGGCTACATTTACATTGAATTCTGTGATTTAAATTTAATGTTAAACTACTCACTCAGAACGATTTTTAATTCTGTTGTTAATCCTGTTAATAAATCACGGCTACAAATCTCAGACTGCCACAAACAATGGACTGCCTGATCTACAACACATCCCCTTACAGAAGTTCAGAGTTCTGCATCTGAATACAGAGACAATTCCATGGGTTAAGATTTTCATACCATAAATGTTTCTGGTGTCTGTACCTTCATTTGAGGTTGAACACCCTTCCAATATTTAGGAGTAGCTCAAAGTGAAGAATATATATTCCTTATCGCTAATGGCTTCAATAACATGAAAGTAATTTGTGCAATATGTTTATCCTGAGAGTTCAAAAAATTAACATTAATTCCCTAGTTGATGTTCACTGTGTTATAGCTTGAAGAAAGATGTTGCTGTTTGGTCAGCTATAGCCCAGCGGATCCTTCTCAAGTTTACATCATTTAATTTGTTTAACCTTTCAATGGTTCTAGTCCCGCGGGTGCTCTCTGGTCTTTTTTCCCATCATTTGTCAATTAATGAACTACGCATCTTTACTTGCTTCATTCACTCTATTTGGTAAATATCGCCTATTTCCTCTTTCTATTTCTACAAATAATCATTAAAGCATTACCTACTAGCAGAGTGGGTTCTCAGCTACATAACACAGCCTTTCCAGTGCTGTGTGATTGTCCCGACGCATAATAACATATTGAAAAAAAGTAATTCAATGAGGTGAGGAAGGCATTTGTCCATCAAAACCAAACATCACCTTTTGATTGCTTTAGAACTAATTTTTTAAAACTTTTTTAACTTACAAGCCTGTTGCAATAATGATGATAATGTTGGAGACAGAATTTTAAATGTTATGAAACTAAATTCCCAGATTGTCAGTATTCTAGCTTAAACTAGAATGTATCACTATGATGACATAACGCTTTCACCATAATACACTAACAGCAAGTTAAGTAATTCAAGTAGACTCATTTTATATTGCTGTAATAAGAACTATTGGAAATTACCTTTTTTATGAGTTGACATCATTTGTTGGAATGCATAAGTATTAGGTATAGAATAAGCAAGTGAGTAACGTGATGCATGCAGCCCCCTTTAACATTGTTTGAGGGGACCGTTAGTTGGCTTCCAGTATTTTCAACTTTACATCACCACAAGGTATATCAGTGCAGTGATGAATTTGAAAAAATGTCTAACCCCACAGCATGGTGTTGGAATCATTTGTGTTTCTTTTTTAAAAATAAAATCCTAATTTAGTGGTTTCTTCTACAAAAAAGGAACCCTGAAAATGTTGAAGAACTGCATAATGTTTGACAAAGTCACCTAGCAAAATGTTCCTACATTGATAACAACTGCAACGACAGGTGTTTATGACACTGTACAGTTGTTGTTGCTGGGGATGCAGACCTGACAGGGTTTCCAGGTTTAATATGTCAAAACCTAATTTTGGCTGCATTTACATTGAATTCTGTGATTTAAATTTAATGTTAAACTTCTCTCTCAGAAGGATTTTTAATTCTGTTGTTAATCCTGTTAATATATCACGGCTACAAATCTCAGACTGCCACAAAAAATGGACTGCCTGATCTACAACACATCCCCTTACAGAAGTTCAGAGTTCTTCATCTGAATACAGAGACAATTCCATGGGTTAAGATTTTCATACCATAAATGTTTCTGGTGTCTGTACCTTCATTTGAGGCTGAACACCCTTCCAATATTCTGGAGTATCTCAAAGTGAAGTATATATAATCCTTATTGCTAATGGCTTCAATAACATGAAAGTAATTTGTGCAATATGTTTATTTTGGGAGTTCCAAAAAATTAACATTAATTCCCTAGTTGATGTTCACTGTGTTATAGCTTGAAGAAAAATGTTGCTGTTGGGTCAGCTATAGCCCAGCGGTTCCTTCTCAAGTTTACATGATTTAACTTGTTCAACCTTTCAATGATTCTAGTCCCGCGGGTGCTCTCTGGCCTTTTTTCCCATCATTTGTCAATTAATGAACTACGCATCTTTACTTGCTTCATTCACTCTATTTGGTAAATATCGCCTATTTCCTCTTTCTATTTCTACAAATAATCATTAAAGCATTACCTACTAGCAGAGTGGGTTCTCAGCTACATAACACAGCCTTTCCAGTGCTGTGTGATTGTCCCGACGCATAATAACATATTGAAAAAAAGTAATTCAATGAGGTGAGGAAGGCATTTGTCCATCAAAACCAAACATCACCTTTTGATTGCTTTAGAACTAATTTTTTAAAACTTTTTTAACTTACAAGCCTGTTGCAATAATGATGATAATGTTGGAGACAGAATTTTAAATGTTATGAAACTAAATTCCCAGATTGTCAGTATTCTAGCTTAAACTAGAATGTATCACTATGATGACATAACGCTTTCACCATAATACACTAACAGCAAGTTAAGTAATTCAAGTAGACTCATTTTATATTGCTGTATTAAGAACTATTGGAAATGACCTTTTTTATGAGTTGACATCATTTGTTGGAATGCATAAGTATTAGGTATAGAATAAGCAAGTGAGTAACGTGATGCATGCAGCCCCCTTTAACATTGTTTGAGGGGACCGTTAGTTGGCTTCCAGTTTTTTCAACTTCACATCACCACAAGGTATATCAGTGCAGTGATGAATTTGAAAAAATGTATAACCCCAGAGCATGGTGTTGGAATCATTTGTGTTTCTTTTTAAAAAATAAAATCCTAATTTAGTGGTTTCTTCTACAAAAAAGGAACCCTGAAAATGTTGACGAACTGCATAATGTTTGACAAAGTCACCTAGCAAAATGTTCCTACATTGATAACAACTGTAACGACAGGTGATTATGACAATGTACAGTTGTTGCTGCTGGGGATGCAGACCTGACAGGGTTTCCAGGTTTAATATGTCAAAACATAATTTTTGCTGCATTTACATTGAATTCTGTGATTTAAATTTAATGTTAAACTTCTCTCTCAGAAGGATTTTTAATTCTGTTGTTAATCCTGTTAATACATCACGGCTACAAATCTCAGACTGCCACAAAAAATGGACTGCCTGATCTACAACACATCCCCTTACAGAAGTTCAGAGTTCTTCATCTGAATAAAGAGACAATTCCATGGGTTAAGATTTTCATACCATAAATGTTTCTGATGTCTGTAACTTCATTTAAGGCTGAACACCCTTCCAATATTCAGGAGTAGCTCAAAGTGAAGAATATATATTCCTTATCGCTAATGGCTTCAATAACATGAAAGTAATTTGTGCAATATGGTTATCCTGAGAGTTCAAAAAAATAAAATTAATTCCCTAGTTGATGTTCACTGTGTTATAGCTTAAAGAAGATATTTCTGTTGGGTCAGCTATAGCCCAGCTGTTCCTCCTCAAGTTTACATGATTTAACTTGTTTAACCTTTATATGGTTCTAGTCCCGCGGGTGCTCTCTGGCCTTTTTTTTCCATCATTTGTCAATTAATGAACTACGCATCTTTACTTGCTTCATTCACTCTATTTGGTAAATATCGCCTTTTTCCTCTTTCTATTACTACAAATGATCATTAGAGCATTGCCTACTAGCAGAGTGGGTTCTCAGCTACATAACCCAGCCTTTCCAGTGCTGTGTGATTGTCCCGACGCATAATAACATATTGAAAAAAAGTAATTCAATGAGGTAAGGAAGGCATTTGTCCATCAAAACCAAACATCACCTTTTGATTGCTTTAGAAATAATTTTTTTAACTTTTTTTACTTACAAGCCTGTTGCAATAATGATGATAATGTTGAAGACAGAATTTTAAATCTAATGAAACTAAATTCCCAGATTGTCAGTATTCTAGCTTAAACTAGAATGTATCACTATGATGACATCACGCTTTCACCATAATACACTAACAGCAAGTTAAGTAATTCAAGTAGACTCATTTTATATTGCTGTAATAAGAACTATTGGAAATTACCTTTTTTATGAGTTGACATCATTTGCTGGAATGCATAAGTATTAGGTATAGAATAAGCAAGTGAGTAACGTGATGCATGCAGCCCCCTTTAACATTGTTTGAGGGGACCGTTAGTTGGCTTCCAGTTTTTTCAACTTCACATCACCACAAGGTATATCAGTGCAGTGATGAATTTGAAAAAACTGTATAACCCCACAGCATGGTGTTGGAATCATTTGTGTTTCTTTTTAAAAAATAAAATCCTAATTTAGTGGTTTCTTCTACAAAAAAGGAACCCTGAAAATGTTGACAAACTGCATAATGTTTGACAAAGTCACCTAGCAAAATGTTCCTACATTGATAACAACTGCAACGACAGGTGATTATGACAATGTACAGTTGTTGCTGCTGGGGATGCAGACCTGACAGGGTTTCCAGGTTTAATATGTCAAAACCTAATTTTGGCTGCATTTACATTGAATTCTGTGATTTGAATTTAATGTTAAACTACTCACTCAGAAGGATTTTTAATTCTGTTGTTAATCCTGTTAATAAATCACGGCTACAATTCTCAGACTGCCACAAACAATGGACTGCCTGATCTATAACACATCCCCTTACAGAAGTTCAGAGTTCTTCATCTGAATACAGAGACAATTCCATGGGTTAAGATTTTCATACCATAAATGTTTCTGGTGTCTGTACCTTCACTTGAGGCTGAACACCCTTCCAATATTTAGGAGTAGCTCAAAGTGAAGAATATATATTCCTTATCACTAATGGCTTCAATAACATGAAAGTAATTTGTGCAATACGTTTATCCTGAGAGTTCAAAAAACTAACATTAATTCCCTAGTTGATGTTTACTGTGTTATAGCTTGAAGAAAGATGTTGCTGTTGGGTCAGCTATAGCCCAGCGGTTCCTTCTCAAGTTAACATCATTTAACTTGTTCAACCTTTCAATGGTTCTAGTCCCGCGGGTGCTCTCTGGCCTTTTTTTTCCCATCATTTGTCAATTAATGAACTACTCATCTTTACTTGCTTCATTCACTCTATTTGGTAAATATCGCCTATTTCCTCTTTCTATTTCTACAAATGATCATTAAAGCATTGCCTACTAGCAGAGTGGGTTCTCAGCTACATAACCCAGCCTTTCCAGTGCTGTGTGATTGTCCCGACGCATAATAACATATTGAAAAAAAGTAATTCAATGAGGTAAGGAAGGCATTTGTCCATCAAAACCAAACATCACCTTTTGATTGCTTTAGAACTAATTTTTTAAAACTGTTTTAATTTACAAGCCTGTTGCAATAATGATGATAATGTTGACGACAGAATTTTAAATCTTATGAAAAAAAAATTCCCAGATTGTCAGTATTCTAGCTTGAACTAGAATGTTTCACTATGATGACATAACGCTTTCACCATAATACACTAACAGCAAGTTAAGTAATTCAAGTAGACTCATTATATATTGCTGTAATAAGAACTATTGGAAATTACCTTTTTTATGAGTTGACATCATTTGTTGGAATGCATAAGTATTAGTTATAGAATAAGCAAGTTAGTAACGTGATGCATGCAGCCCCCTTTAACATTGTTTGAGGGGACAGTTAGTTGGCTTCCATTTTTTCAACTTCACATCACCACAAGGAATATCAGTGCAGTGATGAATTTGAAAAAATGTATAACCCCACAGCATGGTGTTGGAATCATTTGTGTTTCTTTTTAAAAAATAAAATCCTAATTTAGTGTTTCTTCTACAAAAAAGGAACCCTGAAAATGTTGACGAACTGCATAATGTTTGACAAAGTCACCTAGCAAAATGTTCCTACATTGATAACAACTGCAACAACAGGTGTTTATGACAATGTACAGTTGTTGCTGCTGGGGATGCAGACCTGACAGGGTTTCCAGGTTTAATATGTCAAAACCTAATTTTGGCTGTATTTACATTGAATTCTGTGATTTGAATTTAATGTTAAACTACTCACTCAGAAGGATTTTTAATTCTGTTGTTAATCCTGTTAATAAATCACGGCTACAAATCTCAGACTGCCACAAACAATGGACTGCCTGATCTACAACACATCCCCTTACAGAATTTCAGAGTTCTTCATCTGAATACAGAGACAATTCCATGGGTTAAGATTTTCATACCATAAATGTTTCTGGTGTCTGTACCTTCATTTGAGGCTGAACACCCTTCCAATATTTAGGAGTAGCTCAAAGTGAAGAATATATATTCCTTATCGCTAATGGCTTCAATAACATGAAAGTAATTTGTGCAATATGTTTATCCTGAGAGTTCAAAAAATTAACATTAATTCCCTAGTTGATGTTCACTGTGTTATAGCTTGAAGAAAGATGTTGGTGTTGGGTCAGCTATAGCCCAGCGGTTCCTTCTCAAGTTTACATCATTTAACTTGTTCAACGTCTCAATGGTTCTAGTCCCCCGGGTGCTCTCTGGCCTTGTTTTTCCCATCATTTGTCAATTAATGAACTACGCATCTTTACTTGCTTCATTCACTCTATTTGGTAAATATCGCCTATTTCCTCTTTCTATTTCTACAAATGATCATTAAAGCATTGCCTACTAGCAGAGTGGGTTCTCAGCTACATAACACAGCCTTTCCAGTGCTGTGTGATTTTCCCGACGCGTAATAACATATTGAAAAAAAGTAATTCAATGAGGTAAGGAAGGCATTTGTCCATCAAAACCAAACATCACCTTTTGATTGCTTTAGAACTAATTTTTTAAAACTTTTTTAACTTACAAGCCTTTTGCAATAATGATGATATTGTTGAAGACAGAATTTTAAATCTTATGAAACTAAATTCCCAGATTGTCAGTATTTTAGCTTAAACTAGAATGTATCACTATGATGACATAAGGCTTTCACCATAATACACTAACAGCAAGTTAAGTAATTCAAGTAGACTCATTATATATTGCTGTAATAAGAACTATTGGAAATTACCTTTTTTATGAGTTGACATCATTTGTTGGAATGCATAAGTATTAGGTATAGAATAAGCAAGTGTAGGAAGGTGGATATCTGACTATGGTTACCCCCAAACCTTTTGCCTAGTGTTTAGCTGGTTTTTGACATAGTTGGCCTGGGATCCTGATATTCAGGGCCCCAGGCTAATTGCTCTCTCCTTAAAATGGACTCCATGTACCTTAGGTACATACACAATTGGAATTGGCTCACCTTATTGGCCCCTGTAACAGTGTACCCAGGTACCCAGGGCATAGGTGCTTCCAAGGCCTACCAGGGGCTGCAGCACGTATTGTGCCACCCCTGGCCTGGCCTCCATATTTGACACAACTGGCTGATCACTCAGCTGGGGTAAGTCGGTGTAACCACCCCTTACTTAGGTGTAGTATCCCTATACCTAACCTAAAATGGACACATATGTTCCTATCAGCCACTCTTATGGAAGGCCTCATCAATCCTGGAGGCAGAGTGCTTGGAAATATGTGAGATGGTGCTTTGTCATGAGCTGAGCCTGTCTGCAGCTTTCAGAACCATGTCCTTTAGCTGTTTCATGATACTGCCATACCATATACTCTTAAGTGCATTATAATCCTCGCGGTTAAGTGCTATCTTAGGTTTGGCTTTATCAAAACATGTCGAGTAAGGTGTCATATGTATTGGAATACTACCCCCTCGCCAGTTCTGGCGACGGGGGTAGCATTCCACCCTTCTAGAGGGACACGACATGTACCTAACCTGAAACCCGGTTAAAGTTAAACAGAGCCTTAGCATCGCAAAATGGATGCTGCCTCCACAGACACAAGTCTGACCTCCTGTTGCTGGGAGTCCTTCCAGCGAGGGCAGCTTGGACAAAGGGTTTCCTGCCTTGGGAGGTGCTAGCACCACCCCAGACAGGATTTTGTGTATTGGGTAGGACAGGGCTGAATAGAATCAGACATGCCTGGGGCACACAAGGTGTCCCTGTGCATAGGCCAGTTCAAACCGGTGCTGGGGCTTTCCTGCCCCAGTCCTGGCGCGAAACTGGACAAAGGAAAGGGGGTGTAACCACCCCCCTTCCTGGTTCCACCCAGAGGAGGGACCTAGTAGGTGATCCGGCCCCCCAGATTCGAATAAGAGTGGGAGCTGTGTCCTGAGACTTCAGATCATCCTGAATCGACTTGTAATACAGAAGAAGACTGGACTTCGACATTCTGCTGCTCAGAAGACGGAAGAGAATCTCCCTTGTGGCCAAGGAGTGACCACCCTGTGAACACAGGCACCAACCAGCAACTCGACGTCTGCTTTGCCGCCGCCTCCCGCCGGAGCTCGAGCCCAGAGCCTGACAAGACCCAGACTCTCAGACTTCTCACCGCCCGATCCACTGTCCCTGCAAAGAAGGGACCCGTGGAGGCACCGAGAGATGTTTGACCGGACATCTTGGAAGACCCCCAAAAAGCTGACTGCGCAGCATCAAAGGCACCCTCGATGCTGTGCTTTGGGGTTTGAGAAGCCCTAACCTCGAGCAGCCTTTGCACCAAAGATTAGCCCCCCAGCATCTCCATGATCTGCGTGGGGCCCTTTTGTACCGTGCCACTCGACATGCCATCCCGGCCACTTGCCACGTAGCTAGCGGCCATCTTGGCAAGGAAACCTACACCTTTCACCGCAGGTCAAGTTGCTCCAGACTTGCCCTTGATCCTGTGAAAAGGAGCACCCGCTCTGACCTTGCTGGTCCGAGTGACAAGCCTTTCTTAATTCCTGCGTGGCTTGCATTAGCCAAGGCCTGTTTGCTTCCATCCGGTTGCCGTCACCGCCAAAAGCGAGAAGCCTTCGTGGGACAGCTCGTGACTGACTCCTGGATGTCTTTGACCCCTTGTGTCCACGTGGCTGCAGAGAGAAGCTACACCTCGACGCCTGTTTGCACCCGACATCGCCTGGTTCCACTCTGGTTCCACGGTAGTCACTGGCTAGTGACTTTGAACATTGTCCCCTCTGCTTTCAGGCCTTCACGACTTCAGATCCACCCTTGGATCCACCGGAACTCTTCACCTCGAGTCGCCTGCAGCATCTTCAGCTCCAAGCACCATCGACCAGCGTGAAGAAACCCGACACTACTTCGACCCTGTGCACCCGCTTCCTGTGGGTGAGGTAACTCAGCTCTGCCGGTGTTCCCACACTGGTACACACCTCTAGGGCCTGTGTCTAAAGTTTCATCCTTCTAGGTCACTCGTAAGGTTCCTTTCTAACTAACTTTGTACTTTTTACGCACCATTGACATTACATTGGCATTGCGTGCACTTTCCGCACTGCACCCGAGTCCCGCGGGCCTTTCCCGACTTCATCACTGCTAGTCTCGAACAGCTCCAGCGATTCCCCAGGCCCTAGGCCTCTTCACTTTCCTCATAGTGGCCCTTATACCACTATTTTTGTATATGGTTTAGGTGGCCCCTAGGGCTCATCCATATTCGTGCAACTTTTGTGTATTTAAACTGTGTTTTGTTTTAACGCTTGTGCTGCTGTGCTCATAAAGAGTATAGGGTATCTTTTGAGAAATAAATATATATATTTTCAATATATATCTGTGTGGTGTCCTTTCATTTGGTATTCAAGGGATTGTGTATGGTAAAACAGCTTGCTTCACATGCCTTTACAGAGTTTAGCCTAAGACTGCTTAGTCTATGCTACCACTAGGATAGCTTGTCTATAAGGTTGACTTTACAACCTGCACCATAAGGGTTGCTTGGCATGGTACAAGGTGATCACTAGAACTAGTGAGCATCATATACCAGGCCAACTTCTCACATTGGTGGCAGCGGTGGGATTTGAGCTTGCTGTTGTTTTACCATTACAATCTTTGAAAATATCATTTGAAAGATCATACAGGTACCTGATAGGTACACTAAAACAAGACTAGATATACTTAAGTTCTACTGAACTTAGTTGTTGTAGAGGATAGGGAGTAGCACACCCTGACTACAACTACTAGATAGGTTCTGTAGGAAAACACAAGTGTAGGTAGATTGCAACACATCCACCACACTAGAGCAATGTCTGGAGCAGAGGGGTCCACTGGACCTACCCCTGTTGAGAGTGACCCTCCAAAGGCACCATCCAAATTTGCTATTTTTCCATTTAAGGAACTGAGGCAACTGTGTTCCATGAGAGGAATCAAAACAGGTCCTATTCCTACAGCAGGACACCTCAGAGAGCTATTAGACCAGTCTGAAGCTCTAAAAGCCACCAAACCAGGCCCCTCAGGGACTGGAGATGGAGGCTCTCCCACTGAAGATGATAATCCTGATGCCCCTCCGCCCTGTCATCCAGATAGATGAGGACAACCAGACCCCTGGGAATACTCAGCCTGAGGAAGAGGAAGAGGAGGAGGAGGAAGAAGATAGTGATTCTGATGATGGTAGAAATAGCCAGGTGTTAGTCAGCAGGCTTAACCAGGCTAACTTAAGCTTATTTGGGACTGAAGGTGGGTCCAACCCATTCAGACCCCCAAATGGACTTAACCAGGAGCAGAGGAGGAGGAGGAATCACTCAGGTGAATCCAATACCTCCAATGTTTCTAAAGGTTCTCATGGCAACTCCAGAAGGGGGTTGACTAGCCCTCAGAGAAGGGAACATGAGGCCAAAATGAGAGAGGCTGAACTTAGGATCCAGAAGCAAGAATTAGAAGTTGCCCTGGCCAAAGAGAAACTTGCTAGAGCAAGGCAGCCTAGAGAGAGTGGATTAGGATCCACTGGTGGCAGCAATATCCCTAAGGATAAAGACAGGTCCTATGACATTAGAAACCTGAGTAAGATTGTGCCCCCCTACAAGAGTGGGGATGATATCCACAAGTGGATGACTGCACTTGAGAGAGCTTGCAAAGTACAGCAAGTCCCTCAGGAGCAGTGGGCAGCAATCTTGTGGCTCTCCTTTGAAGGTAGAGGCCGAGACAGACTCCTCACAGTTAGTGATGGGGAGTCTAGAAACTACCTGGTCCTGAAGAGTGCTCTGATTGATGGGTTAGGCTTAACCACTGAACAGTACAGGTTAATGTTCAGAGATACCCAGAAGATACAGACTCAGGAATGGTCTGACTTTGTTGAATGTGCCACTAAGGCTCTGGAGGGCTGGTTGCTGGGAAGTAAGGTTACTGACTATACAGGATTGTATAATTTAATTATGAGAGAGCAAATCTTAAGTAATTGTCAAAATCAGCTTCTACATCAGCACCTGGTTGACTCTGATCTGACCTCTCCACAAGAATTGGGTAAGAGGGCAGACAAATGGGTCAGAACCAGGATCAGGCCTAAGAACCAGGGTGGTGACCAAAAGAAGGATACTTCCAAGGCTCAAGAGAAGGGTGGGGATAAATCTAAAGACAAGTCTCCCACAGGGCCCCAAAACTCCAAGGATGGGGGTGGGTCCCAAAACACTTCCTCTGACCAGAAAAAGCCTTATTGTCATGTCTGTAAACAGGTTGGGCATTACAAAACAGACAGCTGTTGTCCCAAGAATGGCAATAAAGAGAATATACCTCCAAAGCCAGCTCCAACACCTCCTGTTACTGTCAGCAGTAATCCCCCAGGAAGTGGGAGCACACCCAGGAATCTGGGTGGGTTTACTTTTGGAGGACAGGTGGATTCTGGCCTAACCAGGTCCCCTACCTCAGATACTCTTGTCTATGAGACTGGCATGGGGTTTGCCAATTTCACTGCTTGCCCAAACACTTTGAGCAAGTATAGACAGGAGCCCCTCATCAATGGCTTGAAAGTTGAGGCCTTTAGAGACACAGGGGCTAGCATCACCATGTTGGCTGAATGTCTAGTCCCCTCAAGGCAACTTTTACCTGATGCCACATATCAGGTGACAAACATTGATGGAATAGAAACCAATCACCCCATGGCAGTAGTAAATCTTAGCTGGGGAGGTGTCACTGGCCCAAAGAGAGTGGCAGTGTCATCAAACTTGCCTGTAGATTGTCTACTGGGGAATGATTTAGAAATCTCGGCCTGGGCTGAGGTGGAACAAGAAACCCATTCTAAAATGGTAAATCTCCATGGAAAGGTTAGTGGGGCTGTGATGGCTATAGCCCCAATCCAAGATGTCCTTCCTGAAAAGGTTGGTAGGGCTGAGCAAACCTCAACCCCATCTTTAGCTAACTTCCCTCCTGAAAAGATTAGCAGGGCTGTGATGGTAACAGCCCATACCCAAACTGAGTCTCCTCCTGAAAAGGTTGGTGGGGCTGTGATGGCCACAGCCCAAACTCAAACTGATACATGGGTAGTGAAGCCTGAAATGATGGATCACTCCACCCAAACAGAGAGCATTGAGGAGGAAGAGAAATCTCCCTCCCACCAGACTTTAGGAAAGGATCAGCCTCCTCAGGGAACTGATCTTACCCCTGGTGAAGGAACTGTCCCAGAGGTTGTTAGGCCAGGACTGACAGAGCCTCTGATGGCAGTGGACCCTTCTCAGGTGGGACCCAGTCTGAAGCAGGTAACCTGCCCCTCTCTACCTTGCCTTAGTCATCCCAGGGCTGCAGAGGACAAGAAGGACAGTGAGCCCCAAAGGGCCCCCTGTCAAATAAATCACCCCCATCAACAGATTAGGGGCACCGAAACTAGTAGCCCTAGTGAGGTGAAAACTTTAAAAACTCCTGAGGGAGCCCCCTTAAAAGTAGTTAGGGACCTCCCCCAGATGGATTCTGTTGGGCACTGCCAAACCTGGGAACCCAAGGGCCCAAACCTGAACTGTCCCTTCAGTAAACCAACAAGAGGGACCCAGCCTCCAGCTTTAGGTAGCCAGAGGTTGACCCTGAGAGCACAGTGCAACTCAGTCAAAGAAAGAAAGGCCCCCATGGTGGAGAGTGATTGGAGGAAGTCCTACAGAGGAATCTCACTTCAGTACTCCATCCCAACACCAGCCTTTAACTTTGCAAAGACACACCACAGGTAGAGATTCCCTATGGTGGAGACCCTCAGAGACCCTTAGGGGGAGGGATTGCTTAGTGGACCATGAGACAGGGGGTAACCAAGCCAGAGCTGGTACTTCCTTATATGGCCACTTAGGCAATATAGGCTTACCTGGTCAAGGATAGCCTTATCTCCTTTCGTTTGGGGGGGGGGTTATGTAGGAAAGTGGATATCTGACTATGGTTACCCCCAAACTTTTTGCCTGGTGTTTAGCTGGTTTTTGACATAGTTGGCCTGGGATCCTGCTATTCAGGGCCCCAGGCTAATTGCTCTCTCCTTAAAATGGACTCCATGTACCTTAGGTACATACACAATTGGAATTGGCTCACCTTATTGGCCCCTGTAACAGTGTACCCAGGTACCCAGGGCATAGGTGCTCCCAAGGCCTACCAGGGGCTGCAGCACGTATTGTGCCACCCCTGGCCTGGCCTCCATATTTGACACAACTGGCTGATCACTCAGCTGGGGTAAGTCGGTGTAACCACCCCTTACTTAGGTGTAGTATCCCTATACCTAACCTAAAATGGACACATATGTTCCTATCAGCCACTCCTATGGAAGGCCACATCAATCCTGGAGGCAGAGTGCTTGGAAATATGTGAGATGGTGCTCTGGCATGAGCTGAGCCTGTCTGCAGCTTTCGGAACCATGTCCTTTAGCTGTTTCATGATACTGCCATACCATATATTCTTAAGTGCATTATAATCCTCGCGGTTAAATGCTATCTTAGGTTTGGCTTTATCAAAACATGTTGAGTAAGGTGTCATACGAATTGGAATACTACCCCCTCACCAGTTCTGGCGACGGGGGTAGCATTCCACCCTTCTAGAGGGACACGACATGTACCTAACCTGAAACCCGGTTAAAGTTAAACAGAGCCTTAGCATCGCAAAATGGATGCTGCCTCCACAGACACAAGTCTGACCTCCTGTTGCTGGGAGTCCTTCCAGCGAGGGCAGCTTGGACAAAGGGTTTCCTGCCTTGGGAGGTGCTAGCACCACCCCAGACAGGATTTTGTGTATTGGGTAGGACAGGGCTGAATAGAATCAGACATGCCTGGGGCACACAAGGTGTCCCTGTGCATAGGCCAGTTCAAACCGGTGCTGGGGCTTTCCTGCCCCAGTCCTGGCGCGAAACTGGACAAAGGAAAGGGGGTGTAACCACCCCCCTTCCTGGTTCCACCCAGAGGAGGGACCTAGTAGGTGATCCGGCCCCCCAGATTCGAATAAGAGTGGGAGCTGTGTCCTGAGACTTCAGATCATCCTGAATCGACTTGTAATACAGAAGAAGACTGGACTTCGACATTCTGCTGCTCAGAAGACGGAAGAGAATCTCCCTTGTGGCCAAGGAGTGACCACCCTGTGAACACAGGCACCAACCAGCAACTCGCCGTCTGCTTTGCCGCTGCCTCCCGCCGGAGCCCTAGCCCAGAGCCTGACAAGACCCAGACTCCCAGACTTCTCACCGTCCGATCCACTGTCCCTGCAAAGAAGGGACCCGTGGAGGCACCGAGAGACGTGGGACAGGACATATTGGAAGACCCCCGAAAAGCTGACTGCGCAGCATCAGAGGCACCCTCGATGCTGTGCTTTGGGGTTTGAGAAGCCCTAACCTCGAGCAGCCTTTGCACCAAAGATCAGCCCCCCAGCATCTCCACGATCTGCGTGGGGCGGCCCTTTTGCACCGTGCCACTCGACGCGCCATCCCGGCCACTTGCCACGTGGCTAGCGGCCATCTTGGCGACGAAACCTACAACTTTCACTGCAGGTCTGGTTGCTCCAGACTTGCCCTTGCTCCTGTGAAAAGGAGCACCCGCTCTGAACCTTGCTGGTCCGAGTGACAAGCCTTTCTCAATTCCTGCATGGCTTGCATTAGCCAAGGCCTGTTTGCTTCCATCCGGTTGCCGACACCGCCAAAAGCGAGAAGCCTTTGTGGGACAGCTTGTGACCGACTCCTGGACGTCTTCGACCCCTTGTGTCCACGTGGCTGCAGAGAGAAGCTACACCTCGACGCCTGTTTGCACCCGACATCGCCTGGTTCCACTCTGGTTCCACGGTAGTCACTGGCTAGTGACTTTGAACATTGTCCCCTCTGCTTTCAGGTCTTCACAACTTCAGATCCACCCTTGGATCCACCAGAACTCTTCACCTCGAGTCGCCTGCAGCATCTTCAGCTCCAAGCACCATCGACCAGCGTGAAGAAACCCGACACTACTTCGACCCTGTGCACCCGCTTCCTGTGGGTGAGGTAACTCAGCTCCGCCGGTGTTCCCACACTGGTACACACCTCTAGGGCCTGTGTCTAAAGTTTCATCCTTCTAGGTCACTCGTAAGGTTCCTTTCTAACTAACTTTGTACTTTTACGCACCATTGACATTACATTGGTATTGCGTGCACTTTCCGCACTGCACCCGAGTCCCGCGGGCCTTTCCTGACTTCATCACTGCTAGTCTCGAACAGCTCCAGCGATTCCCCAGGCCCTAGGCCTCTTCACTTTCCTCATAGTGGCCCTTATACCACTATTTTTGTATATGGTTTAGGTGGCCCCTAGGGCTCATCCATATTCGTGCAACTTTTGTGTATTTAAACTGTGTTTTGTTTTAACGCTTGTGCTGCTGTGCTCATAAAGAGTATAGGGTATCTTTTGAGAAATAAATATATATATTTTCAATATATATCTGTGTGGTGTCCTTTCATTTGGTATTCAAGGGATTGTGTATGGTAAAACAGCTTGCTTCACATGCCTTTACAGAGTTTAGCCTAAGACTGCTTAGTCCATGCTACCACTAGGATAGCTTGTCTATAAGGTTGACTTTACAACCTGCACCATAAGGGTTGCTTGGCATGGTACAAGGTGATCACTAGAACTAGTGAGCATCATATACCAGGCCAACTTCTCACAGCAAGTGAGTAACGTTATGAATGCATCCCCCTTTAACATTGTTTGAGGGAATCGTTAGTTGGCTTCCAGTTTTTTCAACTTCACATCACCACAAGGTATATCAGTGCAGTGATGAATTTGAAAAAATGTATAACCCCAGAGCATGGTGTTGGAATCATTTGTGTTTCTTTTTAAAAAATAAAATGCTAATTTAGTGGTTTCTTCTACAAAAAAGGAACCCTGAAACTGTTGACGAACTGCATAATGTTTGACAAAGTCACCTAGCAAAATGTTCCTACATTGATAACAACTGCAACAACAGGTGTTTATGACAATGTAGAGTTGTTGCTGCTGGGGATGCAGACCTGACAGGGTTTCCAGGTTTAATATGTCAAAACCTAATTTTGGCTGCATTTACATTGAATTCTGTGATTTGAATTTAATGTTAAACTACTCACTCAGAAGGATTTTTAATTCTGTTGTTAATCCTGTTAATAAATCACGGCTACAAATCTCAGACTGCCACAAACAATGGACTGCCTGATCTACAACACATCCCCTTACAGAAGTTCAGAGTTCTTCATCTGAATACAGAGACAATTCCATGGGTTAAGATTTTCATACCATAAATGTTTCTGGTGGCTGTACCTTCATTTGAGGCTGAACACCCTTCCAATATTTAGGAGTAGCTCAAAGTGAAGAATATATATTCCTTATCGCTAATGGCTTCAATAACATGAAAGTAATTTGTGCAATATGTTTATCCTGAGAGTTCAAAAAATTAACATTAATTCCCTAGTTGATGTTCACTGTGTTATAGCTTGAAGAAAGATGTTGCTGTTGGGTCAGCTTTAGCCCAGCGGTTCCTTCTCAAGTTTACATGATTTAACTTGTTCAACCTTTCAATGGTTCTACTCCTGCGGGTGCTCTCTCTCCTTTTTTCCCATCATTTGTCAATTAATGAACTACTCATCTTTACTTGCTTCATTCACTCTATTTGGTAAATATTGCCTATTTCCTCTTTCTATTTCTACAAATGATCATTAAAGCATTGCCTACTAGCAGAGTGGGTTCTCAGCTACATAACACAGCATTTCCAGTGCTGTGTGATTGTCCCGACCCATAATAACAAATTGAAAAAAAGTAATTCAATGAGGTAAGGAAGGCATTAGTCCATCAAAACCAAACATCGCCTTTTGATTGCTTTAGAACTAATTTTTTAAAACTGTTTTAACTTACAAGCCTGTTGCAATAATGATGATAATGTTGAAGACAGAATTTTAAATCTTATGAAACTAAATTCCCAGATTGTCAGTATTCTAGCTTAAACTAGAATGTATCACTATGATGACATAACGCTTTCACCATAATACACTAACAGCAAGTTAAGTAATTCAAGTAGACTCATTTTATTTTGCTGTAATAAGACCTATTGGAAATTACCTTTTTTATGAGTTGACATCATTTGTTGGAATGCATAAGTATTAGGTATAGAATAAGCAAGTGAGTAACGTGATGCATGCAGCCCCCTTTAACATTGTTTGAGGGGACCGTCAGTTGGCTTCCAGTTTTTTCAACTTCACATCACCACAAGGTATATCAGTGCAGTGATGAATTTGAAAACATGTATAACCCCACAGCATGGTGTTGGAATCATTTGTGTTTCTTTTTAAAAAATAAAATCCTAATTTAGTGGTTTCTTCTACAAAAAAGGAACCGTGAAAATGTTGAAGAACTGCATAATGTTTGACAAAGTCACCTGGCAAACATGTTCCTACATTGATAACAACTGCAACGACAGGTGTTTATGACAATGTACAGTTGTTGCTGCTGGGGATGCAGACCTGACAGCGTTTCCAGGTTAAATACGTCAAAACCTAATTTTGGCTGCATTTACATTGAATTCTGTGATTTGAATTTAATGTTAAACTACTCACTTAGAAGGATTTTTAATTCTGTTGTTAATCCTGTTAAAAAATCACGGCTACACATCTCAGACTGCCACAAACAATGGACTGCCTGATCTACAACACATCCCCTTACAGAAGTTCAGAGTTCTTCATCTGAATACAGAGACAATTCCATGGGTTAAGATTTTCATACCTAAATGTTTCTGGTGTCTGTACTTTCATTTGAGGCTGAACACCCTTCCAATATTTAGGAGTAGCTCAAAGTGAAGAATATATATTCCTTATCGCTAATGGCTTCAATAACATGAAAGTAATTTGTGCAATATGTTTAGCCTGAGAGTTCAAAAAATTAACATTAATTCCCTAGTTGATGTTCACTGTGTTATAGCTTGAAGAAAGATGTTGCTGTTGGGTCAGCTATAGCCCAGCGGTTCCTTCTCAAGTTTACATCATTTAACTTGTTTAACCTTTAAATGGTTCTAGTCCCGCGGGTGCTCTCTGGCCTTTTTTTCCCATCATTTGTCAATTAATGAACTACGCATCTTTACTTGCTTCATTCACTCTATTTGGTAAATATCGCCTATTTCCTCTTTCTATTTCTACAAATGATCTTTAAAGCATTGCCTACTAGCAGAGTGGGTTCTCAGCTACATAACCCAGCCTTTCCAGTGCTGTGTGATTGTCCTGACGCATAATAACATATTGAAAAAAAGTAATTCAATGAGGTAAGGAAGGCATTTGTCCATCAAAACCAAACATCACCTTTTGATTGCTTTAGAACAAATTTTTTAAAACTTGTTTAACTTACAAGCCTGTTGCAATAATGATGATAATGTTGAAGACAGAATTTTAAATCTTATGAAACTAAATTCCCAGATTGTTAGTATTCTAGCTTAAACTAGAATATATCACTATGATGACATAAGGCTTTCACCATAATACACTAACAGCAAGTTAAGTAATTCAAGTAGACTCATTATATATTGCTGTAATAAGAACTATTGGAAATTACCTTTTTTATGAGTTGACATCATTTGTTGGAATGCATAAGTATTAGGTATAGAATAAGCAAGTGAGTAACGTTATGCATGCATCCCCCTTTAACATTGTTTGAGGGGATTGTTAGTTGGCTTCCAGTTTTTTCAACTTCACATCACCACAAGGTATATCAGTGCAGTGATGAATTTGAAAAATGTATAACCCCAGAGCATGGTGTTGGAATCATTTGTGTTTCTTTTTAAAAAATAAAATCCTAATTTAGTGGTTTCTTCTACAAAAAAGGAACCCTGAAAATGTTGACAAACTGCATAATGTTTGACAAAGTCACCTAGCAAAATGTTCTTACATTGATAACAACTGCAACGACAGGTGTTTATGACAATGTACAGTTGTTGCTGCTGGGGATGCAGACCTGACAGGGTTTCCAGGTTTAATATGTCAAAACCTAATTTTGGCTGCATTTACATTGAATTCTGTGATTTGAATTTAATGTTAAACTACTCACTCAGAAGGATTTTTAATTCTGTTGTTAATCCTGTTAATAAATCACGGCTACAAATCTCAGACTGCGACAAACAATGGACTGCCTGATCTACAACACATCCCCTTACAGAAGTTCAGAGTTCTTCATCTGAATACAGAGACAATTCCATGGGTTAAGATTTTCATACCATAAATGTTTCTGGTGGCTGTACCTTCATTTGAGGCTGAACACCCTTCCAATATTTAGGAGTAGCTCAAAGTGAAGAATATATATTCCTTATCGCTAATGACTTCAATAACATGAAAGTAATTTGTGCAATATGTTTATCCTGAGAGTTCAAAAAATTAACATTAATTCCCTAGTTGATGTTCACTGTGTTATAGCTTGAAGAAAGATGTTGCTGTTGGGTCAGCTATAGCCCAGCGGTTCCTTGTCAAGTTTACATGATTTAACTTGTTCAACCTTTCAATGGTTCTAGTCCCGCGGGTGCTCTCTGGCTTTTTATCCCATCATTTGTCAATTAATGAACTACGCATCTTTACTTGCTTCATTCACTCTATTTGGTAAATATTGCCTATTTCCTCTTTCTATTTCTACAAATGATCATTAAAGCATTGCCTACTAGCAGAGTGGGTTCTCAGCTACATAACACAGCCTTTCCAGTGCTGTGTGATTGTCCCGACCCATAATAACGAATTGAAAAAAGTAATTCAATGAGGTAAGGAAGGCATTAGTCCATCAAAACCAAACATCACCTTTTGATTGCTTTAGAACACATTTTTTTAAACTTTTTTAACTTACAAGCCTGTTGCAATAATGATGATAATGTTGAAGACAGAATTTTAAATCTTATGAAACTAAATTCCCAGATTGTCAGTATTCTAGCTTAAACTAGAATGTATCACTATGATGACATAACGCTTTCACCATAATACACTAACAGCAAGTTAAGTAATTCAAGTAGACTCATTTTATTTTGCTGTAATAAGAACTATTGCAAATTACCTTTTTTATGAGTTGACATCATTTGTTGGAATGCATAATTATTAGGTATAGAATAAGCAAGTCAGTAATGTGATGCATGCAGCCCCCTTTAACATTGTTTGAGGGGACCGTTAGTTGGCTTCCAGTTTTTTCAACTTCACATCACCACAAGGTATATCAGTGCAGTGATGAATTTGAAAACATGTATAACCCCACAGCATGGTGTTGGAATCATTTGTGTTTCTTTTTAAAAAATAAAATCCTAATTTAGTGGTTTCTTCTACAAAAAAGGAACCCTGAAAATGTTGAAGAACTGCATAATGTTTGACAAAGTCACCTAGCAAAATGTTCCTACATTGATAACAACTGCAACGACAGGTGTTTATGACAATGTACAGTTGTTGCTGCTGGGGATGCAGACCTGACAGGGTTTCCAGGTTTAATATGTCAAAACCTAATTTTGGCTGCATTTACATTGAATTCTGTGATTTGAATTTAATGTTAAACTACTCTCTCAGAAGGATTTTTAATTCTGTTGTTAATCCTGTTAATAAATCACGGCTACAAATCTCAGACTGCCACAAACAATGAACTGTCTGATCTACAACACATCCCCTTACAGAAGTTCAGAGTTCTTCATCTGAATACAGAGACAATTCCATGGGTTAAGATTTTCATACCATAAATGTTTCTGATGTCTGTACCTTCATTTGAGGCTGAACCCCCTTCCAATATTCAGGAGTAGCTCAAAGTGAAGAATATATATTCCTTATCGCTAATGGCTTCAATAACATGAAAGTAATTTGTGCAATTTGTTTATCCTGAGAGTTCAAAAAAATTAACATTAATTCCCTAGTTGATGTTCACTGTGTTATAGCTTGAAGAAAGATGTTGCTGTTGGGTCAGCTATAGCCCAGCAGTTCCTTCTCAAGTTTACATCATTTAACTTGTTCAACCTTTCAATGGTTCTAGTCCCGCGGGTGCTCTCTGGCCTTTTTTTCCCCATCATTTGTCAATTAATGAACTACGCATCTTTACTTGCTTCATTCACTCTATTTGGTAAATATCGCCTATTTCCTCTTTCTATTTCTACAAATGATCATTAAAGCATTGCCTACTAGCAGAGTGGGTTCTCAGCTACATAACACAGCCTTTCCAGTGCTGTGTGATTTTCCCGACGCATAATAACATATTGAAAAAAAGTAATTCAATGAGGTAAGGAAGGCATTTGTCCATCAAAATCAAACATCACCTTTTGATTGCTTTATAACTCATTTTTAAAAACTTATTTAACTTACAAGCCTGTTGCAATAATGATGATAATGTTGAAGACAGAATTTTAAATCTTATGAAACTAAATTCCCAGATTGTCAGTATTCTAGCTTAAACTAGAATGTATCACTATGATGACTTAACGCTTTCACCATAATACACTGACAGCAAAATAAGTAATTCAAGTAGACTCGTTTTTTATTGCTGTAATAAGAACTATTGGAAATGACCTTTTTTTTGAGTTGACATCATTTGTTGGAATGCATAAGTATTAGGTATAGAATAAGCAAGTGAGTAACGTTATGCATGCATCCCCCTTTAACATTGTTTGAGGGGATCGTTAGTTGGCTTCCAGTTTTTTCAACTTCACATCACCACAAGGTATATCAGTGCAGTGATGAATTTGAAAAAATGTATAACCCCAGAGCATGGTGTTGGAATCATTTGTGTTTCTTTTTAAAAAATAAAATCCTAATTTAGTGGTTTCTTCTACAAAAAAGGAACCCTGAAAATGTTGACGAACTGCATAATGTTTGACAAAGTCACCTAGCAAAATTTTCCTACATTGATAACAACTGCAACGACAGGTGTTTATGACAACGTACAGTTGTTGCTGCTGGGGATGCAGACCTGACAGGGTTTCCAGGTTTAATATGTCAAAACCTAATTTTGGCTGCATTTACATTGAATTCTGTGATTTGAATTTAATGTTAAACTACTCACTCAGAAGGATTTTTAATTCTGTTGTTAATCCTGTTAATAAATCACGGCTACAAATCTCAGACTGCCACAAACAATGGACTGCCTGATCTACAACACATCCCCTTACAGAAGTTCAGAGTTCTTCATCTGAATACAGAGACAATTCCATGGGTTAAGATTTTCATACCATAAATGTTTCTGGTGTCTGTACCTTCATTTGAGGCTGAACACCCTTCCAATATTTAGGAGTAGCTCAAAGTGAAGAATATATATTCCTTATCGCTAATGGATTCAATAACATGAAAGTAATTTGTGCAATATGTTTATCCTGAGAGTTCAAAAAATTAACATTAATTCCCTAGTTGATGTTCACTGTGTTATAGCTTAAAGAAAGATGTTGCTGTTGGGTCAGCAATAGCCCAGCTGTTCCTTCTCAAGTTTACATGATTTAAATTGTTCAACCTTTCAATGGTTCTAGTCCCGCGGGTGCTCTCTGGCCTTTTTTCCCATCATTTGTCAATTAATGAACTACGCATCTTTACTTGCTTCATTCACTCTATTTGGTAAATATTGCCTATTTCCTCTTTCTATTTCTACAAATGATCATTAAAGCATTGCCTACTAGCAGAGTGGGTTCTCAGCTACATAACACAGCCTTTCCAGTGCTGTGTGATTGTCCCGACGCATAATAACATATTGAAAAAAAGTAATTCAATGAGGTAAGGAAGGCATTTGTCCATCAAAATCAAACATCACCTTTTGATTGCTTTAGAACTCATTTTTAAAAACTTGTTTAACTTACAAGCCTGTTGCAATAATGATGATAATGTTGAAGACAGAATTTTAAATCTTATGAAACTAAATTCCCAGATTGTCAGTATTCTAGCTTAAACTAGAATGTATCACTATGATGACATAACACTTTCACCATAATACACTAAAAGCAAGTTGAGTTTTTCAAGTAGACTCATTATATATTGCTGTAATAAGAACTATTGGAAATTACCTTTTTTATGAGTTGACATCATTTGTTGGAATGCATAAGTATTAGGTATAGAATAAGCAAGTGAGTAACGTGATGCATGCAGCCCCCTTTAACATTGTTTGAGGGGACCGTTAGTTGGCTTCCAGTTTTTTTAAACTTCACATCACCACAAGGTATATCAGTGCAGTGATGAATTTGAAAAAATGTATAACTCCACAGCATGGTGTTGGAATCATTTGTCTTTCTTTTTAAAAAATAAAATCCTAATTTAGTGGTTTCTTCTACAAAAAACGAACCCTGAAAATGTTGAAGAACTGCATAATGTTTGACAAAGTCACCTGGCAAAATGTTCCTACATTGATAATAACTGCAACGACAGGTGTTTATGAAAATATACAGTTGTTGCTGCTTGGGATGCAGACCTGACAGGGTTTCCAGGTTTAATATGTCAAAACCTAATTTTGGCTGCATTTACATTGAATTCTGTGATTTGAATTTAATGTTAAACTACTCACTCAGAAGGATTTTTAATTCTGTTGTTAATCCTGTTTATAAATCACGGCTACAAATCTCAGACTGCCACAAACAATGGACTGCCTGATCTACAACACATCCCCTTACAGAAGTTCAGAGTTCTTCATCTGAATACAGAGACAATTCCATGGGTTAAGATTTTCATACCATAAATGTTTCTGGTGTCTGTACCTTCATTTGAGGCTGAACACCCTTCCAATATTTAGGAGTAGCTCAAAGTGAAGAATATATATTCCTTATCGCTAATGGCTTCAATAACATGAAAGTAATTTGTGCAATATGTTTATCCTGAGAGTTCAAAAAATTTACATTAATTCCCTAGTTGATGTTCACTGTGTTATAGCTTGAAGAAAGATGTTGCTGTTGGGTCAGCTATAGCCCAGCGGTTCCTTCTCAAGTTTACATCACTTAACTTGTTCAACCTTTCAATGGTTCTAGTCCCGCGGGTGCTCTCTGGCCTTTACTTCCCATCATTTGTCAATTAATGAACTACGCATCTTTACTTGCTTCATTCACTCTATTTGGTAAATATTGCCTATTTCCTCTTTCTATTTCTACAAATGATCATTAATGCATTGCCTACTAGCAGAGTGGGTTCTCAGCTACATAACACAGCCTTTCCAGTGCTGTGTGATTGTCCCGACGCATAATAACATATTGAAAAAAAGTAATTCAATGAGGTAAGGAAGGCATTTGTCCATCAAAACCAAACATCACCTTTTGATTGCTTTAGAACTCATTTTTTAAAACTTTTTTAACTTACAAGCCTGTTGCAATAATGATGATAATGTTGAAGACAGAATTGTAAATCTTATGAAACTAAATTCCCAGATTGTCAGTATTCTAGCTTAAACTAGAATGTATCACTATGATGACATAACGCTTTCACCATAATACACTGACAGCAAGTTAAGTAATTCAAGTAGACTCATTTTATATTGCTGTAATAAGAAATATTGGAAATGACCTTTTTTATGAGTTGACATCATTTGTTGAAATACATAAGTATTAGGTATAGAATAAGCAAGTGAATAACGTGATGCATGCAGCCCCCTTTAACATTGTTTGAGGGGACCGTTAGTTGGCTTCCAGTTTTTTTAAACTTCACATCACCACAAGGTATATCAGTGCAGTGATGAATTTGAAAAAATGTATAACTCCACAGCATGGTGTTGGAATCATTTGTCTTTCTTTTTAAAAAATAAAATCCTAATTTAGTGGTTTCTTCTACAAAAAACGAACCCTGAAAAGGTTGAAGAACTGCATAATGTTTGACAAAGTCACCTGGCAAAATGTTCCTACATTGATAATAACTGCAACGACAGGTGTTTATGGCAATGTACAGTTGTTGCTGCTGGGGATGCTGACCTGACAGGGTTTCCAGGTTCAATATGTCAAAACCTAATTTTGGCTGCATTTACATTGAATTCTGTGATTTGAATGTAATGTTAAACTACTCTATCAGAAGGATTTTTAATTCTGTTGTTAATCCTGTTAATATATCACGGCTACAAATCTCAGACTGCCATAAACAATGGACTGCCTGATCTACAACACATCCCCTTACAGAAGTTCAGAGTTCTTCATCTGAATACAGAGACAATTCCATGGGTTAAGATTTTCATACCATAAATGTTTCTGATTTCTGTACCTTCATTTGAGGCTGAACCCCCTTCCAATATTCAGGAGTAGCTCAAAGTGAAGAATATATAGACCTTATCGCTAATGGCTTCAATAACATGAAAGTAATTTGTGCCATATGTTTATCCTGAGAGTTCAAAAAAATTAACATTAATTCCCTCTTTGATGTTCACTGTGTTATAGCTTGAAGAAAGATGTTGCTGTTGGGTCAGCTATAGCCCAGCGGTTCCTTCTCAAGTTTATATGATTTAAGTTGTTCAACCTTTCAATGGTTCTAGTCCCGCGGGTGCTCTCTGGCCTTTTTTTCCCATCATTTGTCAATTAATGAACTACGCATCTTTACTTGCTTCATTCACTCTATTTGGTAAATATCGCCTATTTCCTCTTTCTATTTCTACAAATGATCAGTAAAGCATTGCCTACTAGCAGAGTGGGTTCTCAGCTACATAACACAGCCTTTCCAGTGCTGTGTGATTGTCCCGACGCATAATAACATATTGAAAAAAAGTAATTCAATGAGGTAAGGAAGGCATTTGTCCATCAAAACCAAACATCACCTTTTGATTGCTTTAGAACACATTTTTTAAAACTTTTTTAACTTACAAGCCTGTTGCAATAATGATGATAATGTTGAAGACAGAATTTTAAATCTTATGAAACTAAATTCCCAGATTGTCAGTATTCTAGCTTAAACTAGAATGTATCACTATGATGACGTAACGCTTTCACCATAATACACTAACAGCAAGTTAAGTAATTCAAGTAGACTCATTTTATATTGCTGTAATAAGAACTATTGGAAATGACCTTTTTTATGAGTTGACATCATTTGTTAGAATGCATAAGTATTAGGTATAGAATAAGCAAGTGAGTAACGTGATGCATGCAGCCCCCTTTAACATTGTTTGAGGGGACCGTTAGTTGGCTTCCAGTTTTTTCAACTTCACATCACCACAAGGTATATCAGTGCAGTGATGAATTTGAAAAAATGTATAACCCCACAGCATGGTGTTGGGATCATTTGTCTTTCTTTTTAAAACATAAAATCCTAATTTAGTGGTTTCTTCTACAAAAAAGGAACCCTAAAAATGTTGACGAACTGCATAATGTTTGACAAAGTCACCTAGCAAAATGTTCTAACATTGATAACAACTGCAACGACAGGTGTTTATGACAATGTACAGTTGTTGCTGCTGGGGATGCAGACCTGACAGGGTTTCCAGGTTTAATATGTCAAAACCTAATTTAGGCTGCATTTACATTGAATTCTGTGATTTGAATTTAATGTTAAACTACTCACTCAGAAGGATTTTTAATTCTGTTGTTAATCCTGTTAATAAATCACGGCTACAAATCTCAGACTGCCACAAACAATGGACTGCCAGATCTACAACACATCCCATTACAGAAGTTCAGAGTTCTTCATCTGAATACAGAGACAATTCCTTGGGTTAAGATTTTCATACCATAAATGTTTCTGGTGTCTGTACCTTCATTTGAGGCTGAACACCCTTCCAATATTTAGGAGTAGCTCAAAGTGAAGAATATATATTCCTTATCGCTAATGGCTTCAATAACATGAAAGTAATTTGTGCAATATGTTTATCCTGAGAGTTCAAAAAATTTACATTAATTCCCTAGTTGATGTTCACTGTGTTATAGCTTGAAGAAAGATGTTGCTGTTGGGTCAGCTATAGCCCAGCGGTTCCTTCTCAAGTTTACATCATTTAACTTGTTCAACCTTTCAATGGTTCTAGTCCCGCGGGTGCTCTCTGGCCTTTTTTTCCCATCATTTGTCAATTAATGAACTACGCATCTTTACTTGCTTCATTCACTCTATTTGGTAAATATCGCCTATTTCCTCTTTCTATTTCTACAAATGATCATTAAAGCATTGCCTACTAGCAGAGTGGGTTCTCAGCTACATAACACAGCCTTTCCAGTGCTGTGTGATTGTCCCGACGCATAATAACATATTGAAAAAAAGTAATTCAATGAGGTAAGGAAGGCATTTGTCCATCAAAATCAAACATCACCTTTTGATTGCTTTATAACTCATTTTTAAAAACTTATTTAACTTACAAGCCTGTTGCAATAATGATGATAATGTTGAAGACAGAATTTTAAATCTTATGAAACTAAATTCCCAGATTGTCAGTATTCTAGCTTAAACTAGAATGTATCACTATGATGACATAACACTTTCACCATAATACACTAAAAGCAAGTTGAGTTTTTCAAGTAAACTCATTATATATTGCTGTAATAAGAACTATTGGAAATTACCTTTTTTATGAGTTGACATCATTTGTTGGAAAGCATAAGTATTAGGTATAGAATAAGCAAGTGAGTAACGTGATGCATGCAGCCCCCTTTAACATTGTTTGAGGGGACCGTTAGTTGGCTTCCAGTTTTTTTAAACTTCACATCACCACAAGGTATATCAGTGCAGTGATGAATTTGAAAAAATGTATAACTCCACAGCATGGTGTTGGAATCATTTGTCTTTCTTTTTAAAAAATAAAATCCTAATTTAGTGGTTTCTTCTACAAAAAACGAACCCTGAAAAGGTTGAAGAACTGCATAATGTTTGACAAAGTCACCTGGCAAAATGTTCCTACATTGATAATAACTGCAACGACAGGTGTTTATGGCAATGTACAGTTGTTGCTGCTGGGGATGCTGACCTGACAGGGTTTCCAGGTTCAATATGTCAAAACCTAATTTTGGCTGCATTTACATTGAATTCTGTGATTTGAATTTAATGTTAAACTACTCTATCAGAAGGATTTTTAATTCTGTTGTTAATCCTGTTAATATATCACGGCTACAAATCTCAGACTGCCATAAACAATGGACTGCCTGATCTACAACACATCCCCTTACAGAAGTTCAGAGTTCTTCATCTGAATACAGAGACAATTCCATGGGTTAAGATTTTCATACCATAAATGTTTCTGATTTCTGTACCTTCATTTGAGGCTGAACCCCCTTCCAATATTCAGGAGTAGCTCAAAGTGAAGAATATATATTCCTTATCGCTAATGGCTTCAATAACATGAAAGTAATTTGTGCAATATGTTTATCCTGAGAGTTCAAAAAAATTAACAGTATTTCCCTAGTTGATGTTCACTGTGTTATAGCTTGAAGAAAGATGTTACTGTTGGATCAGCTATAGCCCAGCGGTTCCTTTTCAAGTTTACATCATCTAACTCGTTCAACCTTTCAATGGTTCTAGTCCCGCGGGTGCTCTCTGGCCTTTTTTTCCCATCATTTGTCAATTAATGAACTACGCATCTTTACTTGCTTCATTCACTCTATTTGGTAAATATCGCCTATTTCCTCTTTCTATTTCTACAAATGATCATTAAAGCATTGCCTACTAGCAGAGTGGGTTCTCAGCTACATAATACAGCCTTTCCAGTGCTGTGTGATTGTCCCGACGCATAATAACATATTGAAAAAAAGTAATTCAATGAGGTAAGGAAGGCATTTGTCCATCAAAACCAAACATCACCTTTTGATTGCTTTAGAACTAATTTTTTAAAACTTTTTTAACTTACAAGCCTGTTGCAATAATGATGATAATGTTGAAGACAGAATTTTAAATCTTATGAAACTAAATTCCCAGATTGTCAGTATTCCTGCTTAAACTAGAATGTATCACTATGATGACATAACGCTTTCACCATAATACACTAACAGCAAGTTAAGTAATTCAAGTAGACTCATTTTATATTGCTGTAATAAGAACTATTGGAAATTACCTTTTTTATGAGTTGACATCATTTGTTGGAATGCATAAGTATTAGGTATAGAATAAGCAAGTGAGTAACGTGATGCATGCAGCCCCGTTTAACATTGGTTGAGGGGACCATTAGTTGGCTTCCAGTTTTTTCAACTTCACATCACCACAAGGTATATCAGTGCAGTGATGAATTTGAAAAAATGTATAACCCCACAGCATGGTGTTGGCATCATTTGTGTTTCTTTTTAAAAAATAAAATCCTAATTTAGTGGTTTCTTCTACAAAAAAGGAACCCTGAAAAGGTTGAAGAACTGCATAATGTTTGACAAAGTCACCTGGCAAAATGTTCCTACATTGATGACAACTGCAACAACAGGTGTTTATGACAATGTACAGTTGTTGCTGCTGGGGATGCAGACCTGACAGGGTTTCCAGGTTCAATATGTCAAAACCTAATTTTGGCTGCATTTACATTGAATTATGTGATTTGAATTTAATGTTAAACTACTCTCTCAGAAGTATTTTTAATTCTGTTGTTAATCCTGTTAAGAAATCACGGCTACAAATCTCAGACTGCCACAAACAATGTACTGCCTTATCTTAACACATCCCCTTACAGAAGTTCAGAGTTCTTCATCTGAATACAGAGACAATTCCATGGGTTAAGATTTTCATACCATAAATGTTTCTGATGTCGGTGCCTTCATTTGAGGCTGAACCCCCTTCTAATATTCAGGAGTAGCTCAAAGTGAAGAATATATATTCCTTATAGCTAATGGCTTCAATAACATAAAAGTAATTTGTGCAATATGTTTATCCTGAGAGTTCAAAAAAATTAACATTAATTCCCTAGTTGATGTTCACTGTGTTATAGCTTGAAGAAAGATGTTGATGTTGGGTCAGCTATAGCCCAGCGGTTCCTTCTCAAGTTTACATCATTTAACTTGTTCAACCTTTCAATGGTTCTAGTCCCGCGGGTGCTCTCTGGCCTTTTTTTCCCATCATTTGTCAATTAATGAACTACGCATCTTTACTTGCTTCATTCACTCTATTTGGTAAATATCGCCTATTTCCTCTTTCTATTTCTACAAATGATCATTAAAGCATTGCCTACTAGCAGAGTGGGTTCTCAGCTACATAACACAGCCTTTCCAGTGCTGTGTGATTTTCCCGACGCATAATAACATATGGAAAAAAAGTAATTCAATGAGATAAGGAAGGCATTTGTCCATCAAAACCAAACATCACCTTTTGATTGCTTTAGAACAAATTTTTTTAAACTTTTTTAACTTACAAGCCTGTTGCAATAATGATGATATTGTTGAAGACAGAATTTTAAATCTTATGAAACTAAATTCCCAGATTGTCAGTATTCTAGCTTAAACTAGAATGTATCACTATGATGACATAACGCTTTCACCATAATACACTAACAGCAAGTTAAGTAATTCAAGTAGACTCATTATATATTGCTGTAATAAGAACTATTGGAAATTACCTTTTTTATGAGTTGACATCATTTGTTGGAATGCATAAGTATTAGGTATAGAATAAGCAAGTGAGTAACGTGATGCATGCAGCCCCCTTTAAGATTGTTTGAGGGGATCGTTAGTTGGCTTCCAGTTTTTTCAACTTCACATCACCATAAGGTATATCAGTGCAGTGATGAATTTGAAAAAATGTATAACCCCACAACATGGTGTTGGAATCATTTGTGTTTCTTTTTAAAAAATAAAATCCTAATTTAGTGGTTTCTTCTACAAAAAAGGAACCCTTAAAAGGTTGAAGAACTGCATAATGTTTGACAAAGTCACCTGGCAAAATGTTCCTACATTGATAACAACTGCAACGACAGGTGTTTATGACAATGTACAGTTGTTGCTGCTGGGGATGCAGACCTGACAGGGTTTCCAGGTTAAATATGTCAAAACCTAATTTTGGCTGCATTTACATTGAATTATGTGATTTTAATTTAATGTTAAACTACTCTCTCAGAAGGATTTTTAATTCTGTTGTTAATCCTGTTAATAAATCACGGCTACAAATCTCAGACTGCCACAAACAATGTACTGCCTGATCTTAACACATCCCCTTACAGAAGTTCAGAGTTCTTCATCTGAATACAGAGACAATTCCATGGGTTAAGATTTTCATACCATAAATGTTTCTGATGTCTGTACCTTCATTTGAGGCTGAACCCCCTTCCAATATTCAGGAGTAGCTCAAAGTGAAGAATATATATTCCTTATCGCGAATGGCTTCAATAACATGAAAGTAATTTGTGCAATATGTTTATCCTGAGAGTTCAAAAAAATTAACATGAATTCCCTAGTTGATGTTCACTGTGTTATAGCTTGAAGAAAGATATTTCTGTTGGGTCAGATGTAGCCCAGCGGTTCCTTCTCAAATTTACATGATCTAATTTGTTTAACCTTTAAATGGTTCTAGTCCCGCGGGTGCTCTCTTGCCTTTTTTTCCCATCATTTGACAGTTAATGAACTACGCATCTTTACTTGCTTCATTCACTCTATTTGGTAAATATCGCCTATTTCCTCTTTCTATTTCTACAAATGATCATTAAAGCATTGCCTACTAGCAAAGTGGGTTCTCAGCTACATAACCCAGCCTTTCCAGTGCTGTGTGATTGTCCCGACGCATAATAACATATTGAAAAAAAGTAATTCAATGAGGTAAGGAAGGCATTTGTCCATCAAAACCAAACATCACGTTTTGATTGCTTAAGAACTAATTTTTTAAAACTTTTTTAACTTACAAGCCTGTTGCAATAATGATGATAATGTTGAAGACAGAATTTTAAATCTTATGAAACTAAATTCCCAGATTGTCAGTATTCTAGCTTAAACTAGAATGTATCACTATGATGACATAATGCTTTCACATAATACACTAACAGCAAGTTAAGTAATTCAAGTAGACTCATTATATATTGCTGTAATAAGAACTATTGGAAATTACCTTTTTTATGAGTTGACATCATTTGTTGGAATGCATAAGTATTAGGTATAGAATACGCAAGTGAGTAACGTGATGCATGCAGCCCCCTTTAACATTGTTTGAGGGGACCGTTAGTTGGCTTCCAGTTTTTTCAACTTCACATCACCACAAGGTATATCAGTGCAGTGATCAATTTGAAAAAATGTATAACCCCACAGCATGGTGTTGGAATCATTTGTGTTTCTTTTTAAAAAATAAAATCCTAATTTAGAGGTTTCTTCTACAAAAAAGGAACCCTGAAAAGGTCGAAGAACTGCATAATGTTTGACAAAGTCACCTAGCAAAATGTTCCTACATTGATAACAACTGCAACGAGAGGTGTTTATGACAATGTACAGTTGTTGCTGCTGGGGATGCAGACCTGACAGGGTTTCCAGGTTTAATATGTCAAAACCTAATTTTGGCTGCATTTACATTGAATTCTGTGATTTGAATTTAATGTTAAACTACTCACTCAGAAGGATTTTTAATTCTGTTGTTAATCCTGTTAATAAATCACGGCTACAAATCTCAGACTGCCACAAACAATGTACTGCCTGATCTTAACACATCCCCTTACAGAAGTTCAGAGTTCTTCATCTGAATACAGAGACAATTCCATGTGTTAAGATTTTCATACCATAAATGTTTCTGATGTCTGTACCTTTATTTGAGGCTGAAGCCCCTTCTATTATTCAGGAGTAGCTCAAAGTGAAGAATATATATTCCTTATCGCTAATGGCTTCAATAACATGAAAGTAATTTGTGCAATATGTTTATCCTGAGAGTTCAAAAAAATTAACATTAATTCCCTAGTTGATGTTCACTGTGTTATAGCTTGAAGAAAGATATTTCTGTTGGGTCAGATATAGCCCAGCGGTTCCTTCTCAATTTTACATGATTTAATTTGTTTAACCTTTAAATGGTTCTAGTCCCGCGGGTGCTCTCTGGCCTTTTTTTCCCATCATTTGTCAATTAATGAACTACGCATCTTTACTTGCTTCATTCACTCTATTTGGTAAATATCGCCTATTTCCTCTTTCTATTTCTACAAATGATCATTAAAGCATTGCCTGCTAGCAGAGTGGGTTCTCAGCTACATAACCCAGCCTTTCCAGTGCTGTGTGATTGTCCCAACGCATAATAACATATTGAAAAAAAGTAATTCAATGAGGTAAGGAAGGCATTTGTCCATCAAAACCAAACATCACGTTTTGATTGCTTAAGAACTAATTTTTAAAAACTTTTTTAACTTACAAGCCTGTTGCAATAATGATGATAATGTTGAAGACAGAATTTTAAATCTTATGAAACTAAATTCCCGGATTGTCAGTATTCTAGCTTAAACTAGAATGTATCACTATGATGACATAATGCTTTCACCATAATACACTAACAGCAAGTTAAGTAATTCAAGTAGACTCATTATATATTGCTGTAATAAGAACTATTGGAAATTACCTTTTTTATGAGTTGACATCATTTGTTGGAATGCATAAGTATTAGGTATAGAATACGCAAGTGAGTAACGTAATGCATGCAGCCCCCTTTAACATTGTTTGAGGGGACCGTTAGTTGGCTTCCAGTTTTTTCAACTTCACATCACCACAAGGTATATCAGTGCAGTGATGAATTTGAAAAAATGTATAACACCACAGCATGGTGTTGGAATCATTTGTGTTTCTTTTTAAAAAATAAAATCCTAATTTAGTGGTTTCTTCTACAAAAAAGGAACCCTGAAAATGTTGACAAACTGCATAATGTTTGACAAAGTCACCTAGCAAAATGTTCCTACATTGATAACAACTGCAACGACAGGTGTTTATGACAATGTACAGTTGTTGCTGCTGGGGATGCAGACCTGACAGGGTTTCCAGGTTAAATATGTCAAAACCTAATTTTGGCTGCATTTACATTGAATTCTGTGATTTGAATTTAATGTTAAACTACTCACTCAGAAGAATTTTTAATTCTGTTGTTAATCCTGTTAATAAATCACGGCTACAAAACTCAGACTGCCACAAACAATGGACTGCCTGATCTACAACACATCCCCTTACAGAAGTTCAGGGTTCTTCATCTGAATACAGAGACTATTCCATGGGTTAAGATTTTCATACCATAAATGTTTCTGGTGTCTGTACCTTCATTTGAGGCTGAACACCCTTCCAATATTTAGGAGTAGCTCAAAGTGAAGAATATATATTTCCTATCGCTAATGGCTTCAATACCATGAAAGTAATTTGCGCAATATGTTCATCCTGAGAGTTCAAAAAATTAACATTAATTCCCTAGTTGATGTTCACTGTGTTATAGCTTGAAGAAAGATGTTGTTGTCGGGTCAGCTATAGCCCAGTGGTTCCTTCTCAAGTTAACATCATTTAACTTGTTCAACCTTTCAATGGTTCTAGTCCCACGGGAGCTCTCTGGCCTTTTTTTCCCATCATTTGTCAATTAATGAACTACGCATCTTTACTTGCTTCATTCACTCTATTTCGTAAATATCGCCTATTTCCTCTTTCTATTTCTACAAATTATCATTAAAGCATTGCCTACTAGTAGAGTGGATTCTCAGCTACATAACACAGCCTTTCCAGTGCTGTGTGATTGTCCCGACGCATAATAACATATTGAAAAAAAGTACTTCAATGAGGTAAGGAAGGCATTTGTCCATCAAAACCAAACATCACCTTTTGATTGCTTTAGAACTAATTTGTTTAAACTTTTTTAACTTACAAGCCTGTTGCAATAATGATGATAATGTTGAAGACAGAATTTTAAATCTTATGAAACTAAATTCCCAGATTGTCATTATTCTAGCTTAAACTAGAATGTATCACGTTGATGACATAACGCTTTCACCATAATACACTAACAGCAAGTTAAGTAATTCAAGTAGACTCATTTTATATTGCTGTAATAAGAACTATTGGAAATTACCTTTTTTATGAGTTGACATCATTTGTTGGAATGCATAAGTATTAGGTATAGAATACGCAAGTGAGTAACGTGATGCATGCAGCCCCCTTTAACATTGTTTGAGGGGACCGTTAGTTGGCTTCCAGTTTTTTCAACTTCACATCACCACAAGGTATATCAGTGCAGTGATCAATTTTAAAAAATGTATAACCCCACAGCATGGTGTTGGAATCATTTGTGTTTCTTTTTAAAAAATAAAATCCTAATTTAGAGGTTTCTTCTACAAAAAAGGAACCCTGAAAAGGTCGAAGAACTGCATAATGTTTGACAAAGTCACCTAGCAAAATGTTCCTACATTGATAACAAGTGCAACGACTGGTGTTTATGACAATGTACAGTTGTTGCTGCTGGGGATGCAGACCTGACAGGGTTTCCAGGTTTAATATGTCAAAACCTAATTTTGGCTGCATTTACATTGAATTCTGTGATTTGAATTTAATGTTAAACTACTCACTCAGAAGGATTTTTAATTCTGTTGTTAATCCTGTTAATAAATCACGGCTACAAATCTCAGACTGCCACAAACAATGTACTGCCTGATCTTAACACATCCCCTTACAGAAGTTCAGAGTTCTTCATCTGAATACAGAGACAATTCCATGTGTTAAGATTTTCATACCATAAATGTTTCTGATGTCTGTACCTTCATTTGAGGCTGAAGCCCCTTCTATTATTCAGGAGTAGCTCAAAGTGAAGAATATGTATTCCTTATCGCTAATGGCTTCAATAACATGAAAGTAATTTGTGCAATATGTTTATCCTGAGAGTTCAAAAAAATTAACATTAATTCCCTAGTTGATGTTCACTGTGTTATAGCTTGAAGAAAGATATTTCTGTTGGGTCAGATATAGCCCAGCGGTTCCTTCTCAATTTTACATGATTTAATTTGTTTAACCTTTAAATGGTTCTAGTCCCGCGGGTGCTCTCTGGCCTTTTTTTCCCATCATTTGTCAATTAATGAACTACGCATCTTTACTTGCTTCATTCACTCTATTTGGTAAATATCGCCTATTTCCTCTTTCTATTTCTACAAATGATCATTAAAGCATTGCCTACTAGCAGAGTGGGTTCTCAGCTACATAACCCAGCCTTTCCAGTGCTGTGTGATTGTCCCGACGCATAATAACATATTGAAAAAAAGTAATTCAATGAGGTAAGGAAGGCATTTGTCCATCAAAACCAAACATCACGTTTTGATTGCTTAAGAACTAATTTTTAAAAACTTTTTTAACTTACAAGCCTGTTGCAATAATGATGATAATGTTGAAGACAGCATTTTAAATCTTATGGAACTAAATTCCCGGATTGTCAGTATTCTAGCTTAAACTAGAATGTATCACTATGATGACATAATGCTTTCACCATAATACACTAACAGCAAGTTAAGTAATTCAAGTAGACTCATTATATATTGCTGTAATAAGAACTATTGGAAATTACCTTTTTTATGAGTTGACATCATTTGTTGGAATGCATAAGTATTAGGTATAGAATACGCAAGTGAGTAACGTAATGCATGCAGCCCCCTTTAACATTGTTTGAGGGGACCGTTAGTTGGCTTCCAGTTTTTTCAACTTCACATCACCACAAGATATATCAGTGCAGTGATGAATTTGAAAAAATGTATAACACCACAGCATGGTGTTGGAATCATTTGTGTTTCTTTTTAAAAAATAAAATCCTAATTTAGTGGTTTCTTCTACAAAAAAGGAACCCTGAAAATGTTGACGAACTGCATAATGTTTGACAAAGTCACCTAGCAAAATGTTCCTACATTGATAACAACTGCAACGACAGGTGTTTATGACAATGTACAGTTGTTGCTGCTGGGGATGCAGACCTGACAGGGTTTCCAGGTTAAATATGTCAAAACCTAATTTTGGCTGCATTTACATTGAATTCTGTGATTTGAATTTAATGTTAAACTACTCACTCAGAAGAATTTTTAATTCTGTTGTTAATCCTGTTAATAAATCACGGCTACAAAACTCAGACTGCCACAAACAATGGACTGCCTGATCTACAACACATCCCCTTACAGAAGTTCAGGGTTCTTCATCTGAATACAGAGACTATTCCATGGGTTAAGATTTTCATACCATAAATGTTTCTGGTGTCTGTACCTTCATTTGAGGCTGAACACCCTTCCAATATTTAGGAGTAGCTCAAAGTGAAGAATATATATTTCTTATCGCTAATGGCTTCAATACCATGAAAGTAATTTGCGCAATATGTTCATCCTGAGAGTTCAAAAAATTAACATTAATTCCCTAGTTGATGTTCACTGTGTTATAGCTTGAAGAAAGATGTTGTTGTCGGGTCAGCTATAACCCAGTGGTTCCTTCTCAAGTTTACATCATTTAACTTGTTCAACCTTTCAATGGTTCTAGTCCCACGGGAGCTCTCTGGCCTTTTTTTCCCATCATTTGTCAATTAATGAACTACGCATCTTTACTTGCTTCATTCACTCTATTTGGTAAATATCGCCTATTTCCTCTTTCTATTTCTACAAATTATCATTAAAGCATTGCCTACTAGTAGAGTGGATTCTCAGCTACATAACACAGCCTTTCCAGTGCTGTGTGATTGTCCCGACGCATAATAACATATTGAAAAAAAGTAATTCAATGAGGTAAGGAAGGCATTTGTCCATCAAAACCAAACATCACCTTTTGATTGCTTTAGAACTAATTTGTTTAAACTTTTTTAACTTACAAGCCTGTTGCAATAATGATGATAATGTTGAAGACAGAATTTTAAATCTTATGAAACTAAATTCCCAGATTGTCATTATTCTAGCTTAAACTAGAATGTATCACGTTGATGACATAACGCTTTCACCATAATACACTAACAGCAAGTTAAGTAATTCAAGTAGACTCATTTTATATTGCTGTAATAAGAACTATTGGAAATTAGCTTTTTTATGAGTTGACATCATTTGTTGGAATGCATAAGTATTAGGTATAGGATAAGCAAGTGAGTAACGTGATGCATGCAGCCCCCTTTAACATTGTTTGAGGGGACCGTTAGTTGGCTTCCAGTTTTTTCAACTTCACATCACCACAAGGTATATCAGTGCAGTGATCAATTTGAAAAAATGTATAACCCCACAGCATGGTGTTGGAATCATTTGTGTTTCTTTTTAAAATATAAAATCCTAATTTAGTGGTTTCTTCTACAAAAAAGGAACCCTGAAAAGGTTGAAGAACTGCATAATGTTTGACAAAGTCACCTAGCAAAATGTTCCTACATTGATAACAACTGCAACGACAGGTGTTTATGACAATGTACAGTTGTTGCTGCTGGGGATGCAGACCTGACAGGGTTTCCAGGTTTAATATGTCAAAACCTAATTTTGGCTGCATTTACATTGAATTCTGTGATTTGAATTTAATGTTAAACTACTCACTCAGAAGGATTTTTAATTCTGTTGTTAATCCTGTTAATAAATCACGGCTACAAATCTCAGACTGCCACAAACAATGTACTGCCTGATCTTAACACATCCCCTTACAGAAGTTCAGAGTTCTTCATCTGAATACAGAGACAATTCCATGGGTTAAGATTTTCATACCATAAATGTTTCTGATGTCTGTACCTTCATTTGAGGCTGAAGCCCCTTCTATTATTCAGGAGTAGCTCAAGGTGAAGAATATATATTCCTTATCGCTAATGGCTTCAATAACATGAAAGTAATTTGTGCAATATCTTTATCCTGAGAGTTCAAAAAAATTAACATTAAAGCCCTAGTTGATGTTCAATGTGTTATAGCTTGAAGAAAGATGTTGATGTTGGGTCAGCTATAGCCCAGCGGTTCCTTCTCAAGTTTACATCATTTAACTTGATCAACCTTTCAATGGTTCTAGTCCCGCGGGTGCTCTCTGGCCTTTTTTTCCCATCGATTGTCAATTAATGAACTACGCATCTTTACTTGCTTCATTCACTCTATTTGGTAAATATCGCCTATTTCCTCTTTCTACAAATGATCATTAAAGCATTGCCTACTAGCAGAGTGGGTTCTCAGCTACATAACACAGCCTTTCCAGTGCTGTGTGATTTTCCCGACGCATAATAACATATTGAAAAAACAGTAATTCAATGAGATAAGGAAGGCATTTGTCCATCAAAACCAAACATCACCTTTTGATTGCTTTAGAACTAATTTTTTTAAACTTTTTTAACTTACAAGCCTGTTGCAATAATGATGATATTGTTGAAGACAGAATTTTAAATCTTATGAAACTAAATTCCCAGATTGTCAGTATTCTAGCTTAAACTAGAATGTATCACTATGATGACATAACGCTTTCACCATAATACACTAACAGCAAGTTAAGTAATTCAAGTAGACTCATTTTATATTGCTGTAATAAGAACTATTGGAAATGACCTTTTTTATGAGTTGACATCATTTGTTGGAATCCATAAGTATTTGGTATAGAATACGCTAGTGAGTAACGTGATGCATGCAGCCCCCTTTAACATTGTTTGAGGGGACCGTTAGTTGGCTTCCAGTTTTTTCAACTTCACATCACCACAAGGTATATCAGTGCAGTGATGAATTTGAAAAAATGTATAACACCACAGCATGGTGTTGGAATCATTTGTGTTTCTTTTTAAAAAATAAAATCCTAATTTAGTGGTTTCTTCTACAAAAAAGGAACCCTGAAAATGTTGACGAACTGCATAATGTTTGACAAAGTCACCTAGCAAAATGTTCCTACATTGATAACAACTGCAATGACAGGTGTTTATGACAATGTACAGTTGTTGCTGCTGGGGATGCACACCTGACAGGGTTTCCAGGTTAAATATGTCAAAACCTAATTTTGGCTGCATTTTCATTGAATTCTGTGATTTGAATTTAATGTTAAACTACTCACTCAGAAGAATTTTTAATTCTGTTGTTAATCCTGTTAATAAATCACGGCTACAAATCTCAGACTGCCACAAACAATGGACTGCCTGATCTACAACACATCCCCTTACAGAAGTTCAGAGTTCTTCATCTGAATACAGAGACTATTCCATGGGTTAAGATTTTCATACCATAAATGTTTCTGGTGTCTGTACCTTCATTTGAGGCTGAACACCCTTCCAATATTTAGGAGTAGCTCAAAGTGAAGAATATATATTCCTTATCGCTAATGGCTTCAATACCATGAAAGTAATTCGTGCAATATGTTTATCCTGAGAGTTCAAAAAATTAACATTAATTCCCCAATTGATGTTCACTGTGTTATAGCTTGAAGAAAGATGTTGCTGTTGGGTCAGCTATAGCCCAGCGGTTCCTTCTCAAGTTTACATCATTTAACTTGTTCAACCTTTCAATGGTTCTAGTCCCGCGGGTGCTCTCTGGCCTTTTTTTCCCATCATTTGTCAATTAATGAACTACGCATCGTTACTTGCTTCATTCACTCTATTTGGAAAATATCGCCTATTTCCTCTTTCTATTTCTACAAATGATCATTAAAGCATTGCCTACTAGCAGAGTGGGTTCTCAGCTACATAACACAGCCTTTCCAGTGCTGTGTGATTGTCCCGACGCATAATAACATATTAAAAAAAAGTAATTCAATGAGGTAAGGAAGGCATTTGTCCATCAAAACCAAACATCACCTTTTGATTGCTTTAGAACTAATTTTTTTTAACTTTTTTAACTTATAAGCCTGTTGCAATAATGATGATAATGTTTAAGACAGAATTTTAAATCTTATGAAACTAAATTCCCAGATTGTCAGTATTCTAGCTTAAACTAGAATGTATCACTATGATGACATAACGCGTTCACCATAATACACTAACAGCAAGTTAAGTAATTCAAGTAGACTCATTTTATATATGCTGTAATAAGAACTATTGGAAATGACCTTTTTTATGAGTTGACATCATTTGTTGGAATGCATAAGTATTAGGTATAGAATAAGCAGGTGAGTAACGTGATGCATGCAGCCCCCTTTAACATTGTTTGAGGGGACCGTTAGTTGCCTTCCAGTTTTTTCAACTTCACATCACCACAAGGTATATCAGTGCAGTGATGAATTTGAAAAAATTTATAACCCCACAGCATGGTGTTGGAATCATTTGTGTTTCGTCGGAGGCAAGATGGCGGTTTGATCTAAACCGCTAGCAGCAGCAGCGTACCTGAGCTCCAGAAACCCGTTGGATCACCATGATTTCTACCGCGATTTCGGCGGTTTTTTCATTTATGGAATAATCTCTCACTACGGAAGAATTTCCTCACTCTCCTCAGCACAAGCTACTGCTCCGTTAAGTTTTAATGCAAAAAAACAAAATGTACCTAAGTTTCAGCAAACGGATCGGCTGCTGACAAATAATTCAAAAGTACTATGCTAAACGAGCCCCTGAAGGACTCTTCAATCTGCGTGTTTTGCGCGGCAGTGACACAGCAGAGTTCTTTTGTTACCTGCCTTAAACACGCCTGTTTCAATTCCCTCGGCAACGCTTTACCTTCAAACACGCTCTGGGCTCACCTCGTCTCCTGCACGCTAGCTCGCCCAGTGAATGCTCAGGAAACCTTTCTCATCTGTTGTTTGCCTGCTCCAGCCCAGTCAGAATCGGCAACGCGTGGAGAGATATTGCAAGACTCGTTCTTTACTAACTTTGATCAGAAACGATCCGATATGCCCCCAAAGACGGCCTCAGCGGTCTCCTCGGCTGCCGCTCGTGCAAGGCTCGCTAAGGCAGCACGAACAGTCAGGGAAGAATCGGAACGGATTCGAAAGGAAGGAGCTGGATCTGAATGTGCTTCTGCTTCAGCTGGGCGGCGCAAGGGCAAAACAAAGAAGTCTTTACCTTCGGAGGGATCCCCGAGACACGAGGCTCTTGCTGCCAGAAGGAAACTGACACCCCTAACCCAGCCTTCTCCGGGGGGATCAGTTATTGAACTACTGAGGCGCAAACAAGGTTCTCTTAACATGAATCTATCAATTACACCTACCGGGAATGAGCCCTTGAATGATAATTCGCCTTTTCAACAGGTAACAGCAGCTCAGCTCTCCACCTCACCACCTCAACCTCCTCTACCGATTACACAAACTGTGAGTACTGGCTCTGTTCCTTTGACTGTGATGAGTGTGACTAATACCGCTAGGAACGAACTGGGGGGTTCCTCTAACTCTCTAAGATTGGAGCCGAACGAGCAAAATGAACAATACATTGTGGAGCTCTGTATGTCTTTTTCAGGTGAAAGTGCCAATATTTTGGGGGGAGATCTTCTAGATGAGCCAGTCACTCAAGATAAGGGCCAAGTCTCGACACATTCAGAGGATATAAACGTCTCTATGCCAGTCCTTACATCAACAAATTCTAACACGAGCACTGTACTAATTAATCCCAGCTCGCTAAATATAGCTCTAGAGCCCTCTCTACCCCCTGCTATCCCTGATCTTGAGACACCAGTCACCGTAGTGCAAGATGTACATATAACCACAGACAGGGATAAAGAACCTTCTGAATTCTACTCATTTTCTGATGAAGCAGGGGTTGAGATTGAAACGGATGGTTCACTAGAACTCGACTCTGAATCAGACCCTAAGCTCTCTTCTGATTTAGAGGAGGGACAGGAATCAGAATACATTTGTAGCTCTTCTGAAGGCACCAATGAAGATCACTCTCAAACTAAACCTAACACTGTCCTCACAAAACCAGGTGCTAACTCCAGACCGCTACTTAGATGCACAGAGGGTCACCGTCCTCCACCGAAGCTGTCTCTCTCCCCTGCTCATGACTCTCATCATCCTGAGTCCCACGAGCTCTCTTCGACGGCAGCAGTGGAGACTATTTTGAAAGCAATTGCAGCCCATAGAGAAGAGACCACCCTTGAAAGCAAAAAATCTAGAGCTGCACTACGTAAGGTCCAGGGGGTTGTCAGAAAGCTTACTAAGACCTGTACTGCATTTGGAGAGAGAGTAACCGAGATTGAATCGAGAGTGCTCTCTAACGAGAACGAGGTGATGGCTAACACTGAAAAAATCTAATTACAAGATGCTGAACTATCAGACATGAAATGGAAGCTCGAGGATTTCGAGAATCGACAACGCCGGAGCAATTTACGCATTTTGGGAGTTCCCGAAAAAGTTGAGGGCGAGAACATCCGGTCATTTGTAGTGCAGTTGTTTAGAGACACAATGCCTGAACTTAAGGACTGGAATTTAGACCTGGAGATACAACATGCACATCGAGTTCCTTTTAAAATACCCTCTAAACCTGGTGCCTACCCGCGTGCCATCTTAGTTTATTTTGGGAATTTTTTGTTGGGGCATATTATTGCAGAGAAAGCTAGACCGGATCGCAAATTGAAGTTTAAAGATTGTTCTTTTTTTACTAGGCCTGATTTCTGTCACGCTACTGTAGAGCGAAGATGGCGTTTACGCTCATTGATCAAGCCTTTTCAGGATAAAGGAGCCCAAGCCTATCTGAACAATCCTGCCAAATTAAAAATTATACATGCTGGGCAGACTGTCTTTTTTACCTCAGAGATTAAGGCCAAAGCTTACCTAGATGAGATACAGTAATAGATTAGAGCATTGCAACCTTAAGGCCTCCATCTCGATTGAGTTGTTAGTTTTCAATGTTATACTAGGCTTGCTCCTTGTCTATGTGATCCTGTTTGGATTCTACATAGTATGTTAACATTAAGTCGTAGCTCAGGTATCGCTCTGCTCCTCATCACCCAGACTCTGGTTGAGTCTGAATGCCTCTTGTTTTGGGGGGGGGTTGTGGGGGGAGGGTTGGGTAGGGAGGGTAGGGTAGGGGGGAGCTCTGAGGGGGGGTGCATTAAAAACAAAGAAATGAACCAGGCCAGATAAAAGGATGCACAGTTTCTATGAACTATTATAAAATAAATTCTGAACAGAAGAAGATGCCGAGAGATAGTTTCTATAATCAAATATGCATAGGTATTACACGTCATCAAACACACAGTTTTGACAATGGGTAAGCTTACGGTCCAAACATTGAATGTAGGGGGGCTACTGACTACCAGTAAACGTTCTCTTTTGGCCGAACTTGTCCGATTAAACCCTGTTGATGTCCTATGTCTTCAGGAGACGCATATACCCTGGGTTAAAAGATCTTTGCTGAGATTAAGAGGCTACAATGTTTTAACAACTTCATCACAAACTTCAAATATAAGGGGTGTAGCGATTCTGGCAAAATCTCATCTCGGGATAGCAGTTCGGCATATGTCAGATTCCTATGGTAGGTGGGCGGTGGCTAAACTGGCCTCGGGAATTTCAATTTGCACTATCTACGGTTCTAATCAAGACAACCCAGCTGTTCTTGACTTTCTAGAGACAGAGCTCCCAACTTGGCAAGGCCCACTTATCATCTGTGGGGATCTCAACATATCTCTTAAAGTACAACATGATGTAACTCCATTTCAGCAGAGTTACACAGGTCGTAAACCCAAGGTTTTTAAGGCACTTGCCAGACTGACCAGTAGTTTAGGGTTAGTTCACTTTTGGTATCATTCTAATAAAGATGACCCTGGGTATACTTATTTCTCGCACCCCCATCAAAAACACGTCTGGATTGATTATTTCTTCGTATCACATGAATTTCTAGCACACTCTTCAATTAGCAAATATCCAAAAATTATTTCGGATCACAATTCCCTCATTTTCTTAACAAATTGCCCCGACCCCACCAGCCAATGCAGATCTTGGACATTTGACCGCAAACTGCAGGCTAATTCCCAATATATCTCTCATATAAAACTTTGGACTACGCAATTCTTTGAGGCTAATCGATTTAGCGCATCGAGGAATGCAGTATGGGATAGCTTTAAGGCCTCCCTTAGAGGTGAAACCATTAGCTTTCAGAATTATGCCAGAAAGCAGATACTTAAAGATTTTAATTTAAAGATGCAAGCTTTAGAGATTGCTGAGCAACAACATATCGTACAAATATCAAGAGGTTTGGATGCCAAACAGGAGATGTATCAGGTTATCGCCTTAAAAACAGATCTTAACTACAATCTTAGTCAGAACGCGGCCCAAACGTATAGAGTGCACAGAAAGGACGTTTATGGGAGTGGAGAAAAAGTCGGTCGACAATTAGCACTTCGCACTTCGCACTCGGCAGAAGATCACTTCTAAAAATATTACTTCTATTCAGGACAGCGGACAGGTTTATACCCAAACTGATGACATTGCCAAACAATTCCAATTATATTACTAGAAACTATATGCTGAAGATGCCAGGTATACCGAAAGCGACTCCTCTACTTATCTACATAATTTACTTAATTTTCCAAATGCTGTAAAACGTCTTGATGATGTTTCTCGTAGAGACCTAGAAAAAGAAATCACAATAGAGGAGGTGCTCACAGCCCTATCACGTATGGCTTCCGGCAAGGCTGCAGGCCCCAATAAAATTCCTATGGACTTATATAAAATCCTGTCTCACCAGCTAGGGCCGCTTCTCCATGATCTATTTTTAGGCATTCAATTCAACGGGATACCTCCCGAATCTTGGAACGAAGCTAATATTGACGTCTTTCCAAAGAAAGGAAAACCTCCGGAACTAGTTACCTCTTACCGTCCAATTTCATTAATTAATTCGGACTCTAAATTATACGCTAAGGTGATGGCAGTCAGGTTGAGCAGGGTCATTGAACATTTGGTCTCCCCGTGGCAACATGGTTTCATTCCTGGGAAAGGTACCACCAACCATATTAATAGAGTTATTACTTTGTTTGATTCCATGTCTGCTACGGGCGGCCGGATGTCAATGATCCTGTTAGATGCCGAAAAGGCCTTTGACCGCGTTTCTTGGTCTTTTTTATGGGCGGTTATGTCTCACCTTAATTTTGGCCCCAAATTTATAAAATCAATTAAAAGCATGTATTATTCCCCTAAAGCTAAGATTCAACTGCCCGGATCAGTTTCTGGTCAGATTAGTATATCTAGGGGCACTAGACAGGGGTGTCCTTGCTCCCCTATATTATTTGCATTATATATCAATCCTTTAATTTTAAAATGCTTAGAGTCTCAGTTAATTAAACCCGTGGTCTGTGGCCAATACCAAACAAAAGTATTGGCTTACGCAGACGATATAGCTATTGTCACTCCTGATCCTTCTGAGGCTATTATCACCATTGAAAACCTTACCACCGAATATGGTAAATTCTCGGGGTATTCCCTTAATAAGGGGAAAACTTTAATTATTTGCACCAACAACATAGTCTGCAATGACCCCAGGGGGACGAATAACGCTACATATCTGGGAGTTATGATCAGTCCAGACGTTAAAACTATTGTTAAAACTAATTTCAACCCTCTCCTAGATAGAATTAAAAAGGATCTTGATCCCGTGAACAGCCTATATCTTACTATTATAGGGAGAGCTAACTTCTTAAAAATGAATGTCTTACCAAGATTTCTTTATTTCTTTAGGGCTATCCCCTTAGCCATTGATGATAAGATTTTGAAAACAATAAACTCACTTATGTCAAAGTTCATATGGCAAAATGGCAAGATCAGGTCTCATAAATTATTGTCCTTACCATTAGATAGAGGAGGTTTAGCTATCCCTAACACAATTCTGTATCATTGGTCTGCCTTTATGCAGATCTTTACCCCTCTGATTAAAACTAAAAGTGATTGTGGCCACAGCGTCACTGATTCCATTCCCTCAATTTATGAGCTACTTTTGGGGAGTAATGCTGATGGCTTGTTTCTTCGCTACACAGATACCTCCTATTATAGACAATTTCGACAACTTACAACTATCACTAATGCTTTTAAAGTTTGGAAGAGAATCCTCAAACATATGCAAATTAGTAAGCTCACCAGATATACACCTTTGTGGCATTCCTCTATCACCTCTAACATTGGGTTAGATGCTACAGCCAGAAAATGGAAACTCATGGGTATCTTAACGGTTCACGATTTCTTGATTAATGGGACTGAAACTTCCTTTTCTGACTTAAAAGCGAAATATAATCTGCCCAACGGAGATTTTCTTAAGTATGCTCAATTATTTACTAAACTTAAATCCAACGTTGCAACTTTAGATCTCTCCAATATTCAATTATTTGATCTGCTGAATAGACCTAATACAAGAATCGGCACCCTTTATGATACCCTTATGAGCGAAATTCGTGATGATCTAGAGAAAACAGAATTAAACTGGGTGGTGAAACTTGAAAACCCTGATGTTGATTTGTATAAATGTATAGAACTATCTAATCGCCTGCTCATGTCCAGCAATCTTAAAGCCCAGCTATATAAAACTGTGTTTAGTTTGTATTATACCCCACTTAAATTATTTACCTGGGGGAAAAGAGAAAATGACCTTTGTCCTAGATGCGCAATAGGTCCGGCGGATAATATTCACATGTTTAGTAGCTGTGGTAAGCTTGATTTAGTAAAAAGTATGATTGCAGATTATTAGTCGGTCATATTCGGGCATAGACTACCCGAATCTGACTGCTTATATTTAATGGGTTTTGATGGGTCCTTAACATTTACCAGAAACGAAAAAAGACTCGTTTTTATTGGTACGGCTATACTTAGAATAATTATCTCAGCTTGTTGGAAAGATTCTGCCCCCCCTACTTTCCAAATGTGGCTAGCTCGCTTCCTAGCGGTTTGTAACTACGAGACATCGAATTATGCTACCAGAGGATTCAAAGCTAGGAAATTAGGCGAGGCTATTTCGGATCCTATATTGCTATGGCGGGAAGGCATAAATCCTACCTTGAGAGTTAGTTAAAAATGTTTCTTTCTCTTTTGCGGCTAACCTTTTATTCATGCCTCATTGTACTGATACCATTTCTTCCTGCCTTTGTACCTTTCTATGTAGGTGGAAATACACCTATAGATTTGTTTTTCTTTTATTTCTTTTCTTTATTCTTTCTATTATTCTTCTTCTGGTTGCTTCTCTCTCTTTTTATTATGTAATTATGTGCATCCAATGTACTGTCTTGGTTCAAATAAAAAATAATTTTTTTTTTTTTAAAAGGGAATCATTTGTGTTTCTTTTTAAAAAATAAAATCCTAATTTAGTGGTTTCTTCTACAAAAAAGGAACCCTGAAAATGTTGAAGAACTGCATAATGTTTGACAAAGTCACCTGGCAAAATGTTCCTACATTGATAACAACTGCAACGACAGGTGTTTATGACAATGTACAGTTGTTGCTGCTGGGGATGCAGACCTGACAGGGTTTCCAGGTTTAATATGTCAAAACCTAATTTTGGCTGCATTTACATTGAATTCTGTGATTTGAATGTAATGTTAAACTACTCACTAACAAGAATTTTTAATTCTGTTGTTAATCCTGTTAATAAATCACGGCTACAAATCTCAGACTGCCACAAACAATGGACTGCCTGATCTACAACACATCCCCTTACAGAAGTTCAGAGTTCTTCATCTGAATACAGAGACAATTCCATGGGTTAATATTTTCATACCTAAATGTTTCTGGTGTCTGTACCTTCATTTGAGGCTGAACACCCTTCCAATATTTAGGAGTAGCTCAAAGTGAAGAATATATATTCCTTATCGCTAATGGCTTCAATAACATGAATGTAATTTGTGCAATATGTTTATCCTGAGAGTTCAAAAAATTAACATTAATTCCCTAGATGATGTTCACTGTGTTATAGCTTGAAGAAAGATGTTGCTGTTGGGTCAGCTATAGCCCAGCGGTTCCTTCTCAAGTTTACATCATTTAACTTGTTCAACCTTTCAATGGTTCTAGTCCCGCAGGTGCTCTCTGGCCTTTTTTTCCCATCATTTGTCAATTAATGAACTACGTATCTGAACTTGCTTCATTCACTCTATTTGGCAAATATCGCCTATTTCCTCTTTCTATTTCTACAAATCATCATTAAAGCATTGCCTACTAGCAGAGTGGGTTCTCAGATACATAACACAGCCTTTCCAGTGCTGTTTGATTGTCCCGATGCATAATAATATATTGAAAAAAAGTAATTCAATGAGGTAAGGAAGGCATTTGTCCATAAAAACCAAACATCACCTTTTGATTGCTTTAAAACTAATTTTTTTTAACTTTTTTAGCTTATAAGCCTGTTGCAATAATGATGATAATGTTTAAGACAGAATTTTAAATCTTATGAAACTAAATTCCCAGATTGTCAGTATTCTAGCTTAAACTAGAATGTATCACTATGATGACATAACGCTTTCACCATAATACACTAACAGCAAGTTAAGTAATTCAAGTAGACTCATTTTATATTGCTGTAATAAGAACTATTGGAAATTACCTTTTTTATGAGTTGACATCATTTGTTGGTATGCATAAGTATTAGGTATAGAATAAACAAGTGAGTAACGTGATGCATGCAGCCCCCTTTAACATTGTTTGAGGGGACCGTTAGTTGGCTTCCAGTTTTTTCAACTTCACATCACCACAAGGTATATCAGTGCAGTGATGAATTTGAAAAAATGTATAACCCCACAGCATGGTGTTGGAATCATTTGTGTTTCTTTTTAAAAAATAAAATCCTAATTTAGTGGTTTCTTCTACAAAAAAGGAACCCTGAAAATGTTGAAGAACTGCATAATGTTTGACAAAGTCACCTGGCAAAATGTTCCTACATTGATAACAACTGCAACGACAGGTGTTTATGACAATGTACAGTCGTTCCTGCTGGGGATGCAGACCTGACAGGGTTTCCAAGTTTAATATGTCAAAACCTAATTTTGGCTGCATTTACATTGAATTCTGTGATTTGAATTTAATGTTAAACTACTCACTCAGAAGAATTTTTAATTCTGTTGTTAATCCTATTAATAAATCACGGCTACAAATCTCAGACTGCCACAAACAATGGACTGCCTGATCTACAACACATCCCCTTACAGAAGTTCAGAGTTCTTCATCTGAATACAGAGACAATTCCATGGGTTAGATTTTCATACCATAAATGTTTCTGATGTCTGTACCTTCATTTGAGGCTGAAACCCCTTCCAATATTCAGGAGTAGCTCAAAGTGAAGAATATATATTCCTTATCGCTAATGGCTTCAATAACATGAAAGTAATTTGTGCAATATGTTTATCCTGAGAGTTCAAAAAAATTAACATTAATTCCCTAGTTGATGTTCACTGTGTTATAGCTTAAAGAAGATATTTCAGTTGCGTTAGCTATAGCCCAGCTGTTCCTTCTCAAATTTACATGATTTAACTTGTTTAACCTTTAAATGGTTCTAGTCCCGCGTGTGCTCTCTGGCCTTTTTTTCCCATCATTTGTCAATTAATGAACTACGCATCTTTACTTGCTTCATTCACTCTATTTGGTAAATATCGCCTATTTCCTCTTTCTATTTCTACAAATGATCATTAAAGCATTGCCTACTAGCAGAGTGGGTTCTCAGCTACATAACCCAGCCTTTCCAGTACTGTGTGATTGTCCCGACGCATAATAACATATTGAAAAAAAGTAATTCAATGAGGTAAGGAAGGCATTTGTCCATCAAAACCAAACATCACGGGAGGAGGAGCTACGCTAGCAAGCAAGATGGCCGCATAAGCTCCCGGCTCCACCGACCTCCGCCAGCAGCTCGTATATCCTGCAAGTTATCCTGTTTTCCAACCGGACTCCCGTATATATGAGGAGTGACTGACTCTGAAGGCGCAATCCCGAACTTTTTATCACACCGGATGACGGAGATACGCCGTGTTTCATTTTCGGCCTGCCTGGGAGTGGAAGCCGGGGCCTCAATTTCTAACCCATCCTGGCTGGAATTGAACAACATCGGTTGTGAACCTTGGGCTTTGTCCGGTCTACCGAACGGGGACATAATCTACCTGTTTTAAACGGCGATTTCGTATCCTGCCTGCAACGCACACGCCACGGCGTGACACATCGTTTGCTGCGGCCCTGTATCCGACGCCCGGAGACATAGTAAGCTTGTCGGGGGGGTGCGGACGGGAGCCCCGACCAGCGGCGAAGGTGTAAAATTGTGAGGTGAGAGCGCCCGTGGTTGGTGTCCGCTCCAGATCTGCCTGCTTCCCCGGAGTAGCCGGCCTCCGGGGTCTGCATCCTGATCTGTTGCTTACGAGAGGAGATGGAGGGGACGAAAGACACACCACAGCTGCGTGCCGTAATGGCGGCCATTAGAGCGCTCCACTCACAGATCATCGTCAACTGCCAGGCACTGTCGGTAACAATGGATGATCTTTGCCGGAGACCGGACAGCGGCTTTTTGCCATCATCGCAGCCAGCGGTGCCACCAACGAAAGATCGTGTATCCAACTTCGAGGTCCCTGTGCAGACGCCGGATCCCTTTCGCGCTGCTGATTCCTATGAGACAGATCGCGCGCCCGTGGACATTGTCAGCGTCCCTTGCTTGAACCCTATCTCGCCCAATATCATTATGGACAACCTTGACTGCCTTAACAAGATCACCTGTGACTATTGGAAAGTTTTATCATCCTTCCACGCTTTTCCTCGCTGGTTCTGTGGAGATCGTGAACTTTTATCCTTTATTTGGCTTGCTCATACTGACTTGAACTTTCATGAAACCTTTACCTCTCTCATTGTTGCAGTGGCCTGGGTTATAAGTGCTCCAGTGGACATTCGTACTGGCCAGGGTTAACTTGTGGGACTTTTTAGGATACGGGAAATAATTTAATCTGCTGCTGGGATTGTGACCTGTGAAATGCGGGAGTCGGGTGGTATGGTTCTTACTTACCCGGATTGATTGTGCATCTCGCTACATTTATTTTGCACTTGTTTCCGGGTGGTCGCGTCTGGTGGAGGGTAAGGGAGTCCGGGAGTGTGTTTTTTTTTTTGTCTCTCCTCCTCCGCTTCTTTCTCTTTTAGGGACGTTTCTGGGCGACAGGCATGCTGCTAGTGGGTTAGGCCGTAGCCATTGCAGGGGTGCAGGGTGGTGGGGGGGTTTGTTATTTTGCCTTTGTTTTGTTCTATGGCCCCTTCTTTCTTCTCTTTCTCTCTCTTTAGGGTATTCCTCTGGGCGACAGGCACGCTGCTAGTGGGGTAGGCCGTAGCCATTGCAGGGGTGCAGGGGTTTGTTATTTTGCCTTTGTTGTGTTCTATGGCCCCTTTTCTTTTTTCTCGCAGGGTCCGGTAGCGATACTTTCGATCTCATCCTGCAGCATATGAGTGGGCGGGGTTTGGGGTGGGTGGTTATGATGATAGATTGGTAGCTTTGTTCTTCTCCCTTAGTGAACATACTGGCGCTTGCATTTTTACTGTTGGTCTTGATACATGACTGCCTTTTAACGCCTACCCGCATTTTTATACCTCCAGTGTGTAGCTCCGGATATCCTGTATCTTCTTCTTTATCTTGTTCTTGGGGGGGGGGGATTAATTATAAAATGAAACCTTAGGCATATCCTTGATCTCGAAATGTTTTCAATACATCGTCTATCCTCTACCGCTGCCGGACCCATGGGTTGTCGGCTGAAGAGCTGTGTTACTGGATTTCCTGATACGTTCTGCATACATGTGGTGACCAGCCTCTGTCGATGCAGGGCTACTTCTGTATTTTGTGTTGAACGATATAATAAAGGTTTAAAAAAAAAAAAAAAAAAAAAAAACCATCACCTTTTGATTGCTTTAGAACTAATTTTTTCAAACTTTTTTAACTTAGAAGCCTGTTGCAATAATGATGATAATGTTGAAGACAGAATTTTAAATCTTATGAAACTAAATTCCCAGATTGTCAGTATTCTAGCTTAAACTAGAATGTATCACTATGATCACATAACACTTTCACCATAATACACTCACAGCAAGTTAAGTAATTCAAGTAGACACATTATATATTGCTGTAATAAGAACTATTGGAAATTACCTTTTTTATGAGTTGACATCATTTGTTGGAATGCATAAGTATTAGGTATAGAATAAGCAAGTGAGTAACGTGATGCATGCAGCCCCCTTTAACATTGTTTGAGGGGACCGTTAGTTGGCTTCCAGTTTTTTCAACTTCACATCACCACAAGGTATATCAGTGCAGTGATGAATTTGAAAAAATTTATAACCCCACAGCATGGTGTTGGAATCATTTGTGTTTCTTTTTAAAAAATAAAATCCTAATTTAGTGGTTTCTTCTACAAAAAAGGAACCCTGAAAATGTTGACGAACTGCATAATGTTTGACAAAGTCACCTAGCAAAATGTTCTTACATTGGTAACAACTGCAACGACAGGTGTTTATGACAATGTACAGTTGTTGCTGCTGGGGATGCAGACCTGACAGGGTTTCCAGGTTTAATATGTCAAAACCTAATTTTGGCTGTATTTACATTGAATTCTGTGATTTGAATTTAATGTTAAACTACTCACTCAGAAGAATTTTTAATTCTGTTGTTAATCCTGTTAATAAATCACGGCTACAAATCTCAGACTGCCACAAACAATGGACTGCCTGATCTACAACACATCCCCTTACAGAAGTTCAGAGTTCTTCATCTGAATACAGAGACAATTCCATGGGTTAAGATTTTCATACCATAAATGTTTCTGGTGTCTGTACCTTCATTTGAGGCTGAACACCCTTCCAATATTTAGGAGTAGCTCAAAGTGAAGAATATATTTTCCTTATCGCTAATGGCTTCAATACCATGAAAGTAATTTGTGCAATATGTTTATCCTGAGAGTTCAAAAAATTAACATTAATTCCCTAGTTGATGTTCACTGTGTTATAGCTTGAAGAAAGATGTTGCTGTTGGGTCAGCTATAGCCCAGCGGTTCCTTCTCAAGTTTACATCATTTAGCTTGATCAACCTTTCAATGGTTCTAGTCCCGCGGGTGATATCTGACCTTTTTTACCCATCATTTGTCAATTAATGAACTACGCATCTTTACTTGCTTCATTCACTCTATTTGGTAAATATCGCCTATTTCCTCTTTCTATTTCTACAAATGATCATTAAAGCATTACCTACTAGCAGAGTGGATTCTCAGCTACATAACACAGCCTTTCCAGTACTGTGTGATTGTCCCGACGCATAATAACATATTGAAAAAAAGTAATTCAATGAGGTAAGGAAGGCATTTGTCCATCAAAACCAAACATCACCTTTTGATTGCTTTAGAACGAATTTTTTAAAACTTTTTTAACTTACAAGCCTGTTGCAATAATGATGGTATTGTTGAAGACAGAATTTTAAATCTTATGAAACTAAATTCCCAGATTGTCAGTATTCTAGCTTAAACTAGAATGTATCACTATGATGACATAACACTTTCACCATAATATACTAACAGCAAGTTAAGTAATTCAAGTAGACTCATTATATATTGCTGTAAAAAGAACTATTGGAAATTACCTTTTTTATGAGTTGACATCATTTGTTGGAATGCATAAGTATTAGGTATAGAATAAGCAAGTGAGTAACGTGATGCATGCAGCCCCCTTTAACATTGTTTGAGGGGAATGTTAGTTGGCTTCCAGTTTTTTCAACTTCACATCACCACAAGGTATATCAGTGCAGTGATGAATTTGAAAAAATGTATAACCCCACAGCATGGTGTTGGAATCATTTGTGTTTCTTTAAAAAAAAAAATCCTAATTTAGTGGTTTCTTCTACAAAAAAGGAACCCTGAAAATGTTGACGAACTGCATAATGTTTGACAAAGTCACCTACCAAAATGTTCCTACATTGATAACAACTGCAACAACAGGTGTTTATGACAATGTATAGTTGTTGCTGCTGGGGATGCAGACCTGACATGGTTTCCAGGTTTAATATGTCAAAACCTAATTTTGGCTGCATTCACATTGAATTCTGTGATTTGAATTTAATGTTAAACTACTCTCTCAGAAGGATTTTTAATTCTGTTGTTAATCCTGTTAATAAATCACGGCTACAAATCTCAGACAGCCACAAACAATGGACTGCCTGATCTACAACACATCCCCTTACAGAAGTTCAGAGTTCTTCATCTACACAGAGACAATTCCATGGGTTAAGATTTTCATACCATAAATGTTTCTGATGTCTGTACCTTCATTTGAGGCTGAACCCCCTTCCAATATTCAGGAGTAGCTCAAAGTGAAGAATATATATTCCTTATCGCTAATGGCTTCAATACCATGAAAGTAATTTGTGCAATATGTTTATCCTGAGAGTTCAAAAAAATTAACATTAATTCCCTAGTTGATGTTCACTGTGTTATAGCTTGAAGAAAGATATTTATGTTGGGTCAGCTATAGCCCAGCGGTTCCTTCTCAAGTTTACATGATTTAACTTGTTTAACCTTTCAATGGTTCTAGTCCCGCGGGTGCTCTCTGGCCTTTTTTTCCCATCATTTGTCAATTAATGAACTACGCATCTTTACTTGCTTCATTCACTCTATTTGATAAATATTGCCTATTTCCTCTTTCTATTTCTACAAATGATCATTAAAGCATTGCCTACTAGCAGAGTGGGTTCTCAGCTACATACCACAGCCTTTCCAGTGCTGTGTGATTATCCCGACCCATAATAACATATTGAAAAAGAGTAATTCAATGAGGTAAGGAAGGCATTTGTCCATCAAAACCAAACATCACCTTTTAATTGCTTTAGAACTAATTTTTTTAAACTTTTTTAACTTACAAGCCTGTTGCAATAATGATGATAATGTTGAAGACAGAATTTTAAATCTTATGAAACTAAATTCCCAGATTGTCAGTATTCTAGCTTAAACTAGAATGTATCACTATGATGACATAGCGCTTTCACCATAATACACTAACAGCAAGTTAAGTAATTCAAGTAGACTCATTTTATATTGCTGTAATAAGAACTATTGGAAATTACCTTTTTTATGAGTTGACATCATTTGTTGGAATGCATAAGTATTAGGTATAGAATAAGCAAGTGAGTAACGTGATGCATGCAGCCCCTTTAACATTGTTTGAGGGGACCGTTAGTTGGCTTCCAGTTTTTTCAACTTCACATCACCACAAGGTATATCAGTGCAGTGATGAATTTGAAAACATTTATAACCCCACAGCATGGTGTTGGAATCATTTGTGTTTCTTTTTAAAAAATAAAATCCTAATTTAGTGGTTTCTTCTACAAAAAAGGAACCCTGGAAATGTTGAAGAACTGCATAATGTTTGACAAAGTCACCTAGCAAAATGTTCCCACATTGATAACAACTGCAACGACAGGTGTTTATGACAATGTACAGTTGTTGCTGCTGGTGATGCAGACCTGAAAGGGTTTCCAGGTTTAATATGTCAAAACCTAATTTTGGCTGCATTTACATTGAATTCTGTGATTTGAATTTAATGTTAAACTACTCTCTCAGAAGGATTTTTAATTCTGTTGTTAATCCTGTTAATAAATCACGGCTACAAATCTCAGACAGCCACAAACAATGGACTGCCTGATCTACAACACATCCCCTTACAGAAGTTCAGAGTTCTTCATCTACACGGAGACAATTCCATGGGTTAAGATTTTCATACCATAAATGTTTCTGATGTCTGTACCTTCATTTGAGGCTGAACCCCCTTCCAATATTCAGGAGTAGCTCAAAGTGAAGAATATATATTCCTTATCACTAATGGCTTCAATAACATGAAAGTAATTTGTGCAATATGTTTATCCTGAGAGTTCAAAAAAATTAACATTAATTCCCTAGTTGATGTTCACTGTGTTATAGCTTGAAGAAAGATATTTATGTTGGGTCAGCTATAGCCCAGCGGTTCCTTCTCAAGTTTACAACATTTAACTTATTTAACCTTGAAATGGTTCTAGTCCCGCTGGTGCTCTCTGGCCTTTTTTCCCCATCATTTATCAATTAATAAACTATGCATCTTTACTTGCTTCATTCACTCTATTTGGTAAATATCGCCTATTTCCTCTTTCTATTTCTACAAATGATCATTAAAGCATTGCCTACTAGCACAGTGGGTTCTCAGCTACATAACCCAGCCTTTCCAGTGCTGTGTGATTGTCCCGATGCATAATAACATATTGAAAAAAAGTAATTCAATGAGGTAAGGAAGGCATTTGTCCATCAAAACCAAACATCAACTTTTGATTGCTTTAGAACTAATGTTTTAAAACTTTTTTAACTTACAAGCCTGTTGCAATAATGATGATAATGTTGAAGACAGAATTTTAAATCTTATGAAACTAAATTCCCAGATTGTCAGTATTCTAGCTTAAACTAGAATGTATCACTATGATGACATAACGCTTTCACCATAATACACTAACAGCAAGTTAAGTAATTCAAGTAGACTCATTTTATATTGCTGTAATAAGAACTATTGGAAATTACCTTTTTTATGAGTTGACATCATTTGTTGGAATGCATAAGTATTCGGTATAGAATAAGCAAATGAGTAACGTGATGCATGCAGCCCCTTTAACATTGTTTGAGGGGACCGTTAGTTGGCTTCCAGTTTTTTCAACTTCACATCACCACAAGGTATATCAGTGCAGTGATGAATTTGAAAAAATGTATAACCCCACAGCATGGTGTTGGAATCATTTCTGTTTCTTTTTTAAAAATAAAATCCTAATTTAGTGGTTTCTTCTACAAAAAAGGAACCCTGGAAATGTTGAAGAACTGCATAATGTTTGACAAAGTCACCTAGCAAAATGTTCCTACATTGATAACAACTGCAACGACAGGTGTTTATGACAATGTACAGTTGTTGCTGCTGGTGATGCAGACCTGACAGGGTTTCCAGGTTTAATATGTCAAAACCTAATTTTGGCTGCATTTACATTGAATTCTGTGATTTGAATTTAACGTTAAACTACTCTCTCAGAAGGATTTTTAATTCTGTTGTTAATCCTGTTAATAAATCACGACTACAAATCTCAGACAGCCACAAACAATGGACTGCCTGATCTACAACACATCCCCTTACAGAAGTTCAGAGTTCTTCAACTACACAGAGACAATTCCATGGGTTAAGATTTTCATACCATAAATGTTTCTGATGTCTGTACCTTCATTTGAGGCTGAACCCCCTTCCAATATTCAGGAGTAGCTCAAAGTGAAGAATATATATTCCTTATCGCTAATGGCTTCAATAACATGAAAGTAATTTGTGCAATATGTTTATCCTGAGAGTTCAAAAAAATTAACATTAATTCCCTAGTTGATGTTCACTGTGTTATAGCTTGAAGAAAGATATTTCTGTTGGGTCAGCTATAGCCCAGCGGTTCCTTCTCAAGTTTACAACATTTAACTTGTTTAACCTTGAAATGGTTCTAGTCCCGCTGGTGCTCTCTGGCCTTTTTTTCCCATCATTTGTCAATTAATAAACTATGCATCTTTACTTGCTTCATTCACTCTATTTGGTAAATATCGCCTATTTCCTCTTTCTATTTCTACAAATGATCATTAAAGCATTGCCTACTAGCAGAGTGGGTTCTCAGCTACATAACCCAGCCTTTCCAGTGCTGTGTGATTGTCCCGATGCATAATAACATATTGAAAAAAAGTAATTCAATGAGGTAAGGAAGGCATTTGTCCATCAAACCAAACATCAACTTTTGATTGCTTTAGAACTAATGTTTTAAAACTTTTTTAACTTACAAGCCTGCTGCAATAATGATGATAATGTTGAAGACAGAATTTTAAATCTTATGAAACTAAATTCCCAGATTGTCAGTATTCTAGCTTAAACTAGAATGTATCACTATGATGACATAACGCTTTCACCATAATACACTAACAGCAAGTTAAGTAATTCAAGTAGACTCATTTTATATTGCTGTAATAAGAACTATTGGAAATTACCTTTTTTATGAGTTGACATCATTTGTTGGAATGCATAAGTATTCGGTATAGAATAAGCAAATGAGTAACGTGATGCATGCAGCCCCTTTAACATTGTTTGAGGGGACCGTTAGTTGGCTTCCAGTTTTTTCAACTTCACATCACCACAAGGTATATCAGTGCAGTGATGAATTTGAAAAAATGTATAACCCCACAGCATGGTGTTGGAATCATTTCTGTTTCTTTTTTCAAAATAAAATCCTAATTTAGTGGTTTCTTCTACAAAAAAGGAACCCTGGAAATGTTGAAGAACTGCATAATGTTTGACAAAGTCACCTAGCAAAATGTTCCTACATTGATAACAACTGCAACGACAGGTGTTTATGACAATGTACAGTTGTTGCTGCTGGTGATGCAGACCTGACAGGGTTTACAGGTTTAATATGTCAAAACCTAATTTTGGCTGCATTTACATTGAATTCTGTGATTTGAATTTAACGTTAAACTACTCTCTCAGAAGGATTTTTAATTCTGTTGTTAATCCTGTTAATAAATCACGACTACAAATCTCAGACAGCCACAAACAATGGACTGCCTGATCTACAACACATCCCCTTACAGAAGTTCAGAGTTCTTCAACTACACAGAGACAATTCCATGGGTTAAGATTTTCATACCATAAATGTTTCTGATGTCTGTACCTTCATTTGAGGCTGAACCCCCTTCCAATATTCAGGAGTAGCTCAAAGTGAAGAATATATATTCCTTATCGCTAATGGCTTCAATAACATGAAAGTAATTTGTGCAATATGTTTATCCTGAGAGTTCAAAAAAATTAACATTAATTCCCTAGTTGATGTTCACTGTGTTATAGCTTGAAGAAAGATATTTCTGTTGGGTCAGCTATAGCCCAGCGGTTCCTTCTCAAGTTTACAACATTTAACTTGTTTAACCTTGAAATGGTTCTAGTCCCGCTGGTGCTCTCTGGCCTTTTTTTCCCATCATTTGTCAATTAATAAACTATGCATCTTTACTTGCTTCATTCACTCTATTTGGTAAATATCGCCTATTTCCTCTTTCTATTTCTACAAATGATCATTAAAGCATTGCCTACTAGCAGAGTGGGTTCTCAGCTACATAACCCAGCCTTTCCAGTGCTGTGTGATTGTCCCGATGCATAATAACATATTGAAAAAAAGTAATTCAATGAGGTAAGGAAGGCATTTGTCCATCAAACCAAACATCAACTTTTGATTGCTTTAGAACTAATGTTTTAAAACTTTTTTAACTTACAAGCCTGTTGCAATAATGATGATAATGTTGAAGACAGAATTTTAAATCTTATGAAACTAAATTCCCAGATTGTCAGTATTCTAGCTTAAACTAGAATGTATCACTATGATGACATAACGCTTTCACCATAATACACTAACAGCAAGTTAAGTAATTCAAGTAGACTCATTTTATATTGCTGTAATAAGAACTATTGGAAATTACCTTTTTTATGAGTTGACATCATTTGTTGGAATGCATAAGTATTCGGTATAGAATAAGCAAATGAGTAACGTGATGCATGCAGCCCCTTTAACATTGTTTGAGGGGACCGTTAGTTGGCTTCCAGTTTTTTCAACTTCACATCACCACAAGGTATATCAGTGCAGTGATGAATTAGAAAAATTGTATAACCCCACAGCATGGTGTTGGAATCATTTCTGTTTCTTTTTTAAAAATAAAATCCTAATTTAGTGGTTTCTTCTACAAAACAGGAACCCGGAAAATGTTGAAGAACTGCATAATGTTTGACAAAGTCACCTAGCAAAATGTTCCTACATTGATAACAACTGCAACGACAGGTGTTTATGACAATGTACAGTTGTTGCTGGTGGGGATGCAGACCTGACAGGGTTTCCAGGTTTAATATGTCAAAACATAATTTTGGCTGCATTTACATTGAATTCTGTGATTTGAATTTAATGTCAAACTACTCACTCAGAAGGATTTTTAATTCTGTTGTTAATCCTGTTAATAAATCACGGCTACAAATCTCAGACTGCCACAAACAATGGACTGCCTGATCTACAACACATCCCCTTACAGAAGTTCAGAGTTATTCATCTACACAGAGACAATTCCATGGGTTAAGATTTTCATACCATAAATGTTTCTGATGTCTGTACCTTCATTTGAGGCTGAACCCCCTTTCAATATTCAGGAGTAGCTCAAAGTGAAGAATATATATTCCTTATCGTTAGTGGCTTCAATAACATGAAAGTAATTTGTGCAATATGTTTATCCTGAGAGTTCAAAAAAATTAACATTAATTCCCTAGTTGATGTTCACTGTGTTATAGCTTGAAGAAAGACATTTCTGTTGGGTCAGCTATAGCCTAGCGGTTCCTTCTCAAGTTTACATGTTTTAACTTGTTTAACCTTTCAATGGTTCTAGTACCGCGGGTGCTCTCTGGCCTTTTTTTCCCATCATTTGTCAATTAATGAACTACGCATCTTTACTTGCTTCATTCACTCTATTTGGTAAATATTGCCTATTTCCTCTTTCTATTTCTACAAATGATCATTAAAGCATTGCCTACTAGCAGAGTGGGTTCTCAGCTACATACTACAGCCTTTCCAGTGCTGTGTGATTATCCCGACCCATAATAACATATTGAAAAAGAGTAATTCAATGAGGTAAGGAAGGCATTTGTCCATCAAAACCAAACATCACCTTTTAATTGCTTTAGAACTAATTTTTTTTAACTTTTTTAACTTACAAGCCTGTTGCAATAATGATGATAATGTTGAAGACAGAATTTTAAATCTTATGAAACTAAATTCCCAGATTGTCAGTATTCTAGCTTAAACTAGAATGTATCACTATGATGACATAACGCTTTCACCATAATACACTAACAGCAAGTTAAGTAATTCAAGTAGACTCATTTTATATTGCTGTAATAAGAACTATTGGAAATTACCTTTTTTATGAGTTGACATCATTTGTTGGAATGCATAAATATTAGGTATAGAATAAGCAAGTGAGTAACGTGATGCACGCAGCCCCTTTAACATTGTTTGAGGGGACCGTTAGTTTGCTTCCAGTTTTTTCAACTTCACATCACCACAAGGTATATCAGTGCAGTGATGAATTTGAAAACATTTATAACCCCACAGCATGGTGTTGGAATCATTTGTGTTTCTTTTTAAAAAATAAAATCCTAATTTAGTGGTTTCTTCTACAAAAAAGGAACCCTGAAAATGTTGAAGAACTGCATAATGTTTGACAAAGTCACCTAGCAAAATGTTCCTACATTGATAACAACTGCAACGACAGGTGTTTATGACAATGTACAGTTGTTGCTGCTGGGGATGCAGACCTGACAGGGTTTCCAGGTTTAATATGTCAAAACCTAATTTTGGCTGCATTTACATTGAATTCTGTGATTTGAATTTAATGTTAAACTACTCTCTCAGAAGGATTTTTAATTCTGTTGTTAATCCTGTTAATAAATCATGGCTACAAATCTCAGACAGCCACAAACAATGGACTGCCTGATCTACAACACATCCCCTTACAGAAGTTCAGAGTTCTTCATCTACACAGAGACAATTCCATGGGTTAAGATTTTCATACCATAAATGTTTCTGATGTCTGTACCTTCATTTGAGGCTGAACCCCCTTCTAATATTCAGGAGTAGCTCAAAGTGAAGAATATATATTCCTTATCGCTAATGGCTTCAATAACATGAAAGTAATTTGTGCAATATGTTTATCCTGAGAGTTCAAAAAAATTAACATTAATTCCCTAGTTGATGTTCACTGTGTTATAGCTTGAAGAAAGATAACTCTGTTGGGTCAGCTATAGCCCAGCGGTTCCTTCTCAAGTTTACAACATTTAACTTGTTTAACCTTTAAATGGTTCTAGTCCCGCTGGTGCTCTCTGGCCTTTTTTTCCCATCATTTGTCAATTAATAAACTATGCATCTTTACTTGCTTCATTCACTCTATTTGGTAAATATCGCCTATTTCCTCTTTCTATTTCTACAAATGATCATTAAAGCATTGCCTACTAGCACAGTGGGTTCTCAGCTACATAACCCAGCCTTTCCAGTGCTGTGTGATTGTCCCGATGCATAATAACATATTGAAAAAAAGTAATTCAATGAGGTAAGGAAGGCATTTGTCCATCAAAACCAAACATCAACTTTTGATTGCTTTAGAACTAATGTTTCAAAACTTTTTTAACTTACAAGCCTGTTGCAATAATGATGATAATGTTGAAGACCGAATTTTAAATCTTATGAAACTAAATTCCCAGATTGTCAGTATTCTAGCTTAAACTAGAATGTATCACTATGATGACATAACGCTTTCACCATAATACACTAACAGCAAGTTAAGTAATTCAAGTAGACTCATTTTATATTGCTGTAATAAGAACTATTGGAAATTACCTTTTTTATGAGTTGACATCATTTGTTGGAATGCATAAGTATTAGGTATAGAATAAGCAAGTGAGTAACGTGATGCATGCAGCCCCTTTAACATTGTTTGAGGGGACCGTTAGTTGGCTTCCAGTTTTTTCAACTTCACATCACCACAAGGTATATCAGTGCAGTGATGAATTTGAAAAAATGTATAAGCCCACAGCATGGTGTTGGAATCATTTCTGTTTCTTTTTAAAAAATAAAATCCTAATTTAGTGGTTTCTTCTACAAAACAGGAACCCTGAAAATGTTGAAGAACTGCATAATGTTTGACAAAGTCACTTAGCAAAATGTTCCTACATTGATAACAACTGCAACGACAGGTGTTTATGACAATGTACAGTTGTTGCTGCTGGGGATGCAGACCTGACAGGGTTTCCAGGTTTAATATGTCAAAACGTAATTTTGGCTGCATTTACATTGAATTCTGTGATTTGAATTTAATGTTAAACTACTCTCTCAGAAGGATTTTTAATTCTGTTGTTAATCCTGTTAATAAATCACGGCTACAAATCTCAGACAGCCACAAACAATGGACTGCCTGATCTACAACACATCCCCTTACAGAATTTCAGAGTTCTTCATCTACACAGAGACAATTCCATGGGTTAAGATTTTCATACCATAAATGTTTCTGATGTCTGTACCTTCATTTGAGGCTGAACCCCCTTCCAATATTCAGGAGTAGCTCAAAGTGAAGAATATATATTCCTTATCGCTAATGGCTTCAATAACATGAAAGTAATTTGTGCAATATGTTTATCCTGAGAGTTCAAAAAAATTAACATTAATTCCCTAGTTGATGTTCACTGTGTTATAGCTTGAAGAAAGATATTTCTGTTGGGTCAGCTATAGCCCAGCGGTTCCTTCTCAAGTTAACAACATTTAACTTGTTTAACCTTTAAATGGTTCTAGTCCCGCTGGTGCTCTCTGGCTTTTTTTTCCCATCATTTGTCAATTAATAAACTATGCATCTTTACTTGCTTCATTCACTCTATTTGGTAAATATCGCCTATTTCCTCTTTCTATTTCTACAAATGATCATTAAAGCATTGCCTACTAGCACAGTGGGTTCTCAGCTACATAACCCAGCCTTTCCAGTGCTGTGTGATTGTCCAGATGCATAATAACATATTGAAAAAAAGTAATTCAATGAGGTAAGGAAGGCATTTGTCCATCAAAACCAAACATCAACTTTTGATTGCTTTAGAACTAATGTTTTAAAACTTTTTTAACTTACAAGCCTGTTACAATAATGATGATAATGTTGAAGCCCGAATTTTAAATCTTATGAAACTAAATTCCCAGATTGTCAGTATTCTAGCTTAAACTAGAATGTATCACTATGATGACATAACGCTTTCACCATAATACACTAACAGCAAGTTAAGTAATTCAAGTAGACTCATTTTATATTGCTGTAATAAGAACTATTGGAAATTACCTTTTTTATGAGTTGACATCATTTGTTGGAATGCATATGTATTAGGTATAGAATAAGCAAGTGAGTAACGTGATGCATGCAGCCCCTTTAACATTGTTTGAGGGGACCGTTAGTTGGCTTCCAGTTTTTTCAACTTCACATCACCACAAGGTATGTCAGTGCAGTGATGAATTTGAAAAAATGTATAACCCCACAGCATGGTGTTGGAATCATTTGTGTTTCTTTAAAAAAAATAAAATCCAATTTAGTGGTTTCTTCTACAAAAAAGGAACCCTGAAAATGTTGAAGAACTGCATAATGTTTGATAAAGTCACCTAGCAAAATGTTCCTACATTGATAACAACTGCAACGACAGGTGTTTATGACAATGTACAGTTGTTGCTGCTGGGGATGCAGACCTGACAGGGTTTCCCGGTTTAATATGTCAAAACCTAATTTTGGCTGCATTTACATTGAATTCTGTGATTTGAATTTAATGTTAAACTACTCTCTCAGAAGGATTTTTAATTCTGTTGTTAATCCTGTTAATAAATCACGACTACAAATCTCAGACAGCCACAAACAATGGACTGCCTGATCTACAACACATCCCCTTACAGAAGTTCAGAGTGCTTCATCTACACAGAGACAATTCCATGGGTTAAGATTTTCATACCATAAATGTTTCTGATGTCTGTACCTTCATTTGAGGCTAAACCCCCTTCCAATATTCAGGAGTAGCTCAAAGTGAAGAATATATATTCCTTATTGCTATTGGCTTCAATAACATGAAAGTAATTTGTGCAATATGTTTATCCTGAGAGTTAAAAAAAATTAACATTAATTCCCTAGTTGATGTTCACTGTGTTATAGCTTGAAGAAAGATATTTCTGTTGGGTCAGCTATAGCCCAGCGGTTCCTTCTCAAGTTTACAACATTTAACTTGTTTAACCTTTAAATGGTTCTAGTCCCGCTGGTGCACTCTGGCCTTTTTTTCCCATCATTTGTCATTTAAAAAACTATGCATCTTTACTTGCTTCATTCACTCTATTTGGTAAATATCGCCTATTTCCTCTTTCTATTTCTACAAATGATCATTAAAGCATTGCCTACTAGCACAGTGGGTTCTCAGCTACATAACCCAGCCTTTCCAGTGCTGTGTGATTGTCCCGATGCATAATAACATATTGAAAAAAAGTAATTCAATTAGGTAAGGAAGGCATTTGTCCATCAAAACCAAACATCACCTTTTGATTGCTTTTGAACTAATTTTTTAAAACTTTTTTAACTTACAAGCCTGTTGCAATAATGATGATATTGTTGAAGACAGAATTTTAAATCTTATGAAACTAAATTCCCAGATTGTCAGTATTCTAGCTTAAACTAGAATGTATCACTATGATGACATAACGCTTTCACCATAATATACTAACAGCAAGTTAAGTAATTCAAGTAGACTCATTATATATTGCTGTAAAAAGAACTATTGGAAATTACCTTTTCTATGAGTTGACATCATTTGTTGGAATGCATAAGTATTAGGTATAGAATAAGCAAGTGAGTAACGTGATGCATGCAGCCCCCTTTAACATTGTTTGAGGGGAATGTTAGTTGGCTTCCAGTTTTTTCAACTTCACATCACCACAAGGTATATCAGTGCAGTGATGAATTTGAAAACATTTATAACCCCACAGCATGGTGTTGGAATCATTTGTGTTTCTTTAAAAAAAATAAAATCCTAATTTAGTGGTTTCTTCTACAAAAAAGGAACCCTGAAAATGTTGACAAACTGCATAATGTTTGACAAAGTCACCTAGCAAAATGTTCCTACATTGATAACCACTGCAACAACAGGTGTTTATGACAATGTATAGTTGTTGCTGCTGGGGATGCAGACCTGACATGGTTTCCAGGTTTAATATGTCAAAACCTAATTTTGGCTGCATTTACATTGAATTCTGTGATTTGAATTTAATGTTAAACTACTCTCTCAGAAGGATTTTTAATTCTGTTGTTAATCCTGTTAATAAATCACGGCTACAAATCTCAGACAGCCACAAACAATGGACTGCCTGATCTACAACACATCCCCTTAAAGAAGTTCAGAGTTCTTCATCTACACAGAGACAATTCCATGGGTTAAGATTTTCATACCATAAATGTTTCTGATGTATGTACCTTCATTTGAGGCTGAACCCCCTTCCAATATTCAGGAGTAGCTCAAAGTGAAGAATATATATTCCTTATCGCTAATGGCTTCAATAACATGAAAGTAATTTGTGCAATATGTTTATCCTGAGAGTTCAAAAAAATTTACATTAATTCCCTAGTTGATGTTCACTGTGTTATAGCTTGAAGAAAGATATTTCTGTTGGGTCAGCTATAGCCCAGCGGTTCCTTCTCAAGTTTACAACATTTAACTTGTTTAACCTTTAAATGGTTCTAGTCCCGCTGGTGCTCTCTGGCCTTTTTTTCCCATCATTTGTCAATTAATAAACTATGCATCTTTACTTGCTTCATTCACTCTATTTGGTAAATATCGCCTATTTCTTCTTTCTATTTCTACAAATGATCATTAAAGCATTGCCTACTAGCAGAGTGGGTTCTCAGCTACATAACCCAGCCTTTCCAGTGCTGTGTGATTGCCCCGATGCATAATAACATATTGAAAAAAAGTAATTCAATGAGGTAAGGAAGGCATTTGTCCATCAAAACCAAACATCAAATTTTGATTGCTTTAGAACTAATGTTTTAAAACTTTTTTTAACTTACAAGCCTGTTGCAATAATGATGATAATGTTGAAGACCGAATTTTAAATCTTATGAAACTAAATTCCCAGATTGTCAGTATTCTAGCTTAAACTAGAATGTATCACTATGATGACATAACGCTTTCACCATAATACACTAACAGCAAGTTAAGTAATTCAAGTAGACTCATTTTATATTGCTGTAATAAGAACTATTGGAAATTACCTTTTTTATGAGTTGACATCATTTGTTGGAATGCATAAGTATTAGGTATAGAATAAGCAAGTGAGTAACGTGATGCATGCAGCCCCTTTAACATTGTTTGAGGGGACCGTTAGTTGGCTTCCAGTTTTTTCAACTTCACATCACCACAAGGTATATCAGTGCAGTGATGAATTTGAAAAAATGTATAACCCCACAGCATGCTGTTGGAATCATTTCTGTTTCTTTTTAAAAAATAAAATCGTAATTTAGTGGTTTCTTCTACAAAACAGGAACCCTGAAAATGTTGAAGAACTGCATAATGTTTGACAAAGTCACCTAGCAAAATGTTCCTACATTGATAACAACTGCAACGACAGGTGTTTATGACAATGTACATTTGTTGCTGCTGGGGATGCAGACCTGACAGGGTTTCCAGGTTTAATATGTCAAAACCTAATTTTGGCTGCATTTACATTGAATTCTGTGATTTGAATTTAATGTTAAACTACTCTCTCAGAAGGATTTTTAATGCTGTTTTTAATCCTGTTAATAAATCACGGCTACAAATCTCAGACTGCCACAAACAATGGACTGCCTGATCTACAACACATCCCCTTACAGAAGTTCAGAGTTCTTCATCTACACAGAGACAATTCCATGGGTTAAGATTTTCATACCATAAATGTTTCTGATGTCTGTACCTTCATTTGAGGCTGAACCCCCTTCCAATATTCAGGAGTAGCTCAAAGTGAAGAATATATATTCCTTATCATTAATGGCTTCAATAACATGAAAGTAATTTGTGCAATATGTTTATCCTGAGAGTTCAAAAAAATTAACATTAATTCCCTAGTTGATGTTCACTGTGTTATAGCTTGAAGAAAGATATTTCTGTTGGGTCAGCTATAGCCCAGCGGTTCCTTCTCAAGTTAACAACATTTGACTTGTTTAACCTTTAAATGGTTCTAGTCCCGCTGGTGCTCTCTGGCCTTTTTTTCCCATCATTTGTCAATTAATAAACTATGCATCTTTACTTGCTTCATTCACTCTATTTGGTAAATATCGCCAATTTCGTCTTTCTATTTCTACATATGATCATTAAAGCATTGCCTACTAGCACAGTGGGTTCTCAGCTACATAACCCAGCCTTTCCAGTGCTGTGTGATTGTCCAGATGCATAATAACATATTGAAAAAAAGTAATTCAATGAGGTAAGGAAGGCATTTGTCCATCAAAACCAAACATCAACTTTTGATTGCTTTAGAACTAATGTTTTAAAACTTTTTTAACTTACAAGCCTGTTACAATAATGATGATAATGTTGAAGACCGAATTTTAAATCTTATGAAACTAAATTCCCAGATTGTCAGTATTCTAGCTTAAACTAGAATGTATCACTATGATGACATAACGCTTTCACCATAATACACTAACAGCAAGTTAAGTAATTCAAGTAGACTCATTTTATATTGCTGTAATAAGAACTATTGGAAATTACCTTTTTTATGAGTTGACATCATTTGTTGGAATGCATAAGTATTAGGTATAGAATAAGCAAGTGAGTAACGTGATGCATGCAGCCCCTTTAACATTGTTTGAGGGGACCGTTAGTTGGCTTCCAGTTTTTTCAACTTCACATCACCACAAGGTATATCAGTGCAGTGATGAATTTGAAAAAATGTATAACCCCACAGCATGGTGTTGGAATCATTTGTGTTTCTTTTAAAAAAATAAAATCCTAATTTAGTGGTTTCTTCTACAAAAAAGGAACCCTGAAAATGTTGAAGAACTGCATAATGTTTGATAAAGTCACCTAGCAAAATGTTCCTACATTGATAACAACTGCAACGACAGGTGTTTATGACAATGTACAGTTGTTGCTGCTGGGGATGCAGACCTGACAGGGTTTCCCGGTTTAATATGTCAAAAGCTAATTTTGCCTGCATTTACATTAAATTCTGTGATTTGAATTTAATGTTAAACTACTCTCTCAGAAGGATTTTTAATTCTGTTGTTAATCCTGTTAATAAATCACGACTACAAATCTCAGACAGCCACAAACAATGGACTGCCTGATCTACAACACATCCCCTTACAGAAGTTCAGAGTTCTTCATCTACACAGAGACAATTCCATGGGTTAAGATTTTCATACCATAAATGTTTCTGATGTCTGTACCTTCATTTGAGGCTGAACCTCCTTCCAATATTCAGGAGTAGCTCAAAGTGAAGTATATATATTCCTTATTGCTATTGGCTTCAATAACATGAAAGTAATTTGTGCAATATGTTTATCCTGAGAGTTCAAAAAAATTAACATTAATTCCCTAGTTGATGTTCACTGTGTTATAGCTTGAAGAAAGATATTTCTGTTGGGTCAGCTATAGCCCAGCGTTTCCTTCTCAAGTTTACAACATTTAACTTGTTTAACCTTTAAATGGTTCTAGTCCCGCTGGTGCACTCTGGCCTTTTTTTCTCATCATTTGTCAATTAATAAACTATGCATCTTTACTTGCTTCATTCACTCTATTTGGTAAATATCGCCTATTTCCTCTTTCTATTTCTACAAATGATCATTAAAGCATTGCCTACTAGCACAGTGGGTTCTCAGTTACATAACCCAGCCTTTCCAGTGCTGTGTGATTGTCCCGATGCATAATAACATATTGAAAAAAAGTAATTCAATTAGGTAAGGAAGGCATTTGTCCATCAAAACCAAACATCACCTTTTGATTGCTTTAGAACTAATTTTTTAAAACTTTTTTAACTTACAAGCCTGTTGCAATAATGATGATATTGTTGAAGACAGAATTTTAAATCTTATGAAACTAAATTCCCAGATTGTCAGTATTCTAGCTTAAACTAGAATGTATCACTATGATGACATAACGCTTTCACCATAATATACTAACAGCAAGTTAAGTAATTCAAGTAGACTCATTATATATTGCTGTAAAAAGAACTATTGGAAATTACCTTTTTTATGAGTTGACATCATTTGTTGGAATGCATAAGTATTAGGTATAGAATAAGCAAGTGAGTAACGTGATGCATGCAGCCCCCTTTAACATTGTTTGAGGGGAATGTTAGTTGGCTTCCAGTTTTTTCAACTTCACATCACCACAAGGTATATCAGTGCAGTGATGAATTTGAAAACATTTATAACCCCACAGCATGGTGTTGGAATCATTTGTGTTTCTTTAAAAAAAAAAAAATCCTAATTTAGTGGTTTCTTCTACAAAAAAGGAACCCTGAAAATGTTGACAAACTGCATAATGTTTGACAAAGTCACCTAGCAAAATGTTCCTACATTGATAACAACTGCAACAACAGGTGTTTATGACAATGTATAGTTGTTGCTGCTGGGGATGCAGACCTGACATGGTTTCCAGGTTTAATATGTCAAAAACTAATTTTGGCTGCATTTACATTGAATTCTGTGATTTGAATTTAATGTTAAACTACTCTCTCAGAAGGATTTTTAATTCTGTTGTTAATCCTGTTAATAAATCACGGCTACAAATCTCAGACAGCCACAAACAATGGACTGCCTGATCTACAACACATCCCCTTAAAGAAGTTCAGAGTTCTTCATCTACACAGAGACAATTCGATGGGTTAAGATTTTCATACCATAAATGTTTCTGATGTATGTACCTTCATTTGAGGCTGAACCCCCTTCCAATATTCAGGAGTAGCTCAAAGTGAAGAATATATATTCCTTATCGCTAATGGCTTCAATAACATGAAAGTAATTTGTGCAATATGTTTATCCTGAGAGTTCAAAAAAATTTACATTAATTCCCTAGTTGATGTTCACTGTGTTATAGCTTGAAGAAAGATATTTCTGTTGGGTCAGCTATAGCCCAGCGGTTCCTTCTCAAGTTTACAACATTTAACTTGTTTAACCTTTAAATGGTTCTAGTCCCGCTGGTGCTCTCTGGCCTTTTTTTCCCATCATTTGTCAATTAATAAACTATGCATCTTTACTTGCTTCATTCACTCTATTTGGTAAATATCGCCTATTTCCTCTTTCTATTTCTACAAATGATCATTAAAGCATTGCCTACTAGCAGAGTGGGTTCTCAGCTACATAACCCAGCCTTTCCAGTGCTGTGTGATTGCCCCGATGCATAATAACATATTGAAAAAAAGTAATTCAATGAGGTAAGGAAGGCATTTGTCCATCAAAACCAAACATCAACTTTTGATTGCTTTAGAACTAATGTTTTAAAACTTTTTTTAACTTACAAGCCTGTTGCAATAATGATGATAATGTTGAAGACCGAATTTTAAATCTTATGAAACTAAATTCCCAGATTGTCAGTATTCTAGCTTAAACTAGAATGTATCACTATGATGACATAACGCTTTCACCATAATACACTAACAGCAAGTTAAGTAATTCAAGTAGACTCATTTTATATTGCTGTAATAAGAACTATTGGAAATTACCTTTTTTATGAGTTGACATCATTTGTTGGAATGCATAAGTATTAGGTATAGAATAAGCAAGTGAGTAACGTGATGCATGCAGCCCCTTTAACATTGTTTGAGGGGACCGTTAGTTGGCTTCCAGTTTTTTCAACTTCACATCACCACAAGGTATATCAGTGCAGTGATGAATTTGAAAAAATGTATAACCCCACAGCATGCTGTTGGAATCATTTCTGTTTCTTTTTAAAAAATGAAATCCTAATTTAGTGGTTTCTTCTACAAAACAGGAACCCTGAAAATGTTGAAGAACTGCATAATGTTTGACAAAGTCACCTAGCAAAATGTTCCTACATTGATAACAACTGCAACGACAGGTGTTTATGACAATGTACATTTGTTGCTGCTGGGGATGCAGACCTGACAGGGTTTCCAGGTTTAATATGTCAAAACCTAATTTTGGCTGCATTTACATTGAATTCTGTGATTTGAATTTAATGTTAAACTACTCTCTCAGAAGGATTTTTAATGCTGTTGTTAATCCTGTTAATAAATCACGGCTACAAATCTCAGACTGCCACAAACAATGGACTGCCTGATCTACAACACATCCCCTTACAGAAGTTCAGAGTTCTTCATCTATACAGAGACAATTCCATGGGTTAAGATTTTCATACCATAAATGTTTCTGATGTCTGTACCTTCATTTGAGGCTGAACCCCCTTCCAATATTCAGGAGTAGCTCAAAGTGAAGAATATATATTCCTTATCATTAATGGCTTCAATAACATGAAAGTAATTTGTGCAAAATGTTTATCCTGAGAGTTCAAAAAAATTAACATTAATTCCCTAGTTGATGTTCACTGTGTTATAGCTTGAAGAAAGATATTTCTGTTGGGTCAACTATAGCCCAGCGGTTCCTTCTCAAGTTAACAACATTTAATTTGTTTAACCTTTAAATGGTTCTAGTCCCGCTGGTGCTCCCTGGCCTTTTTTTCCCATCATTTGTCAATTAATAAACTATGCATCTTTACTTGCTTCATTCACTCTATTTGGTAAATATCGCCTATTTCCTCTTTCTATTTCTACAAATGATCATTAAAGCATTGCCTACTAGCACAGTGGGTTCTCAGCTACATAACCCAGCCTTTCCAGTGCTGTGTGATTGTCCAGATGCATAATAACATATTGAAAAAAAGTAATTCAATGAGGTAAGGAAGGCATTTGTCCATCAAAACCAAACATCAACTTTTGATTGCTTTAGAACTAATGTTTTAAAACTGTTTTTTAACTTACAAGCCTGTTGCAATAATGATGATAATGTTGAAGACCGAATTTTAAATCTTATGAAACTAAATTCCCAGATTGTCAGTATTCTAGCTTAAACTAGAATGTATCACTATGATGACATAACGCTTTCACCATAATACACTAACAGCAAGTTAAGTAATTCAAGTAGACTCATTTTATATTGCTGTAATAAGAACTATTGGAAATTACCTTTTTTATGAGTTGACATCATTTGTTGGAATGCATAAGTATTAGGTATAGAATAAGCAAGTGAGTAACGTAATGCATGCAGCCCCTTTAACATTGTTTGAGGGGACCGTTAGTTGGCTTCCAGTTTTTTCAACTTCACATCACCACAAGGTATATCAGTGCAGTGATGAATTTGAAAAAATGTATAACCCCACAGCGTGGTGTTGGAATCATTTGTGTTTCTTTTAAAAAAATAAAATCCTAATTTAGTGGTTTCTTCTACAAAAAAGGAACCCTGAAAATGTTGAAGAACTGCATAATGTTTGATAAAGTCACCTAGCAAAATGTTCCTACATTGATAACAACTGCAACGACAGGTGTTTATGACAATGTACAGTTGTTGCTGCTGGGGATGCAGACCTGACAGGGTTTCCCGGTTTAATATGTCAAAAGCTAATTTTGCCTGCATTTACATTGAATTCTGTGATTTGAATTTAATGTTAAACTACTCTCTCAGAAGGATTTTTAATTCTGTTGTTAATCCTGTTAATAAATCACGGCTACAAATCTCAGACAGCCACAAACAATGGACTGCCTGATCTACAACACATCCCCTTACAGAAGTTCAGAGTTCTTCATCTACACAGAGACAATTCCATGGGTTAAGATTTTCATACCATAAATGTTTCTGATGTCTGTACCTTCATTTGAGGCTGAACCCCCTTCCAATATTCAGGAGTAGCTCAAAGTGAAGTATATATATTCCTTATTGCTATTGGCTTCAATAACATGAAAGTAATTTGTGCAATATGTTTATCCTGAGAGTTCAAAAAAATTAACATTAATTCCCTAGTTGATGTTCACTGTGTTATAGCTTGAAGAAAGATATTTCTGTTGGGTCAGCTATAGCCCAGCGGTTCCTTCTCAAGTTTACAACATTTAACTTGTTTAACCTTTAAATGGTTCTAGTCCCGCTGGTGCACTCTGGCCTTTTTTTCCCATCATTTGTCAATTAATAAACTGTGCATCTTTACTTGCTTCATTCACTCTATTTGGTAAATATCGCCTATTTCCTCTTTCTATTTCTACAAATGATCATTAAAGCATTGCCTACTAGCACAGTGGGTTCTCAGCTACATAACCCAGCCTTTCCAGTGCTGTGTGATTGTCCCGATGCATAATAACATATTGAAAAAAAGTAATTCAATGAGGTAAGGAAGGCATTTGTCCATCAAAACCAAACATCACCTTTTGATTGCTTTAGAACCAATTTTTTAAAACTTTTTTAACTTACAAGCCTGTTGCAATAATGATGATATTGTTGAAGACAGAATTTTAAATCTTATGAAACTAAATTCCCAGATTGTCAGTATTCTAGCTTAAACTAGAATGTATCACTATGATGACATAACGCTTTCACCATAATATACTAACAGCAAGTTAAGTAATTCAAGTAGACTCATTATATATTGCTGTAAAAAGAACTATTGGAAATTACCTTTTTTATGAGTTGACATCATTTGTTGGAATGCATAAGTATTAGGTATAGAATAAGCAAGTGAGTAACGTGATGCATGCAGCCCCCTTTAACATTGTTTTAGGGGAATGTTAGTTGGCTTCCAGTTTTTTCAACTTCACATCACCACAAGGTATATCAGTGCAGTGATGAATTTGAAAACAATTATAACCCCACAGCATGGTGTTGGAATCATTTGTGTTTCTTTAACAAAAATAAAATCCTAATTTAGTGGTTTCTTCTACAAAAAGGAACCCTGAAAATGTTGACAAACTGCATAATGTTTGACAAAGTCACCTAGCAAAATGTTCCTACATTGATAACAACTGCAACAACAGGTGTTTATGACAATGTATAGTTGTTGCTGCTGGGGATGCAGACCTGACATGGTTTCCAGGTTTAATATGTCAAAACCTAATTTTGGCTGCATTTACATTGAATTCTGTGATTTGAATTTAATGTTAAACTACTCTCTCAGAAGGATTTTTAATTCTGTTGTTAATCCTGTTAATAAATCAAGGCTACAAATCTCAGACAGCCACAAACAATGGACTGCCTGATCTACAACACATCCCCTCAAAGAAGTTCAGAGTTCTTCATCTACACAGAGACAATTCCATGGGTTAAGATTTTCATACCATAAATGTTTCTGATGTCTGTACCTTCATTTGAGGCTGAACCCCCTTCCAATATTCAGGAGTAGCTCAAAGTGAAGAATATATATTCCTTATCGCTAATGGCTTCAATAACATGAAAGTAATTTGTGCAATATGTTTATCCTGAGAGTTCAAAAAAATTAACATTAATTCCCTAGTTGATGTTCACTGTGTTATAGCTTGAAGAAAGATATTTCTGTTGGGTCAGCTATAGCCCAGCGGTTCCTTCTCAAGTTAACAACATTTAACTTGTTTAACCTTTAAATGGTTCTAGTCCCGCTGGTGCTCTCTGGCCTTTTTTTCCCATCATTTGTCAATTAATAAACTATGCATCTTTACTTGCTTCATTCACTCTATTTGGTAAATATCGACCTTTTTCCTCTTTCTATTTCTACAAATGATCATTAAAGCATTGCCTACTAGCAGAGTGGGTTCTCAGCTACATAACCCAGCCTTTCCAGTGCTGTGTGATTGCCCCGATGCATAATAACATATTGAAAAAAAGTAATTCAATGAGGTAAGGAAGGCATTTGTCCATCAAAACCAAACATCAACTTTTGATTGCTTTAGAACTAATGTTTTAAAACTGTTTTTTAACTTACAAGCCTGTTGCAATAATGATGATAATGTTGAAGACCGAATTTTAAATCTTATGAAACTAAATTCCCAGATTGTCAGTATTCTAGCTTAAACTAGAATGTATCACTATGATGACATAACGCTTTCACCATAATACACTAACAGCAAGTTAAGTAATTCAAGTAGACTCATTTTATATTGCTGTAATAAGAACTATTGGAAATTACCTTTTTTATGAGTTGACATCATTTGTTGGAATGCATAAGTATTAGGTATAGAATAAGCAAGTGAGTAACGTGATGCATGCAGCCCCTTTAACATTGTTTGAGGGGACCGTTAGTTGGCTTCCAGTTTTTTCAACTTCACATCACCACAAGGTATATCAGTGCAGTGATGAATTTGAAAAAATGTATAACCCCACAGCATGCTGTTGGAATCATTTCTGTTTCTTTTTAAAAAATAAAATCCTAATTTAGTGGTTTCTTCTACAAAAAAGGAACCCTGAAAATGTTGACAAACTGCATAATGTTTGACAAAGTCACCTAGCAAAATGTTCCTACATTGATAACAACTGCAACAACAGGTGTTTATGACAATGTATAGTTGTTGCTGCTGGGGATGCAGACCTGACATGGTTTCCAGGTTTAATATGTCAAAACCTAATTTTGGCTGCATTTACATTGAATTCTGTGATTTGAATTTAATGTTAAACTACTCTCTCAGAAGGATTTTTAATTCTGTTGTTAATCCTGTTAATAAATCAAGGCTACAAATCTCAGACAGCCACAAACAATGGACTGCCTGATCTACAACACATCCCCTCAAAGAAGTTCAGAGTTCTTCATCTACACAGAGACAATTCCATGGGTTAAGATTTTCATACCATAAATGTTTCTGATGTCTGTACCTTCATTTGAGGCTGAACCCCCATCCAATATTCAGGAGTAGCTCAAAGTGAAGAATATATATTCCTTATCGCTAATGGCTTCAATAACATGAAAGTAATTTGTGCAATATGTTTATCCTGAGAGTTCAAAAAAATTAACATTAATTCCCTAGTTGATGTTCACTGTGTTATAGCTTGAAGAAAGATATTTCTGTTGGGTCAGCTATAGCCCAGCGGTTCCTTCTCAAGTTTACAACATTTAACTTGTTTAACCTTTAAATGGTTCTAGTCCCGCGTGTGCTCTCTGGCCTTTTTTTCCCATCATTTGTCAATTAATAAACTATGCATCTTTACTTGCTTCATTCACTCTATTTGGTAAATATCGCCTATTTCCTCTTTCTATTTCTACAAATGATCATTAAAGCATTGCCTACTAGCAGAGTGGGTTCTCAGCTACATAACCCAGCCTTTCCAGTGCTGTGTGATTGCCCCGATGCATAATAACATATTGAAAAAAAGTAATTCAATGAGGTAAGGAAGGCATTTGTCCATCAAAACCAAACATCAACTTTTGATTGCTTTAGAACTAATGTTTTAAAACTGTTTTTTAACTTACAAGCCTGTTGCAATAATGATGATAATGTTGAAGACCGAATTTTAAATCTTATGAAACTAAATTCCCAGATTGTCAGTATTCTAGCTTAAACTAGAATGTATCACTATGATGACATAACGCTTTCACCATAATACACTAACAGCAAGTTAAGTAATTCAAGTAGACTCATTTTATATTGCTGTAATAAGAACTATTGGAAATTACCTTTTTTATGAGTTGACATCATTTGTTGGAATGCATAAGTATTAGGTATAGAATAAGCAAGTGAGTAACGTGATGCATGCAGCCCCTTTAACATTGTTTGAGGGGACCGTTAGTTGGCTTCCAGTTTTTTCAACTTCACATCACCACAAGGTATATCAGTGCAGTGATGAATTTGAAAAAATGTATAACCCCACAGCATGCTGTTGGAATCATTTCTGTTTCTTTTTAAAAAATAAAATCCTAATTTAGTGGTTTCTTCTACAAAACAGGAACCCTGAAAATGTTGAAGAACTGCATAATGTTTGACAAAGTCACCTAGCAAAATGTTCCTACATTGATAACAACTGCAACGACAGGTGTTTATGACAATGTACATTTGTTGCTGCTGGGGATGCAGACCTGACAGGGTTTCCAGGTTTAATATGTCAAAACCTAATTTTGGCTGCATTTACATTGAATTCTGTGATTTGAATTTAATGTTAAACTACTCTCTCAGAAGGATTTTTAATGCTGTTGTTAATCCTGTTAATAAATCACGGCTACAAATCTCAGACTGCCACAAACAATGGACTGCCTGATCTACAACACATCCCCTTACAGAAGTTCAGAGTTCTTCATCTACACAGAGACAATTCCATGGGTTAAGATTTTCATACCATAAATGTTTCTGATGTCTGTACCTTCATTTGAGGCTGAACCCCCTTCCAATATTCAGGAGTAGCTCAAAGTGAAGAATATATATTCCTTATCGTTAATGGCTTCAATAACATGAAAGTAATTTGTGCAATATGTTTATCCTGAGAGTTCAAAAAAATTAACATTAATTCCCTAGTTGATGTTCACTGTGTTATAGCTTGAAGAAAGATATTTCTGTTGGGTCAGCTATAGCCCAGCGGTTCCTTCTCAAGTTTACATGATTTAACTTGTTTAACCTTTCAATGGTTCTAGTCCCGCGGGTGCTCTCTGGCCTTTTTTTCCCATCATTTGTCAATTAATGAACTACGCATCTTTACTTGCTTCATTCACTCTATTTGGTAAATATCGCCTATTTCCTCTTTCTATTTCTACAAATGATCATTAAAGCATTGCCTACTAGCACAGTGGGTTCTCAGCTACATAACCCAGCCTTTCCAGTGCTGTGTGATTATCCCGACCCATAATAACATATTGAAAAAGAGTAATTCAATGAGGTAAGGAAGGCATTTGTCCATCAAACCCAAACATCACCTTTTAATTGCTTTAGAACTAATTTTTTTAAACTTTTTTATTCTTACAAGCCTGTTGCAATAATGATGATAATGTTGAAGACAGAATTTTAAATCTTATGAAACTAAATTCCCAGATTGTCAGTATTCTAGCTTAAACTAGAATGTATCACTATGATGACATAACGCTTTCACCATAATACACTAACAGCAAGTTAAGTAATTCAAGTAGACTCATTTTATATTGCTGTAATAAGAACTATTGGAAATTACCTTTTTTATGAGTTGACATCATTTGTTGGAATGCATAAATATTAGGTATAGAATAAGCAAGTGAGTAACGTGATGCACGCAGCCCCTTTAACATTGTTTGAGGGGACCGTTAGTTGGCTTCCAGTTTTTTCAACTTCACATCACCACAAGGTATATCAGTGCAGTGATGAATTTGAAAAAATGTATAACCCCACAGCATGGTGTTGGAATCATTTGTGTTTCTTTTTAAAAAATAAAATCCTAATTTAGTGGTTTCTTCTACAAAAAAGGAACCCTGAAAATGTTGAAGAACTGCATAATGTTTGACAAAGTCACCTAGCAAAATGTTCCTACATTGATAACAACTGCAACGACAGGTGTTTATGACAATGTACAGTTGTTGCTGCTGGGGATGCAGACCTGACAGGGTTTCCAGGTTTAATGTGTCAAAACCTAATTTTGGCTGCATTTACATTGAATTCTGTGATTTGAATTTAATGTTAAACTACTCTCTCAGAAGGATTTTTAATTCTGTTGTTAATCCTGTTAATAAATCACGGCTAAAAATCTCAGACAGCCACAAACAATGGACTGCCTGATCTACAAGACATCCCCTCACAGAAGTTCAGAGTTCTTCATCTACACAGAGACAATTCCATGGGTTAAGATTTTCATACCATAAATGTTTCTGATGTCTGCACCTTCATTTGAGGCTGAACCCCCTTCCAATATTCAGGAGTAGCTCAAAGTGAAGAATATATATTCCTTATCGCTAATGGCTTCAATAACATGAAAGTAATTTGTGCAATATGTTTATCCTGAGAGTTCAAAAAAATTAACATTAATTCCCTAGTTGATGTTCACTGTGTTATAGCTTGAAGAAAGATATTTCTGTTGGGTCAGCTATAGCCCAGCGGTTCCTTCTCAAGTTTACAGCATTTAACTTGTTTAACCTTTAAATGGTTCTAGTCCCGCTGGTGCACTCTGGCCTTTTTTTCCCATCATTTGTCAATTAATAAACTATGCATCTTTACTTGCTTCATTCACTCTATTTGGTAAATATCGCCTATTTCCTCTTTCTATTTCTACAAATGATCATTAAAGCATTGCCTACTAGCACAGTGGGTTCTCAGCTACATAACCCAGCCTTTCCAGTGCTGTGTGATTGTCCCGATGCATAATAACATATTGAAAAAAAGTAATTCAATGAGGTAAGGAAGGCATTTGTCCATCAAAACCAAACATCAACTTTTGATTGCTTTAGAACTAATGTTTTAAAACTTTTTAAACTTACAAGCCTGTTGCAATAATGATGATAATGTTGAAGACAGAATTTTAAATCTTATGAAACTAAATTCCCAGATTGTCAGTATTCTAGCTTAAACTAGAATGTATCACTATGATGACATAACGCTTTCACCATAATACACTAACAGCAAGTTAAGTAATTCAAGTAGACTCATTTTATATTGCTGTAATAAGAACTATTGGAAATTACCTTTTTTATGAGTTGACATCATTTGTTGGAATGCATAAGTATTAGGTATAGAATAAGCAAGTGAGTAACGTGATGCATGCAGCCCCTTTAACATTGTTTGAGGGGACCGTTAGTTGGCCTCCAGTTTTTTCAACTTCACATCACCACAAGGTATATCAGTGCAGTGATGAATTTGAAAAAATGTATAACCCCACAGCATGCTGTTGGAATCATTTCTGTTTCTTTTTAAAAAATAAAATCCTAATTTAGTGGTTTCTTCTACAAAACAGGAACCCTGAAAATGTTGAAGAACGGCATAATGTTTGACAAAGTCACCTAGCAAAATGTTCCTACATTGATAACAACTGCAACGACAGGTGTTTATGACAATGTACAGTTGTTGCTGCTGGGGATGCAGACCTGACAGGGTTTCCAGGTTTAATATGTCAAAACCTAATTTTGGCTGCATTTACATTGAATTCTGTGATTTGAATTTAATGATAAACTACTCTCTCAGAAGGATTTTTAATTCTGTTGTTAATCCTGTTAATAAATCACGGCTACAAATCTCAGACAGCCACAAACAATGGACTGCCTGATCTACAACACATCCCCTTACAGAAGTTCAGAGTTCTTCATCTACACAGAGACAATTCCATGGGTTAAGATTTTCATACCATAAATGTTTCTGATGTCTGTACCTTCATTTGAGGCTGAACCCCCTTCCAATATTCAGGAGTAGCTCAAAGTGAAGAATATATATTCCTTATCGTTAATGGCTTCAATAACATGAAAGTAATTTGTGCAATATGTTTATCCTGAGAGTTCAAAAAAATTAACATTAATTCCCTAGTTGATGTTCACTGTGTTATAGCTTGAAGAAAGATATTTCTGTTGGGTCAGCTATAGCCCAGCCGTTCCTTCTCAAGTTTACATGATTTAACTTGTTTAACCTTTCAATGGTTCTAGTCCCGCGGGTGCTCTCTGGCCTTTTTTTCCCATCATTTGTCAATTAATGAACTACGCATCTTTACTTGCTTCATTCACTCTATTTGGTAAATATCGCCTATTTCCTCTTTCTATTTCTACAAATGATCATTAAAGCATTGCCTACTAGCAGAGTGGGTTCTCAGCTACATACCACAGCCTTTCCAGTGCTGTGTGATTATCCCGACCCATAATAACATATTGAAAAAGAGTAATTCAATGAGGTAAGGAAGGCATTTGTCCATCAAAACCAAACATCACCTTTTAATTGCTTTAGAACTAATTTTTTTAAACTTTTTTAACTTACAAGCCTGTTGCAATAATGATGATCATGTTGAAGACAGAATTTTAAATCTTATGAAACTAAATTCCCAGATTGTCAGTATTCTAGCTTAAACTAGAATGTATCACTATGATGACATAACGCTTTCACCATAATACACTAACAGCAAGTTAAGTAATTCAAGTAGACTCATTTTATATTGCTGTAATAAGAAGTATTGGAAATTACCTTTTTTATGACTTGACATCATTTGTTGGAATGCATGAGTATTAGGTATAGAATAAGCAAGTGAGTAACGTGATGCATGCAGCCCCCTTTAACATTGTTTGAGGGGAATGTTAGTTGACTTCCAGTTTTTTCAACTTCACATCACCACAAGGTATATCAGTGCAGTGATGAATTTGAAAAAATGTATAACCCCACAGCATGGGGTTGGAATCATTTGTGTTTCTTTTTAAAAAATAAAATCCTAATTTAGTGCTTTCTTCTGCAAAAAAGGAACCCTGAAAATGTTGACGAACTGCATAATAATTGACAAAGTCACCTAGCAAATGTTACTACATTGATATCAACTGCAACGACAGGTGTTTATGACAATGTACAGTTGTTGCTGCTGGGGATGCAGACCTGACAGTGTTTCCAGGTTTAATATGTCAAAACCTAATTTTGGCTGCATTTACATTGAATTATGTGATTTGAATTTAATGTTAAACTACTCACTCAGAAGGATTTTTAATTCTGTTGTTAATCCTGTTAATAAATCACGGCTAGAAATCTCAGACTGCCACAAACAATGGACTGCCTGATCTACAACACATCCCCTTACAGAACTTCAGAGTTCTTCATCTGAATACAGAGACAATTCCATGGGTTAAGATTTTCATACCATAAATGTTTCTGGTGTATGTACCTTCATTTGAGGCTGAACACCCTTCCAATATTTAGGAGTAGCTCAAAGTGCAGAATATATATTCCTTATCGCTAATGGCTTCAATAACATGAAAGTAATTTGTCTAATATGTTTATCCTGGGAGTTCAAAAAATTAACATTATTTCCGTAGCTGATGTTCACTGTGTTATAGCTTGAAGAAAGATGTTGCTGTTGGGTTAATTATGGGTCAGCTATAGCCCAGCGGTTCCTTCTCAAGTTTACATGATTAAACTTGTTCAACCTTTCAATGGTTCTAGTCCTGCGGGTGCTCTCTGGCCTTTTTTCCCATCATTTGTCAATTAATGAACTACGCATCTTTACTTGCTTCATTCACTCTATTTGGTAAATATTGCCTATTTCCTCCTTCTATTTGTACAAATGATCATTAAAGCATTGCCTACTAGCAGAGTGGGTTCTCAGATACATAACACAGCCTTTCCAGTGCTGTGTGATTGTCCCGACCCATAATAACATATTGAAAAAGAGTAATTCAATGAGGTAAGGAAGGCATTTGTCCATCAAAACCAAACATCACCTTTTGATTGCTTTAGAACTAATTTTTGTAAACTTTTTAAACTTACAAGCCTGTTGAAATAATGATGATAATGTTGAAGACAGAATTTTAAATCTTATGAAACTAAATTCCCAGATTGTCAGTATTCTAGCTTAAACTAGAATGTATCACTATGATGACATAACGCTTTCACCATAATACACTAACAGCAAGTTAAGTAATTCAAGTAGACTCATTTTATATTGCTGTAATAAGAACTATTGGAAATTACCTTTTTTATGAGTTGACATCATTTGTTGGAATGCATAAGTATTAGGTATAGAATAAGCAAGTGAGTAACGTGATGCATGCAGCCCCTTTAACATTGTTTGAGGGGACCCTGAAAATGTTGAAGAACTGCATAATGTTTGACAAAGTCACCTAGCAAAATGTTCCTACATTAATAACAACTGCAACAACAGGTGTTTATGACAATGTACAGTTGTTGCTGCTGGGGATGCAGACCTGACCGGGTTTCAAGGTTTAATATGTCAAAACCTAATTTTGGCTGCATTTACATTGAATTCTGTGATTTGAATTTAATGTTAAACTACTCTCTCAGAAGGATTTTTAATTCGGTTGTTAATCCTGTTAATAAATCACGGCTACAAATCTCATACTGCCACAAACAATGGACTGCCTGATCTACAACACATCCCCTTACAGAAGTTCAGAGTTCTTCATCTGAATACAGAGACAATTCCATGGGTTAAGATTTTCATACCATAAATGTTTCTGGTGTCTGTACCTTCATTTGATGCTGAACACCCTTCCAATATTCAGGAGTAGCTCAAAGTGAAGAATATATAGTTCCTTATCGCTAATGGCTTCAATATCATGAAAGTAATTTGTGCAATATGTTTATCCTGAGAGTTCAAAAAAATTAACATTAATTTCCTAGTTGATGTTCACTGTGTTATAGCTTGAAGAAAGATATTTCTGTTGGGTCAGCTATAGCCCAGCGGTTCCTTCTCAAGTGTACATGATTTAACTTGTTTAACCTTTAAATGGTTCTAGTCCCGCGGGTGCTCTCTGGCCTTTTTTTCCCATCATTTGTCAATTAATGAACTATGCATCTTTACTTGCTTCATTCACTCTATTTGGTACATATCGCCTATTTCCTCTTTCTATTTCTACAAATGATCATTAAAGCATTGCCTACTAGCAGAGTGGGTTCTCAGCTACTTAACCCAGCCTTTCCAGTGCTGTGTGATTGTCCCGACGCATAATAACATATTGAAAAAAAGTAATTCAATGAGGTAAGGAAGGCATTTGTCCATCAAAACCAAACATCACCTTTTGATTGCTTTAGAACTAATTTTTTAAAACTTTTTTAACTTACAAGCCTGTTGCAATAATGATGATAATGTTGAAGACAGAATTTTAAATCTTATGAAACTAAATTCCCAGATTGTCAGTATTCTAGCTTAAACTAGAATGTATCACTATGATGACATAACGATTTCACCATAATACACTAACAGCAAGTTAAGTAATTCAAGTAGACTCATTATATATTGCTGTAATAAGAACTATTGGAAATTACCTTTTTTATGAGTTGACATCGGTCACGCGTGGCGGGCGTGCCTTAGGCGCGCCGAAGGTAAGCCAAAGGTCAGCCCGTCTGCGCCCGTCCGCGCCTCGGCCGTGGCGGACGCAGGACATGCTGCCCCACAGTCCCAACGTGTCTATAATACTGCTATCTCCTATACTCGCGAGCAGCTGTGGTCTCTGCGTTCCGCGAGCTGCCCGGGTGCCGGAGGGGGGGTGGGGAATTCTATTATGCTCAACCCATGCCCGACCTGTGGCTTCTGCTGTGTTAAAACACTGATCGACCCTTCTTCCCCGGTGAAGGCTTCCCACTCAATCTCGGCAGCTTTGGTTAATGCTCGTTCATTGAGCAAGCACGCTGCGGATATATTTGAACTCCTCGCTGACGGCTTTCTCGACATTCTGTTTGTGACCGAAACCTGGCTTACCAACGCCAGTGCTCCGGATGTCGAGTTGGCCTTCCCCCGAGGCTACAAAATAGATAGGAGAGATAGAGGTCTGGAAGAGGGGGGGGGTCTGGCAATCATCCTGAAAGATTCTTGGACCCTTCAGGTTGAGCCTTTGGAGGAATTAGGAGTTGGGGAAGTGATGAACTTTTCTCTGGTCCTCTCTCCTCATCTCACTCTGGGGGGGACGTTAATCTATCGGCCTCCAGGACCAGCAGGACCGTTTCTGGCAGCTCTGCTTGAATCTATGGTACCTCGAGCCCTGAGATTCCCTCATTTCTTATTGTTGGGTGATTTTAATATTCATGCTGAGGTAGCGGACCTCCCGGAATGTAAAGCTCTGTGTGATTTCTTTGATATGGCACATCTCTCCCAATGGGTCTCTTTACCTACGCACTCGGGGGGTCACACTCTGGATGTGATTTGCTCCAACTTTCCCCTCCAGGTGGAAGCCCCTGAAGTTTTGACGTGATCGGATCATCAGCGGATCAGATTTGCGTGGTCAGCTCAGAGAACTACCACTGGGGGGGCTAAGACCGTTTGTGCCAAGAAAATCAACATAGTGACTCTGGCTGCCACCCTGAAGGAGTGTAGGCCCGTGTTAGGCACTGATCTTGCCAAAGCGGTGCTGAACTTTAGAGAGTGGATGGTTGCGGGGACAACTGTTTCATCTAAAGGGGGGAGCAGGGGTAGAATGCGGTCTACTCCATCTAAACCTTGGTTCTCTCCTGAGCTGCGCATTCACAAACTGGCCTGTAAAAAGCTTGAACGGGCCTGGCGCCAAACCTACTGCCCTTTAGCCAAGGCAGTTTTACGTGGGGAGCAGAGAAACTATTATGCCAGCATTAAAATAGCTAAGGGCGAATATTTTGCCAACCGAATTGAAAGGGCTAATAATAGCAGTCGAGAGATCTTTGCGATTGTTAATAGCTTCCTTTCCCCCTGTGCTGAGCAACGGATGGTACCAGCTTCAAGGGCATGGTGCGAGAGCCTGTCCGTGTTTTTTGAGCAAATAATAGCTGCTATTCAGTCCAGTTTTAGCCCCAGCAACTTCTCAGATGGCATTCCCTACCTTTCCCCCCCTCTAGGGTGTTCATCGTCCAGCAGGGTGGAGCTCGTCACTCCCACAGCTTCTGACACGCTTGCCGTGATTAAATCCTTGAAATCGGGATCTCCATCTGACCATTGTCCGGCGAGGGTGCTGGCAGGCGTAGCTGATGTGGTGGTGCAGGAAGTGACGCATATAGTCGGCCTATCATTTAAATCAGCCATAGTGCCTGCTGAGTGGAAACAGGCTAAGCTCCTGCCCTTGCTCAAAAAGGCCGGAGCTGACCCTGCTGTGCTGGCCAATTTTCAGCCAATTTTTCTGCTTCCGGCTATGGCAAAAATTGGCAAAAAACTGGCTTTCCGGCAGCTAAACGAGTTTGTGGAATCATCTGGGGTGCTTTGCGCGGCTCAATCTGGGTTCCGTGCTGCTCACAGCACGGAGTCGGCTCTGGTGGAGATCTCTGAAGCGGTTAGGGAGTGTCTGGACTCTGGCGGCAGAGCGGCTCTAATTTTATTGGACCTCTCTGCCGTGTTCGACACGGTGCCTCACCAACGCCTCCTCGCTCGGCTTGCTGATATTGGGATCTCCGGCCTCGCTCTAGACTGGCTGAGCTCCTTTCTCTCGGCTAGATCCCATGAGGTCTGGCTTCCTCCTTTTTCATCCTTGGCTAAGCCTCTTACGACAGGGGTCCCCCAGGGCTCCACTTTGAGCCCTCTGCTTTTTAATGTTTATTTGACCCCCCTGATAGAACTAGCCGAACAACTGGGGGCCAAAATTATAGCGTATGCTGACGACACGCAGCTGTTGTTTACCTGGCCCAGTGCTGTCTTAGATACAGAGCGGATTCAGAACTGTCTGTCTTCAGTCTTTAAGTGGTTAGCTTCTTCACAACTGAAGTGCAACGAGGATAAGACTGAAATTCTACTCTATGGTCAATTCCCCCCTAATTTCAGAGACTCACTCTGGCCGGCTGGTTTCCCGATGCCCTGCTCAGTTATTATCCTCGCTAAGAACTTGGGGGTCTGGTTCGGGGAAGACCTCCGGTTTGAGGGGCATATCAAGAAGCTAACTGGAGGCTGCTTCGAGACTCTTAAGGCGCTCCGGAAGTTCTTCCCCTATCTTCCTGCCTCGGCAAGAGAGTCAGTAGCGAGAGCTTTAATTCTCTCGCGTCTGGACTATGCCAACGCGCTGCTGAGTGGCTCCCCGGCTTATATGGTGAGGCGGCTCCAGGTGATCCAAAACGCGACCGCCAGACTGTTGGGTAATATTTCCAGCCGGGTCAGCGTAAGGAATCACCTGCAGAGTCTGCACTGGTTGCCAGTTCCTCAAAGGATTACTTTTAAAATTTTGACCCTGGCTCATAAAGCTATTAACGGGCAGGGACCCGCCTACTTGATGAAACGATTTAGGCGTTACTCTCCCAATCGAGCCCTGCGCTCTGCCGCTCAACAGCTGCTGCAGGTTCCCCGTTGTTGGCTTGTCCGGCTGGGAGGGCAATCAGTGGCGGTGAAGGCCGCCTCGGCCTGGAATGAGCTTCCTTTATCCCTGCGCGCTATCTTGAATTTTGGTTCTTTTAAAAAAGCGTTGAAAACCCATCTGTTTAGACTGGCCTTTTAGTTTTCTTTTCTGTGTAGTGTTGGCTGTTAATCTGTTTCTTCTTTTCGCGCCAGGATACTCCGGCAGTAATTGAGCGCGTTACAAAACAGCATAACATAACATAACATAACTTCATTTGTTGGAATGCATAAGTATTAGGTATAGAATAAGCAAGTGAGTAATGTGATACATGCTGCCCCCTTTAACATTGTTTGAGGGGACCGTTAGTTGGCTTCCTGTTTTTTCAACTTCACATCACCAAAGGTATATCAGTGCAGTGATGAATTTGAAAAAATGTATAACCCCACAGCATGGTGCTGGAATCATTTGTGTTTCTTTTTAAAAAATAAAATCCTAATTTAGTGGTTTCTTCTACAAAAAAGGAACCCTGAAAAGGTTGAAGAACTGCATGATGTTTGACAAAGTCACCTGGCAAAATATTCCTACATTGATAACAACTGCAACGACAGGTGTTTATGACAACGTACAGTTGGTGCTGCTGGGGATGCAGAACTGACAGGGTTTCCAGGTTTAATATGTCAAAACATAATTTTGGCTGCATTTACATTGAATTCTATGATTTGAATTTAATGTTAAACTACTCTCTCAGAAGGATTTTTAATTCTGTTGTTAATCCTGTTAATAAATCACGGCTACAAATCTCAGACTGCCACAAACAATGGACTGCTTGATCTACAACACATCCCCTTACAGAAGTTCAGAGTTCTTCATCTGAATACAGAGACAATTCCATGGGTTAAGATTTTCATACCATAAATGTTTCTGATGTCTGTACCTTCATGTGAGGCTGAACACCCTTCCAATATTTAGGAGTAGATCAAAGTGAAGAATATATATTCCTTATCGCTAATGGCTTCAATAACATGAAAGTAATTTGTGCAATATGTTTATCCTGAGAGTTCAAAAAATTAACATAAATTCCCTAGTTGATGTTCACTGTGTTATAGCTTGAAGAAAGATGTTGCTGTTAGGTCAGCTATAGCCCTGCGGTTCATTCTCAAGTTTACATCATTTAACTTGTTCAACCTTTCAATGATTCTAGTCCCGCGGGTGCTCTCTGGCCTTTTTTTCCCATCATTTGTCAATTAATGAACTACGCATCTTTACTTGCTTCATTCACTCTATTTGGTAAATATCGCCTATTTCTTCTTTCTATTTCTACAAATGATCATTAAAGCATTGCCTACCAGCAGAGTGGATTCTCAGCTACATAACACAGCCTTTCCAGTGCTGTGTGATTGTCCCGACACATTATAACATATTGAAAAAAAGTAATTCAATGAGGTAAGGAAGGCATTTGTCCGTCAAAACCAAACATCACCTTTTGATTGCTTTAGAACTAATTTTTTAAAACCTTTTTAACTTACAAGCCTGTTGCAATAATGATGATATTGTTGAAGACACAATTTTAAATCTTATGAAACAAAATTCCCAGATTGTCAGTATTCTAGCTTAAACTAGAATGTATCACTATGATGACATAACGCTTTCACCATAATATACTAACAGCAAGTTAAGTAATTCAAGTACACTCATTATATATTGCTGTAATAAGAACTATTGGAAATTACCTTTTTTATGAGTTGACATCATTTGTTGAAATGCATAAGTATTAGGTATAGAATGAGCAAGTGAGTAAAGTGAAGCATGCAGCTCCCTTTAACATTGTTTGAGGGGAATGTTAGTTGGCTTCCAGTTTTTTCAACTTCACATCACCACAAGGTATATCAGTGCAGTGATGAATTTGAAAAAATGTATAACCCCACAGCATGGGGTTGGAATCATTTGTGTTTCTTTTTAAAAAATAAAATCCTAATTTAGTGGTTTCTTCTACAAAAAAGGAACCCTGAAAATGTTGACGAACTGCATAATGTTTGACAAAGTCACCTAGCAAAATGTTCCTACATTGATAACAACTGCAACAACAGGTGTTTATGGCAATGTACAGTTGTTGCTGCTGGGGATGCAGACCTGACAGGGTTTCCAGGTTTAATATGTCAAAACCTAATTTTGGCTGCATTTACATTGAATTCTGTGATTTGAATTTAATGTTAAACTACTCACTCAGAAGGATTTTTAATTCTGTTGTTAATCCTGTTAATAAATCACGGCTACAAATCTCAGACTGCCACAAACAATGGACTGCCTGATCTACAACACATCCCCTTACAGAAGTTCAGAGTTCTTCATCTGAATACAGAGACAATTCCATGGGTTAAGATTTTCATACCATAAATGTTTCTGGTGTATGTACCTTCATTTGAGGCTGAACACCCTTCCAATATTTAGGAGTAGCTCAAAGTGAAGAATATATATTCCTTATCGCTAATGGCTTCAATAACATGAAAGTCATTTGTGTAATATGTTTATCCTGAGAGTTCAAAAAATTAACATTATTTCCCTAGCTGATGTTCACTGTGTTATAGCTTGAAGAAAGATGTTGCTGTTGGGTTAGTTATGGGTCAGCTATAGCCCAGCGGTTCCTTCTCAAGTTTACATGATTTAACTTGTTCAACCTTTCAATGGTTCTAGTCCCGTGGTTGCTCTCTGGCCTTTTTTCCCATCATTTGTCAATTAATGAACTACGCATCTTTACTTGCTTCATTCACTCTATTTGGTAAATATTGCCTATTTCCTCTTTCTATTTGTACAAATGATCATTAAAGCATTGCCTACTAGCAGAGTGGGTTCTCAGCTACATAACACAGCCTTTCCAGGGCTGTGTGATTGTCCCGACCCATAATAACATATTGAAAAAGAGTAATTCAATGAGGTAAGGAAGGCATTTGTCCATCAAAACCAAACATCACCTTTTGATTGCTTTAGAACTAATTTTTGTAAACTTTTTAAACTTACAAGCCTGTTGCAATAATGATGATAATGTTGAAGACAGAATTTTAAATCTTATGAAACTAAATTCCCAGATTGTCAGTATTCTAGCTTAAACTAGAATGTATCACTATGATGACATAACGCTTTCACCATAATACACTAACAGCAAGTTAAGTAATTCAAGTAGACTCATTTTATATTGCTGTAATAAGAACTATTGGAAATTACCTTTTTTATGAGTTGACATCATTTGTTGGAATGCATAAGTATTAGGTATAGAATAAGCAAGTGAGTAACGTGATGCATGCAGCCCCTTTAACATTGTTTGAGGGGACCGTTAGTTGGCTTCCAGTTTTTTCAACTTCACATCACCACAAGGTATATCAGTGCAGTGATGAATTTGAAAAAATGTATAACCCCACAGCATGGTGTTGGAATCATTTGTGTTTCTTTTTAAAAAATAAAATCCTAATTTAGTGGTTTCTTCTACAAAAAAGGAACCCTGAAAATGTTGAAGAACTGCATAATGTTTGACAAAGTCACCTAGCAAAATGTTCCTACATTGATAACAACTGCAACGACAGGTGTTTATGACAATGTACAGTTGTTGCTGCTGGGGATGCAGACCTGACAGGGTTTCCAGGTTTAATATGTCAAAACCTAATTTTGGCTGCATTTACATTGAATTCTGTGATTTGAATTTAATGTTAAACTACTCTCTCAGAAGGATTTTTAATTCGGTTGTTAATCCTGTTAATAAATCACAGCTACAAATCTCATACTGCCACAAACAATGGACTGCCTGATCTACAACACATCCCCTTACAGAAGTTCAGAGTTCTTCATCTGAATACAGAGACAATTCCATGGGTTAAGATTTTCATACCATAAATGTTTCTGGTGTCTGTACCTTCATTTGATGCTGAACACCCTTCCAATATTCAGGAGTAGCTCAAAGTGAAGAATATATAGTTCCTTATCGCTAATGGCTTCAATAACATGAAAGTAATTTGTGCAATATGTTTATCCTGAGAGTTCAAAAAAATTAACATTAATTTCCTAGTTGATGTTCACTGTGTTATAGCTTGAAGAAAGATATTTCTGTTGGGTCAGCTATAGCCCAGCGGTTCCTTCTCAAGTGTACATGATTTAACTTGTTTAACCTTTAAATGGTTCTAGTCCCGCGGGTGCTCTCTGGCCTTTTTTTCACATCATTTGTCAATTAATGAACTATGCATCTTTACTTGCTTCATTCACTCTATTTGGTACATATCGCCTATTTCCTCTTTCTATTTCTACAAATGATCATTAAAGCATTGCCTACTAGCAGAGTGGGTTCTCAGCTACTTAACCCAGCCTTTCCAGTGCTGTGTGATTGTCCCGACGCATAATAACATATTGAAAAAAAGTAATTCAATGAGGTAAGGAAGGCATTTGTCCATCAAAACCAAACATCACCTTTTGATTGCTTTAGAACTAATTTTTTAAAACTTTTTTAACTTACAAGCCTGTTGCAATAATGATGATAATGTTGAAGACAGAATTTTAAATCTTATGAAACTAAATTCCCAGATTGTCAGTATTCTAGCTTAAACTAGAATGTATCACTATGATGACATAACACTTTCACCATAATACACTAACAGCAAGTTAAGTAATTCAAGTAGACTCATTATATATTGCTGTAAAAAGAACTATTGGAAATTACCTTTTTTATGAGTTGACATCATTTGTTGGAACGCATAAGTATTAGGTATAGAACAAGCAAGTGAGTAACGTGATGCATGCAGCCCCCTTTAACATTGTTTGAGGGGACCGTTAGTTGGCTTCCAGTTTTTTCAACTTCACATCACCACAAGGTATATCAGTGCAGTGATGAATTTGAAAAAATGTATAACCCCACAGCATGGTGTTGGAATCATTTGTGTTTTTTTTTTTTAAATAAAATCCTAATTTAGTGGTTTCTTCTACAAAAAAGGAACCCTGAAAATGTTGACGAACTTCATAATGTTTGACAAAGTCACCTAGCAAAATGTTCCTACATTGATAACAACTGCAACGACAGGTGTTTATGACAATGTACAGTTGTTGCTGCTGGGGATGCAGACCTGACAGGGTTTCCAGGTTTAATATGTCAAAACCTAATTTTGGCTGCATTTACATTGAATTCTGTGATTTGAATTTAATGTTAAACAACTCACTCAGAAGGATTTTTATTTCTGTTGTTAATCCTGTTAATAAATCACGGCTACAAATCTCAGACTCCCACAAACAATGGACTGCCTGATCTCCAACACATCCCCTTACAGAAGTTCAGAGTTCTTCATCTGAATACAGAGACAATTCCATGGGTTAAGATTTTCATACCATAAATGTTTCTGATGTCTGTACCTTCATGTGAGGCTGAACACCCTTCCAATATTTAGGAGTAGCTCAAAGTGAAGAATATATATTCCTTCTCGCTAATGGCTTCAATAACATGAAAGTAATTTGTGCAATATGTTTATCCTGAGAGTTAATAAAAATTAACATTAATTCCCTAGTTGATGTTCACTGTGTTATAGCTTGAAGAAAGATATTTCTGTTGAGTCAGCTATAGCCCAGCGGTTCCTTCTCAAGTTTACATGATTTAACTTGTTTAACCTTTAAATAGTTCTAGTCCCGCGGGTGCTCTCTGGCCTTTTTTTCCCATCATTTGTCAATTAATGAACTACGCATCTGGAAAAGGGGCGACCGCTCGGTCCCCCCGAACGTATGGATGGGTGCCCCGAACCTCCCCGGAAACCATTTTGGGCGGGGTGGGCGTAGCCCGGCTGGTATGCCCGAAGTGGCGTAGCCGGGGCGCGCCTTCCCCCGCCCGAGAGGGGTTGTCCTAGACACCTCGACGGAAGACCACGCCCCGTAGGCGTATCGGGGACGGGTACACGCCCTCCCACAGAAGAATAAAGGAGCGGGAATCCAGAAGATCCTCCTCTTGTTCCTCGGATCGGAAGGCTGCACCCACTCGTTGCTCGTGAGCCCTCGACGGAACAAGCAGCAATTTTGAACGTAGTAATCCTGTTTTTTCTCTTTCAGTTTCGAAGGACCTTGTGGATCGACCAAGGGCGGAGGACTCGAAACCATGCCTAGCAAGAAAGCAGGAAAGGGTTCCGAGACGGAAAGGGTGTTACGCCTGTTGTCGAACCGGATGTCTTGTATGGACCGAAAGCTCGGTCAGGTCCAATCACTCGGTAGAGGTTTGGCGGAGGTGAAGAAGCAATTGGCCGCATTGAATGACCCAAGTCAGCCGAAAAAGGTAATAGGCCCGGCCTTGCCGGGAGTTGTCCCCGGGGCTAGAGGGAAGCGGGTAAAGGAGAGGGCTGTTTCGGGGGGGTCCCAGTCTCAGAGGTACCCCCTATCACCCCCCTCGTACCGGCTGAGAACCCAGATTTAGGCCAGCCGAACCCGGTGGTGATAACCCCGGCCGAGGATGATGAGATGCCCCCAGAATTGGCCGCACAGTTGACAGCATGGCTTAAGTTGAAGGGGGGGGCACAGTGAGCCCAGGAGATCCGGCCGAAGAAGCCAGAGTACTAATAAAGCAGTTACGGCAATCGAGAGATGTCGCAAAGGCGAGTGTTCCTCTTGTTCTGTGGAAAAGTACATTTTGCCATGTTCTGTGTCCCTACGTGTTCCCCATCTTATGTTATGTGTGCATGATTAATATGCATATGTATTCCCCATGATTGATTAAAGACGCAATTACAGTTGTGTCCAACTCTAGTATGCCAGTTTTCAGTTCTCGTGAAAGCTACGAGTATTAGGCCTATGTAAAGTTATGTTGCCACGTTTCTCAGTGTGCACGTCATTTCATTGAAAATCCCCGTTTCTAGGCCTCAAAAGGGCCCGGACTCAGATTCAGCTCCTGTCTCCTGAACCCTCTCCGAGGAGCGATACAGCCCCCACCTGTATCCCTGACCCTTCACTTACTTCCTGCCTCACAGTGCCCGGCTCGGCCTGGCTCTGCCTGCTGGTCTGCCAAGAGTATGTTATGATTCCAGTTATCAGTCCAGCTCTCCTTCCCTGCATTCCTAAGCTACTGAATCGCATCAATAGTTTCCGTCATGGTCTAGCCTTTACGTCTCCATGTAAGAGAAATACTGTATTAATGGTCAGTTAATATTCCTCAACACGCACTACATGTAGAATAATGCATGCACCAGTCTTAGAATCTGTTAGACTTTACCCTGATAACTTTTGGATTCTATCAACATGTTCTCTAAACATCAGATACTAGATAGTGTTTAGGTACATGTCGCTCTGACTCTCCAGACTTCAGTCTCTCCTTCTAGCGCAGAAGTCATAGCCCCCAGCTTCTCCTAGTAACACGTCATTGTCAGCTTGCGCGCACCACTAGGTTAGAGGTCCCGGCTCCTTAGGTAGCCCCCTCCATGTTTCCGCCCCATTTATGACATAATCTGTTACGTTTACATCACATGTCTATGTATACGCCCTGTTCACGCCTCCTGTTACACCTACTTTCTGCCTTATCTTTCGCGACTGTTACAGGCCCTGCCCACTGCTACGCCTATTGTATTGAACATCATGTATTTTGTTTAACTATATATACTTGTGCACTGTTATTAAAAAGCTAGCTGTTGTCCCGATCCTGCCCCCGGTAGCGCTGCCATCCTATTCCTGTGCAGGTTGTCCTGTTCCTCTCCTTTATGCTGTATTAAACCTGCATACTCCAGCTACCTCGAATCTTGACTCTTATTTATTGAGCTATCTGTTATTATATATTTAGTCAAAAATAGAGGTATTATTTATTTATTTACCACATAATGGCGCCCGAACAGGGACTTGCCCTTTCCCCACGCGCCGGTGAAGCCACGCAAGCCCCCTGATCCTCTGCAGCCGTGACGGAACCATACCGTGCACGTGCAGATATTTCTGCTTCAAGTATCCCTCAGGCCCACGGAGGAGACGGAGGTTGCGGTCCAGCATCCAGACGAGGCGGTGGAGGAACGCGGCGAGTCCCGACCAGAGCCCAAGCCGAGAGTCCAAGGTCCGAGGTATCCGGAGGCCCACCCGTAACAGAAGTCCGAAGTTCGTCCGTCCGGCGTCGTAGCAGTCCAGTCCAGTCCGAGGCCTTCCGTTCTTGCTGCCCGGTGAGTACCGTTGCTGGGGTAGTATCTAGACAGGGTCAATTGCATTGTCTCTGGTCCGTGGGTTTGGGGTACACAGATCCAACACGAAGTGTCCACTTAGGTGGATGCGGGTCCTGACGTGTCTCTTTATGAGACCGGTAAGTTTCGTACTGTTTTAGCAGTGCATCTAGTTTCTGTTCTAGTCTGTTCTGTTCTCGAGAAATTCATGTATTCTGTTTTCAGTATTCCAGGTAGTATTTTGTCAAAACTGTTATTTTAAATGTCATTCATGTATTTCAATGTCGTGGTATGAAAGTGGTGTATCTTCAGTAATTATCGTGTTCATTGTGTATTGTATTGTGTCTAGACTACAGTTCAGTCATGCCGCTGTTCTCAAAATTACGTCAGTTAAAAACTAGAAAAGGTCTGTTAGAAGAAGCAGTTCCTGTCCCGCCTAGGGACAGTCCAGGTCATTTTATGTATCAAAAGCATGGCATAAGTGCCATATTATATCTAGATTTATGGGTGGAGTACACCAAACAGTTGGAAGAAAAGTATAGATGGCCCGTATCGGGTACATGGGATGCCGAGTGCATCATGCGAGTAGAAGAAGTATTATGGAAAAAGAAAGCCAGACAGTCACAGAAAGATGCCATCGAGTTATGGCGCAAAGAATCTCATAAAAGAACCGAAAAAGAAATCAGAAAGTCAGAATTAAGTAGAGAATCCTTAGAAAGAGCCCAAGAAAGGGAACTAATCGAAATAGGTGAACGAGTTAAAACCGAACAGTCAGACAGACAGAGGAATGCCCTCATTAAGGGTATGTATCCTCTTCTTGCCGAGGGCTTGCCAAAAGCAACCCCGGAAGCATCCAGTAATTTCCCGCCACCTTTAGTTCCGACCAAGCTACGTCACAAACCGACCGCAGCTGATATTTTTCTCTCGTCCTATTTGGACGACACAGTCCCAGAATATGCAAATCCTGTTCCACCAGCTCCTGTAAATAATGTAATTCATGGTCCTCCAGTCACCGGGGCACCTGTTGCAGTACCTGTTACGGTACCCCAGGTCCAGCCCGTAGTACAAATTCCCGCCACATCAGCGACTCTGCCAACACGAAGAGTATCAATCGACGATTCCAGCTTAGGGGCCGCGGTAGGAGGTCCTCCTGGTACGCCCCCGCCAAATAGACGTCTAGGCCCAGTCGAGTTACATGAACGTGCGTTACAGCGTACGCCCAAATATCAGTCCATTGCAGAAATCAGGCAAGTTCTTACTGAATGCTGTTATGATCCAGTCCCAGGCGAGGATAGTATGGTTCTATATTCCATACGTATAAGACAGGTGTCCGAGTATTTGGTCACCCTACCGAATATGAAAGAAGATCTAGACAGAATGTATCGTTTCATTCGTACAGGACAAGATCCAGAAAGTATTGCTGAAGTCATGTCTCTTAGGAAATCCGAGATCCAGTTTATGCTATTAAAATTTCTGATCAATTGTTTAATACGGGAACAAGATTCCCCGACTAAAGATCCGATCGAAATGAAAGTTCTGACAAGGTGGAGTGATAATATAGCCGAGGGTAAGCACAAGACACTCAATAGTATAGAGAGTATGTACAAGAAAATTCGTAAAGAAATAATAAGGTTACACGAACAACGCAAAGAAGCTCTAGGAAGCGAGAAAGAAAATGACTCTTCTACTGAAGAGTTAGAGGACGAGAATACCGCCAGAATAGCGTATGTAGGTAAATCTAGATTTCCAGACCGACATTTACGCCTAGAACACAAGAAAGTCTTTCATCTTCCAGCACCAGAGCAAGGCTCTCTAGAACAAGTATTTCAAGCTACCGATCACATTTTGAAATCACGAATCGGTTATAGTGAGTTAAGTACTATGCATGAACAAGAACTAGCCCGATCAGCAGTCCGATGGATTACTGATTCTACCACTTTTCCAGACGAAATAGTGGCACAAATGTTTCTGAAATTGCCCCCAGCCGAGCAGCGACTGGTGGGTATGTATATGATCCAACACCTCATTACACTGTATGAGGGTCAACATTCTGATCCAGGTCCGTTACATGATATCCTGAACGAGTTACTCCAGTATAGATGGAAAGGTTTAGGTACCGATTTAATTAGTGTCATTCTAGAACAGCGCCACAAATATAGAACGTTTTTGAACCCGCATTTTGTTCATGTCTCACCTCCAGAAAGTAAACCTTTTTACATAGACAGACAGCATCCGTTACGAGAAGTACACCCAGTTAGGACACCAGATGGTGAAATGCAACGAGTATTTGTTTACACCCCAGTTACAAAGATGGAACTCTTAGAGATGAAGAAATTAATTCCCTGTCACGACAAAGATCCAGCAGGGTTCCACCGAGAATTAAAAGACATGCTCCGTATGGGAGAATACACGTATCCAGATATTATTAAAATTTTAAAAGTCCTGTTGCCCGCAGGGGTATACGAAAAACTCAAGGAAAAAGATTGGGAGGTGGGAGAGAAAAAGATTGATTGGACAGCTCTAGAAGCTGAAGATAAGATACGAGTACCAGGTACCGGTCTTGGAGACAAATGTAAAGAATTACCAGAATTATTAATACAAGTTCTACCTAGATTGTTAGCCACTAAAAAGGAGGACTGGGATGCAATCTCAGCCTGTAAACAGAAACAAGACGAAGACACTAGTGATTTTTATTCCAGATTTGAGAAATGTTTTATAATAAACAGTGGTTTGAAGACGAATAGCGAGTCATACCCTCATCTTTTTGTTACTAAACTAGTCGAGAATTCAAGTCCACAAGTTAAAAATCGAGTTTTGAAAGTCGAAAGTACATGGCAAGCTAGTACCCCGTCACAGATGTTACAGATGCTCCAGTATCACCAGAATAGAATTAGAGAAGAGCAAGAACATGAGAGAAGACGTATGAAAGACACGAAAATGAAAGTACTAGTTGCACAATCTGTTCCACAAGACAGTCAGAAGAGGGGTCCGAATCAAGCCAGTCATCCTGCAGCTCCCGTTGAAGGGACATGCAATTATTGTAAACAGCCAGGTCATTTCATAAACGAGTGTGCAGTTCTGAAACACAATATAGCCACTGGTAAAACTAAAGAAAGACCACGTCCGCCTAGACAAGAACAAGTTTCACAGACTTCTCAGCCACAGAATGCACAACAGACAGTTCCAGCACCGCAGCCTATCGCTGCAACACAGCATGTTACACAGCAGATGTACCAGTATGCACAGACAGAGTATCCAGAGTATCAAGCGTATTCATGAAACAGCCTAGAGAGGGAGGTAGGCTTGCCTCTCATCGAGATTCCTGTAGATCAAGAAGGTCCCTATGTTCACAGCCAAGTATTAGGGAAAGACAGAAAGTTTCTGATTGATACAGGGGCAAGTAGGACGACTATTAGTCATGATGAGGTTCCAGGGGCTCCGCTCTCAGGCTCTAGAAATGTTTCCCTTGGATTTTCAGGAAAGCCAATTGTTAACGAGATATCAAAGCCAGTTACTCTAGAAGTTGGTCCATTGTCCCGAACTACTGATCTATTGCTTACGAAATCATGTCCAGAAAATGTGTTAGGCATTAAGACACTGAAAGAATTAGGTGCAGTTATTTGCTGCTCCCCAGAAGGAATACGTTTGTTTTTACGTGACTTCAAGGGTCACTATGTTTTACGTGATTTTGATCCGAGATTGTCTAACGTTCCGCAGCATCTATGGGCACAAGGTCCAACTGATGTTGGTTTTATGCAAATCACACCCCATCGTGTGACTCTCAAGCAAGGTGTAGTGTTACCACGAATCAGACAGTACAGATTGCCACCTGAGGCTGTAGCAGCCTTATCCAAAATTATTGACGAGCTCATGGATCAAGGAGTAGTTGTAGAAACTGACTCCAATGTATGTAATTCTCCTATCATTCCAGTCATGAAACGTACTGATCCAAATGCACCCCCAGTATATCGTTTAGTGATTGACCTTCGAGAACTCAATAAATGTATCATTCCCCAGTACCCAGTTGTTCCAGATATCTCATCTCTGTTGACAGCTATTGATCCTGAGGCAATATTTTTTACCGTAATCGACCTCAAGAATGCATTTTTCAGTGTTCCAATTCATCCAGACAGCCAGTACCTTTTCGGTTTTTGTTTAAATGGAAGGAGCTATAAATTTACACGAGCTCCTCAAGGTTTCACAGAAAGTCCTAGTATTTACAGTCAAGCACTTAAGAGACAACTAGACAACATTCACATGCCAACTGACACTGCCCTGCTGCAATATGTCGATGATCTACTGATCACAGCCCGTTCTGAACGTGACTGTGAGCGAGCATCACTTACAGTTCTGTATTTCCTAGCCGAGATGGGGCACAAGGTGTCCCCTTCAAAGCTTCAATTCTGTGTCCAGCAAGTGATCTACTTAGGCCACTTACTGTCCAAGTGGGGTAGGCAGTTGACACCCGACCGTATCCAGTTAATAGCGAGTCTTCCTCAGCCCAAGACCCAGAAGGAGGTACGTGCTTTTATCGGCCTTACTTCTTATTGCAGACAATGGATTCCTCAGTATGCATTTCTAGCCAAGCCACTGATACAGTTAACAACACAGGAGGCAGCCGTATCGACTGTTCTCCCTTGGACATCTGAACATACACTTAGTTTCAATGAGTTAAAGAAAGCTTTATGCCAAGCACCTGTTCTAGCTACACCGAACTACAGTAAGCCTTTTACACTTTTTGTCACAGAACGCGATGGTACTGCATTATCTGTTCTCACACAAGATCAAGCCGGACAATACAAGCCCTGTGCTTATTTTTCGAGCACACTAGATCCAGTAGCCCAGGCTCTGCCTGCGTGCCTCAAGTCAGTTGCAGCCACAGCACTAGCTATCAGACAAAGTGATTCCATAGTATTAGGACACTCCTTGACAGTACAAGTTCCACACTCCGTGGAAGTTCTTCTAAACCGAACACTGACTCAACACTTGACAATTGCACGTTTGACAGGTTATGAACTGACACTATTCCAGCCACACATAGAAATCAGACGCTGCAACGTTCTAAATCCTGCTACACTGTTACTGTCAGTTACTTCAAATCCTGCCACACATGACTGTGTGGAAGTTGTTAACACTATGACAAAGCCAAGGCAAGATCTGACAGATATTCCATTACCAGATCCCGACCTGACACTTTATGTGGATGGTTCATGTATGAGAACAAGTACAGGAGAACTAGTAGCCGCGTATGCAGTGACTACTGACACTGAAGTTATTGAAACACACCGTATTGACACCCTGTCTGCTCAAGCAGCAGAGCTAGTCACTCTGACACAAGCCTGCATACATGCCAAGAACCTGAAAGTTAATATTTACACAGATTCACGCTACGCATTCGGAGTTGTACACGACTTCGGAGTGCTCTGGCAGGAGAGAGGTTTCATGACTTCTCATGGAACCAAGATTCAGCATGGTTTCCTTATTCAAGCTCTGTTAGATGCAATACATTTACCGACATCCATCGCTATCATGAAATGCAAAGCACATACGAAAGTTACAGACATTATTTCTCAAGGTAATGATCTAGCAGATCGAACAGCCAAGCTTACAGCACAGACACCAGACATACCAGTTAACAAGACACCGACATCCATTCTAGAACAGACTACTTGTATGACAGTTAAGGACCCTACTCAAGATATCATAGATATCCAGTTACATGCTACTCCCGAAGAAATCAAGAAATGGTCCGAACAAGGAGGGGTCCAGACAGATCAGGGATGGGTGACGAAGGGAAAAGCCACATGGTTTCTCCCCGACTCTATGGTTCAAGTCATTATCAATACCGCACATAGTCCTGCACATTTAGGAGAAAAAGCCATGTTAGACAGTATCCAGAACATTTGGTTTAACAAGCATTTACGAGCTGCAGCCAAGCAGCAAGTCCGCACTTGTATGATATGTTGCCAGTTCAATCCAGGTAAAAGTGTCCCGGTGGAACAAGGTGGATTCCAGCCCCCTGACCACCCTTTTGAAGTCCTCCAGATGGATTATATTCAGATGGAGCGATGTCGAGGTTTCAAGTATGTCCTTGTAGTTGTATGCGCTTTGTCCAGGTGGACAGAAGCATATCCAGTCCCAGATTACACAGCCGCGACCACTGCCAAGCAGTTGGTTCGTGAATTCTTCCCCCGCTATGGACTCCCTAGGGTCGTGTATTCTGATAACGGCCAGCCATTCTCATCTGAACTCATGAAGCACGTTTCCCTTTTGTTAGGGTACCAGTGGAAGTTCCATTGTGTACGCCATCCAGAAGCAGCCGGTCTCGTAGAGAGACATAATCAAACCTTGAAAATCCGTATTGCCAAAGTCTGTCAAGAAAAAGGTGTAGACTGGTTAGGTGCCCTGCCAGTTGCATTGTTCTATATGCACATGGTCGCACACTCCAGATCAGGTCTGTCCCCTTATGAGGTCGTATTCGGCCGCCCCCCGAATATGTGGGGTACACCCAGACCCCGAAGTATTACAGATGTTTCCAGTAATATGCTGACAGATTACCTAGCTTCCTTGATGTCTGCCCTACACTCTTGTCGTTCACAGGTTGCCGCTGCATTTCCCGACAATACTGAAGTCAAGCCACACGAGATCCTTCCCGGCACCCTGGTCTTAATCCGAAATTTTGATCGTTCAAGTCCGCTGGAGCCTCGCTGGAAGGAGCCGAAGTTAGTCCTTTTGACCACCCGCACGGCCGTGAAGTTGGAAGGGAGAAAAGGCTTGGTGCATCTGTCGCATGTTAAGAAATTTCACGGACTAAGACCTAAACAGCTCAACGACTTTTCTATAGACACTTCCAAGCCTGAACATTTGCCTATTATCAAGGACTGTCCCGCTAATGACTTTGATTCAAAGCCTCCCCTGTTAGAGAAAACTCCGCAGCAGGAGTATAAAAGTAAGCTCCGGTCTAGTAAAATAAGTCAGCCAGTTTAATTGTCTAAGTCCCCCTGGGTGAAACGGTTAGACAGGTATCTGACATGTATGAAATAGACCCCCATAGTGAGAGAGTTAGTCAAAACTCAATCCGATGTATCGTTTTTCTAAGTTTTATATTGTTTTTGAGCTTGATGGTTACCTGCACGAGTTATGCATTTCATTTATGTTTTCCAATTTCTCATGTAAATAAGTTTTCTAATGCTACAGTAGAGCACACGTTTAGTGATCTGCCTCCTCATGAACTATCTTATCGTCTTGCTATGCGCAACAATACATTTATCCGTATGTTACATTATTCACACCAGACCAGCAATGCCACTAATTGTTGGGTGTGTGGTCGACTCCCCCCTTTCCAGACACCGAAGGGAGTTCTGCCACTGTTTCCTTATCCGTTTTCACATAATGGTTCATGTGGAGCCTGGTCCATGTTAACGTCATCTTCAAATGATATGTCCCTTCTGAATAGTACATGTTTTCCAGACAAGCAAGGTCTTCCCCACAGAACAGGGTTAGATCTAGAAAATGAAGTTTATAATTTAGGTAATTATTCTTCGAATTTTATGATCCTGAATGTTCAGTCTGATCCTATTCCAGACTTACCTGCTATTTCAGTACTACCAGTCAAAGGCGAATTATGTGTCAGAAATAATGGTTCCGCACATGTAGGACATAGTGATTGCACTACTATTGTTAAGTATAGTGACAGTGGGAAATCTATTTTCAAAGCTTCACGTCATTCTTATTTTGTTTGTGGTCAGACCACATATGTTCGTCTGCCCCTCGATTGGGATGGAACCTGTTACATTGCCTTCCTACTGCCACCAGTTTTTCTAGCCCCATCTGATTATCACAGAAACACACATCTAGTACACATTAGACATAGAAGGGAGATCGAGTCCCCAATTGTCGATCAAACTGAAACTGCTCTAGAACAGTATACAGATTTCAATAAAGGTTTCTTCTTCTTTATAGGACCTATCCAGAATAGTAAGTTAATTCATAGGTTAACAAGAACCCTTGAAGCAGTAGTGAATGAGACTGCCTCTGCTCTAGGTAACTTAACCGAAGAGCAATCTGCTATGAGATTTGTCGTGCTCCAAAATCGTCTCGTTCTTGACGTCATACTGGCCGATAGAGGAGGAGCATGTAGAGTCATCGGATCTAGTTGCTGCATTTTCATTCCTAATAACGCGCCGTCTGTTTATTCAGCTATAACCAGACTTCATAAAATTGCCCATCAGTTACACCAGAATCCAGGCACCTGGACATGGTCCGGTTGGTTCTGGAGTATAATTTCTGCCTGGGGATGGAAAGTATTGTCATTTCTAGGTATTGCAGTAGCGATCATATTCAGTTGCTGCCTCTGTATACAATGTGGCCCTGCGATTTGCGGCATTTGTGCTACCTCTTGTATCCCTAGTCCCAAGTCCCGTCCTAGATCCCGTTCCAAGAAAATTCGAGACGAGCAAATGATACTGTATGAAATGATAGATGGTATCATGAATATTGATGTTTCCTGATGGAAACGTAGTGACAAGGAGGGAATGTGGAAAAGTAAATTTTGCCATGTTCTGTGTCCCTACGTGTTCCCCATCTTATGTTATGTGTGCATGATTAATATGCATATGTATTCCCCATGATTGATTAAAGACGCAATTACAGTTGTGTCCAACTCTAGTATGCCAGTTTCCAGTTCTCGTGAAAGCTACGAGTATTAGGCCTATGTAAAGTTACGTTGCCACGTTTCTCAGTGTGCACGTTATTTCATTGAAAATCCCCGTTTCTAGGCCTCAAAAGGGCCCGGACTCAGATTCAGCTCCTGTCTCCTGAACCCTCTCCGAGGAGCGATACAGCCCCCACCTGTAACCCTGACCCTTCACTTACTTCCTGCCTCACAGTGCCCGGCTCGGCCTGGCTCTGCCTGCTGGTCTGCCAAGAGTATGTTATGATTCCAGTTATCAGTCCAGATCTCCTTCCCTGCATTCCTAAGCTACTGAATCGCATCAATAGTTTCCGTCATGGTCTAGCCTTTACGTCTCCATGTAAGAGAAATACTGTATTAATGGTCAGTTAATATTCCTCAACACGCACTACATGTAGAATAATGCATGCACCAGTCTTAGAATCTGTTAGCCTTTACCCTGATAACTTTTGGATTCTATCAACATGTTCTCTATACATCAGATACTAGATAGTGTTTAGGTACATGTCGCTCTGACTCTCCAGACTTCAGTCTCTCCTTCTAGCGCAGAAGTCATAGCCCCCAGCTTCTCCTAGTAACACGTCATTGTCAGCTTGCGCGCACCACTAGGTTAGAGGTCCCCGCTCCTTAGGTAGCCCCCTCCATGTTTCCGCCCCATTTATGACATAATCTGTTACGTTTACATCACATGTCTATGTATACGCCCTGTTCACGCCTCCTGTTACACCTACTTTCTGCCTTATCTTTCGCGACTGTTACAGGCCCTGCCCACTGCTACGCCTATTGTATTGAACATCATGTATTTTGTTTAACTATATATACTTGTGCACTGTTATTAAAAAGCTAGCTGTTGTCCCGATCCTGCCCCCAGCAGCGCTGCCATCCTATTCCTGTGCAGGTTGTCCTGTTCCTGTCCTTTATGCTGTATTAAACCTGCATACTCCAGCTACCTCGAATCTTGACTCTTATTTATTGAGCTATCTGTTATTATATATCTAGTCAAAAATAGAGGTATTATTTATTTATTTACCACAGTTCCCCCACAGGTGGCACCTGGAGTACAAGCAGCTGGTCAAGAAAAGACGGCGGCAGCAACGGCCGATCCGGGTAAGCTCGCATTGCCAATGGTGGGGGAGGGCTCAATACCCTCAAGGCGGGAAAAGGTTGCACAGCACATTCCCATGGCCACGAAAGAGTTAATATGGGGAGACAAGTATGTCAACATGTTTTCATTGTTAACCGACCATCGCGAGATGGAGTATGCTAAAACGCAGAAAGATTTGTGGCACCCGAGTGTCTGGCGCGCCAAGATGGCCGAGTTCAGGGTGGACGAGACAGTGACGAACTGGGTTAAGGCCTTCTCTATATTTACCGCAGTCATGGGGGAACGTAAACCTGAGGTTATGACTGAGTTGGTTTGCTATCAGAATCGCATTATGGATTTTATTCAATGTATGAGGGAGAAGAATGGAAAGGCTATGACATGAAGTTCCGTAAAGCAAAAGAATATGATGCTTCTTTGTCTTGGGATTGTTTGGACTCGGTGTCATGGCACAAGCAACTCCTGCCAGGGGCGACAGGTACGTCCTCGCCGGGCGGGAGCGGGTCCGGAGTGGTCCGCCAGAAGCCCGGGGTGCCCTTTCGAGCAGGCACAGGTGGGGGCTACCAGCCTAGAGTTGGCGGGAATGGCGGAAAAGGGGGGGTCTGTTGGGGCTTCAATCGAGGCAACTGTAACAGACCACAGGGGACATGCAAGTTTAAGCATGTGTGTGCCGGCTGTGGGAATTCCTCACACCCGGAAAGTGCATGTAGATCAAAAAATGGCGGGACGGGGGGAAAATGTGGGTCTAAGCAGGAATGAGGTAGACCTTAGTGACCGATTGCCCACACCCATTGATCTCATGGTTATGATTCCGTGGTTAAACAAATACCCTGATCATGTATCCGCTGGGGTGTTGAGGAAGGGATTCTTACATGGCTCCCACATCCCAGTGGGGGATTTTCGGGGGAACTCCTTTTGTAGAAACCAGTTATCGGTACAGCACAACCCTGGCGTGGCAGAAAAGAAAATAGCAAAAGAGGTCAGTTTAGGACGAGTGGCTGGCCCCTTTTCCTGCCCGCCGGTGGCCGAGTTCATCTGTTCCCCGTTAGGGGTTGTCCCGAAGAAAGATCCCGGGGAGTTTAGACTCATACATAACCTTTCTGCTCCTTGGGGTTCCTCGGTGAATGATGCCATTGACCCAGAAGTTTGTTCAGTACGATATGCATGGTTCGACGATGCCGTGGCCATGTTGAACCACCTAGGCCCTGGGGCGCTGATGGCGAAATGTGATATCGAATCAGCGTTCCGGTTGCTTCCGGTGCACCCGCAGGATCAGCGCCTGCTAGGTTTTGCATTCCAGGGAAGTTATTACATGGATAAATGCATGCCCATGGGTTGCTCCATTTCATGTGCTTATTTTGAAATGTTTAGCTGTTTTTTTTTGGAATGGGCCTTCACCGAGGCCACAGGGCATAGACATGTTATGCATTATCTGGATGACTTCCTGTTCTTGGGGGCAGCTGGTGATACGAACTGCGCACAGGCGCTGCATGATTTCTGCATCCTCATGTGTGAATTTGGGGTCCCATTGGCACCAGGTAAGACGGTTGGACCATCTACTTCACTGGAGTTTCTGGGAATTGAACTCGATTCTGTGGAGGGGTGTTTCCGATTACCAATGGAAAAGGTGGTCAAGTTCCGGGCTTCCTTGATGCAATGCCTGGATGGGGAGAAAGTGACCCGGCACCAGTTACAACAAACGGTGGGTCAGCTTAATTTTGCCTTGAGGGCGATGCCTATGGCCCGCCCCTTTTCGCGCTCTATCGCGCAAGCAATGGTAGGTCTCAAAGAGGGTCACCACCGTACGAGACTGTCGGGGGAGGTTCGCCAGGATATGCGGATTTGGTTGGCATTTCTGGCGGACTTCAACGGTCGAGTCGTGTGGAAGTCCCCGCCAGAGTCTTCGGAGGAACTAGGTCTATGGACCGACTCGGCTGGGAGCGTGGGTTTTGGCGCCATCTTGGGTAATCGATGGTCGGCACGAACGTGGCCAACATGGTGGCACTCCAACGGTCTCACAGGTAACATTGGGTTCCTGGAGTTATTCCCCATCTGGGTTGCTCTGATGACATGGACTGACGACTTCAGGGACCGCTCGGTGGTGTTTTGGTCTGATAACATGACTGTTGTCGAGTGTATTAACCAACAGGCAGCACGCTGCAAATTGATCCTGAGGTTGTTGAAAGAAATTTTGCTGCTTTGCATGAGATGGAATGTACAGTTCAGGGCGAAACATGTGCCAGGTGTACTGAATCATGCGGCTGATGCACTCTCTCGTTCACATATGCAGGCATTCAGGGGTTATCTGCCCACTGCGGACCTAGAGGCAGCACCATTCCCCGAAGCAATGTGGCTAATCGGTGCCCCAGATTACAAGACCTCGTGGCAGCGAGTCTAGCCCCCAGGACGAGGAAAGCATACGAAGGAGCGTTTCGTTCCTATTGCACATATTTGGGTCCCACAGAGAGTCGGAACTGGGGTCAGGAGGAATCCTTCCTGGGGTACCTGATTGCACTGCACAGAGAGGGCCGATCAGTGGCAACGGCCAGTAGGCATAGGGCGGCCATTTCCTTCATGGCCCAGGTACACGGAATAAGGGACCCTACGGGTTCCTTTTTGGTGAAGAAAGCCCTTCGCGGCTGGAAGCGCCTTGAGGGTTGCAAGCAAGATACGAGGCACCCGATTGGCTTAGACAGACTGTCTCTGCTTTTGGCACAGCTGCATGAGACGTGTTCCTCCCATTTTGAAGCAGTTCTGTTCCGGGCAGCATTCACATTGGCATTCCATGGGGCTATGAGGGTGAGCGAACTTGTCGCTAGGAACAAGAAAGATATGGAGGGAGGCTTGTGCAGGGATCACATCCAAATAAGGGGTGATTCGATGGTAATCGTGATAGCCAGGTCCAAGACTGACCAGGGGGCTATGGGAAATAGTGTTGTCGTACAGCGCAAACGTGGGTCCCCCATCTGCCCGTTGAAGTGCGTGGAAGACTATTTGGCGCTAAGAGCGGCCGCATGGGGGGGGAGTTTGCTCCGACATATGGATGGCACCCCACTGACGAGATTTCAGTTTCAGAGGGTACTAGCACTGGCAATCGCTGACGCGGGCATGGACCCGTGCGATTTTGGGACCCACTCCTTTAGGATAGGGGCTGCTACAGAGGCTACAGCCAGGGGTCAGAGTGCTGAGGAAGTGAAACAATTGGGCCGTTGGTCCTCGAATTGCTTCAGGAGGTATGTGCGATTGCACATGTTGTGAGTGATCAATTGACATGCACTCACTGTTTTCTGTCTTTGTTTACTTTACAGTTTCGCGAGCCTGCCACGCGGGGCGGAATTTGAGGTCGACCCAGCATCAGGAGACCAGCGGTCAGAGGCCACCGACTGGAGAGAGGATGGTATGGGTCGTGGGCCACTCATACGTGAGGCGCGCCGGCGACGTATTCAAGGAAGGTGACGCGATTCACGCACCTGGGGAATACGGGTTCAGAGTGGCCTTCCATGGGAAGGGTGGGCTCATTTTTGACAACTTTGAGCCATTTTTTGAGGGACTTCTAGGGCGGCATAGGTCACCGCCATCTGTAGTCATAGTACACCTGGGAGGCAACGACTTGGTGACACTGGGTAGATGAGTGTTACTTGAACGAGTTTTGTCGGCTGTTAGCTGGTTGGCTAAAAGAGTCCCGGGGTGCACGATTGCCTGGTCCCACATGATTCCTAGAAGGAGGTGGCAGGGGGGCCTTTCGGTGTCAGCACTGAACCATTCAGTTAAACGGGTCAATAATAAAATTAGTAGATTGTTCCGTTCTGCACAGTTGCATAACATTCCTCATGGGTGTATTCGTGGTGATCATATGTATCTGAATGATGGGGTTCACCTGTCCAGGGAGGGGAATGACTTACTCATAGGAGACTTCATTTCATGGCTAAGGGGTTTGAGGAAGCATGACCTTTAGGAGGAGTTGGGGGGACCGGATAGTCGGTCAACTATCCGGTCTGTGGCGGTAAGGTCATGATCGGTGAGCAGTTATTTCAAGGTCCCTAGAGTGGGGCGCCACCCACAATGCATGGGAGCGCCCGGGGGAAGACGGCCATTGGCCCCTTCCACGGGGAGGCGGCACCCACTAAGGATGGGGCGCCTATGGGGAGATGGCCATTGGCCCCTCCCAGGGGGGGAGGCGGTTAGATGCCCCTCCTACTAATTTCCCGGGGGCCGGATATCCGCGACGGCGGATAGAGAGTGTGGGGATGGGGGGAGAGTCCACGCTGTCCTTCCTACAGAGACCTCATACGGGAACTCGGACGACCCTTAAGATGGCGTCGAGTAGTAAGGGGGCCCCCACCACGACAAGGGAAGTTACAGTTGGCAATGAGGGTAGAGCCCTCTGCGCATGCGCCGCTCACACAGTGAGGGCGGGAGTCTGGTAGTAGGGATCTGACACCGGTTAAGACCTTGCCGTTGGCCCTTAATGCTAGGATGTACAATTTGAGTTAGAGTGTATGCATTTTCAGGATGTTAGCCAAAAGTACATGACTGCATCGAAATGTAATAAATGACAAATTGTACATAATGCATACTGATGAAACTTTTATTTAATGTTTTAAATTTTGTTTCATATTTTAATAAATACGGCCGGGAGGGTGACTCCCTCCCACCTTCCAAAAGTTCAACTATTGTCCGACTTCCCATCCTTGGGGATATGTGTTGGGAGGGGGTGGCGGGCATCCCGTCCCTATGGAAAAGGGGCGACCGCTCGGTCCCCCAGAACGTATGGATGGGTGCCCCGAACCTCCCGGGAAACCATTTTGGGCGGGGTGGGCGTAGCCCGGCTGGTATGCCCGAAGTGGCGTAGCCGGGGCGCGCCTTCCCCCGCCCGAGAGGGGTTGTCCTAGACACCTCGACGGAAGACCACGCCCCGTAGGCATATCGGGGACGGGTACACGCCCTCCCACAGAAGAATAAAGGAGCGGGAATCCAGAAGATCGTCCTCTTGTTCCTCGGATCGGAAGGCTGCACCCACTCGTTGCTCGTGAGCGCTCGACGGAACAAGCAGCAATTTTGACCCACCCACCAGCCCCTGATGGCAAATGTTTGGAGGAAAATAAAGTTTTTTCTGAGTGATGAAAGTATAGGCCTTTTTTCCTTGGTACAGTGAATAAAGGAACTTTTGAGAATAAAGAATGGTTTGCATTGGAGAAATGTCATCTTGCAGGAAAGATCAGTGATAACAGTAAGATGATGTGAAATTTTCTTTTCTAGTAGGTAAACAACTGTCGTATTTATTTGTCGGGCGGTAAGGTCATGATCGGTGAGCAGTTATTTCAAGGTCCCTAGAGTGGGGCGCCACCCACAATGGATGGGAGCGCCCGGGGGAAGACGGCCATTGGCCCCTTACACGGGGAGGCGGCACCCACTAAGGATGGGGCGCCTATGGGGAGATGGCCATGGGCCCCTCCCAGGGGGGGAGGCGGTTAGATGCCCCTCCTACTAATTTCCCGGGGGGCGGATATCCGCGACGGCGGATAGAGAGTGTGGAGATGGGGGGAGAGTCCGCGCTGTCCTTCCTACAGAGACCTCATACGGGAACTCGGACGACCCTTAAGATGGCGTCGAGTAGTAAGGGGGCCCCCACCACGACAAGGGAAGTTACAGTTGGAAATGAGGGTAGAGCCCTCTGCGCATACGCCGCTCACACAGTGAGGGCGGGAGTCTGGTAGTAGGGATCTGACACCGGTTAAGACCTTGCCGTTGGCCCTTAATGCTAGGATGTACAATTTGAGTTAGAGTGTATGCATTTTCAGGATGTTAGCCAAAAGTACATGACTGCATCGAAATGTAATAAATGACAAATTGTACATAATGCATAATGATGAAACTTTTCTTTAATGTTTTAAATTTTGTTTCATATTTTAATAGATACGGCCGGGAGGGTGACTCCCTCCCGCCTTCCAAAAGTTCAACTATTGTCCGACTTCCCATTATTGGGGATATGTGTTGGGAGGGGGTGGCGGGCATCCCGGCCATATTTACTTGCTTCATTCACTCTATTTGGTAAATATCGCCTATTTCCTCTTTCTATTTCTAGAAATGATCATTAAAGCATTGCCTACTAGCAGAGTGGGTTCTCAGCTACATAACCCAGCCTTTCCAGTGCTGTGTGATTGTCCCAACGCATAATAACATATTGCAAAAAAAGTAATTCAATGAGGTAAGTAAAGGCATTTGTCCATCAAAACCAAACATCACCTTTTGATTGCTTTAGAACTAATTTTGTAAAACTTTTTTAACTTACAAGTCTGTTGCAATAATGATGATAATTTTGAAGACAGAATTTTAAATCTTATGAAACTAAATTCCCAGATTGTCAGTATTCTAGCTTAAACTAGAATGTATCACTATGATGACATAACGCTTTCACCATAATACACTAACAGCAAGTAAAGTAATTCAAGTAGACTCATTTTGTATTGCTGTAATAAGAACTATTGGAAATTACCTTTTTTATGAGTTGACATCATTTGTTGGAATGCATAAGTATTAGGTATAGAATAAGCAAGTGAGTAACGTAATGCATGCAGCCCCCTTTAACATTGTTTGAGGGGACCGTTAGTTGGCTTCCAGTTTTTTCAACTTCACATCACCACAAGGTATATCAGTGCAGTAATGAATTTGAAAAAATGTATAACCCCACAGCATGGTGTTGGAATCATTTGTGTTTCTTTTTAAAAAATAAAATCCTAATTTAGTGGTTTCTTCTACAAAAAAGGAACCCTGAAAATGTTGAAGAACTGCATAATGTTTGACAAAGTCACCTAGCAAAATGTTCCTACATTGATAACAACTGCAACGACAGGTGTTTATGACAATGTACTGTCGTTGCTGCTGGGGATGCAGACCTGACAGGGTTTCCAAGTTTAATATGTCAAAACCTAATTTTGGCTGCATTTACATTGAATTCTGTGATTTGAATTTATTGTTAAACTACTCTCTCAGAAGGATTTTTAATTCTGTTGTTAATCCTGTTAATAAATCACGGCTACAAATCTCAGACTGCCACAAACAATGGACTGCTTGATCTACAACACATCCCCTTACAGAAGTTCAGAGTTCTTCATCTGAATACAGAGACAATTCCATTGGTTAAGATTTTTATACCATAAATGTTTCTGATGTCTGTACCTTCATGTGAGGCTGAACACCCTTCCAATATTTAGGAGTAGCTCAAAGTGAAGATTATAAGTCCCTTATCGCTAATGGCTTCAATAACATGAAAGTAATTTGAGCTATATGTTTATCCTGAGAGTTCAAAAAATTAACATTAATTCCCTAGTTGATGTTCACTGTGGTATAGCTTGAAGAAAGATGTTGCTGTTGGGTCAGCTATGGGTCAGCTATAGCCCAGCGGTTCCTTCTCAAGTTTACATGATTTAACTTGTTCAACCTTTCAATGGTTCTAGTCCCGTGGTTGCTCTCAGGCCTTTTTTCCCATAATTTGTCAATTAATGAACTATGCATCTTTACTTGCTTCATTCACTCTATTTGGTAAATATTGCCTATTTCCTCTTTCTATTTCTACAAATGATCATTAAAGCATTGCCTACTAGCAGAGTGGGTTCTCAGCTACGTAACACAGCCTTTCCAGTGCTGTGTGATTGTCCCGACCCATAATAACATATTGAAAAAGAGTAATTCAATGAGGTAAGGAAGGCATTTGTCCATCAAAACCAAACATCACCTTTTGATTGCTTTAGAACTAAGTTTTTTAAACTTTTTTCACTTACAAGCCTGTTGCAATAATGATGATAATGTTGAAGACAGAATTTTAAATCTTATGAAACTAAATTCCCAGATTGTCAGTATTCTAGCTTAAACTAGAATGTATCACTATGATGACATAACGCTTTCACCATAATACACTAACAGCAAGTTAAGTAATTAAAGTAGACTCATTTTATATTGCTGTAATAAGAAGTATTGGAAATTACCTTTTTTATGACTTGACATCATTTGTTGGAATGCATAAGTATTAGGTATAGAATAAGCAAGTGAGTAACGTGATGCATGCAGCCCCCTTTAACATTGTTTGAGGGGAATGTTAGTTGACTTCCATTTTTTTCAACTTCACATCACCACAAGGTATATCAGTGCAGTGATGAAATTGAAAAAATGTATAACCCCACAGCATGGGGTTGGAATCATTTGTGTTTCTTTTTAAAAAATTAAAATCCTAATTTAGTGCTTTCTTCTGCAAAAAAAGGAACCCTGAAAATGTTGACGAACTGCATATTAATTGACAAAGTCACCTAGCAAATGTTACTACATTGATAACAACTGCAACGACAGGTGTTTATGACAATGTACAGTTGATGCTGCTGGGGATGCAGACCTGACAGGGTTTCTAGGTTTAATATGTCAAAACATAATTTTGGCTGCATTTACATTGAATTCTGTGATTTGAATTTAATGTTAAACTACTCACTCAGAAGGATTTTTAATTCTGTTGTTAATCCTGTTAATAAATCACGGCTAGAAATCTCAGACTGCCACAAACAATGGACTGCCTGATCTACAACACATCCCCTTACAGAAGTTCAGAGTTCTTCATCTGAATACAGAGACAATTCCATGGGTTAAGATTTTCATACCATAAATGTTTCTGATGTCTGTACCTTCATGTGAGGCTGAACACCCTTCCAATATTTAGGAGTAGCTCAAAGTGAAGAATATAAGTCCCTTATCGCTAATGGCTTCAATAACATGAAAGTAATTTGTGCAATATGTTTATCCTGAGAGTTCAAAAAATTAACATTAATTCCCTAGTTGATGTTCACTGTGTTATAGCTTGAAGAAAGATGTTGCTGTTGGGTCAGCTATAGCCCAGTGGTTCCTTCTCAAGTTAACACGATTTAACTTGTTCAACCTTTCAATGGTTCTAGTCCCGTGGGTGCTCTCAGGCCGTTTTTCCCATAATTTGTCAATTAATGAACTACGCATCTTTACTTGCTTCATTCACTCTATTTGGTAAATATTGCCTATTTCCTCTTTTTATTTCTACAAATGATGATTAAAACATTGCCTACTAGCAGAGTGGGTTCTCAGCTACATAACACAGCCTTTCCAGTGCTGTGTGATTGTCCGGACCCATAATAACATATTGAAAAAGAGTAATTCAATGAGGTAAGGAAGGCATTTGTCCATCAAAACCAAACATCACCTTTTGATTGCTTTAGAACTAAGTTTTTTAAAACTTTTTTAACTTACAAGCCTGTTGCAATAATGATGATAATGTTGAAGACAGAATTTTAAATCTTATGAAACTAAATTCCCAGATTGTCAGTATTCTAGCTTAAACTAGAATGTATCACTATGATGACATAACGCTTTCACCATAATACACTAACAGCAAGTTAAGTAATTCAAGTAGACTCATTTTATATTGCTGTAATAAGAAGTATTGGAAATTACCTTTTTTATGATTTGACATCATTTGTTGGAATGCATGAGTATTAGGTATAGAATAAGCAAGTGAGTAACGTGATGCATGCAGCCCCCTTTAACATTGTTTGAGGGTAATGTTAGTTGACTTCCACTTTTTTCAACTTCACATCACCACAAGGTATATCAGTGCAGTGATGAATTTGAAAAAATGCATAACCCCACAGCATGGGGTTGGAATCATTTGTGTTTCTTTTAAAAAAATAAAATCCTAATTTAGTGCTTTCTTCTGCAAAAAAGGAACCCTGAAAATGTTGACGAACTGCATAATAATTGACAAAGTCACCTAGCAAATGTTACTACATTGATATCAACTGCAACGACAGGTGTTTATGACAATGTACAGTTGTTGCTGCTGGGGATGCAGACCTGACAGGGTATCCAGGTTTAATATGTCAAAACATAATTTTGGCTGCATTTACATTGAATTCTGTGATTTGAATTTAATGTTAAACTACTCACTCAGAAGGATTTTTAATTCTATTGTTAATCCTGTTAATAAATCACTGCTAGAAATCTCAGACTGCCACAAACAATGGACTGCCTGATCTACAACACATCCCCTTACAGAAGTTCAGAGTTCTTCATCTGAATACAGAGACAATTCCATGGGTTAAGATTTTCATACCATAAATGTTTCTGGTGTCTGTATCTTCATTTGAGGTTGAACATCCTTCCAATATTTAGGAGTAGCTCAAAGTGAAGAATATATATTCCTTATCGCTAATGGCTTCAATAACATGAAAGTAATTTGTGCAATATGTTTATCCTGAGAGTTCAAAAAATTAACATTAATTCCCTAGTTGATGTTCACTGTGTTATAGCTTGAAGAAAGATGTTGCTGTTGGGTCAGCTATAGCCCAGCAGTTCCTTCTCAAGTTTACATGATTTAACTTGTTCAACCTTTCAATGGTTCTAGTCCCTAGTCCCGCGGGTGCTCTCCGGCCTTTTTTCCCATCATTTGTCAATTAATGAACTACGCATCTTTACTTGCTTCATTCACTCTATTTGGTAAATATCGCCTATTTCCTCTTTCTATTTCTACAAATGATCATTAAAGCATTGCCTTCTAGCAGAGTGGGTTCTCAGCTACATAACACAGCCTTTCCAGTGCTGTGTAATTGTCCCGACGCAAAATAACATATTGAAAAAAAGTAATTCAATGAGGTAAGGAAGGCATTTGTCCATCAAAAACAAACATCACCTTTTGATTGCTTTAGAACTAATGTTTTAAAACTTTTTTAACTTACAAGCCTGTTGCAATAATGATGATAATGTTGAAGACAGAATTTTAAATCTTATGAAACTAAATTCCCAGATTGTCAGTATTCTAGCTTAAACTAGAATGTATCACTATGATGACATAACGCTTTCACCATAATACACTAACAGCAAGTTAAGTAATTCAAGTAGACTCATGCTGTAATAAGAACTATTGGAAATTACCTTGTTTATGAGTTGACATCATTTGTTGGAATGCATGAGTATTAGGTATAGAATAAGCAAGTGAGTAACGTGATGCATGCAGCCCCGTTTAACATTGTTTGAGGGGACCATTAGTTGGCTTCCAGTTTTTTCAACTTCACATCCCCACAAGGTATATCGGTGCAGTGATGAATTTGAAAAAATGTATAACCCCACAGCATGGTGTTGGAATCATTTGTGTTTCTTTTTAAAAAATAAAATCCTAATTTAGTGGTTTCTTCTACAAAAAAGGAACCCTGAAAATGTTGACGAACTGCATAATGTTTGACAAAGTCACCTAGCAAAATGTTCCTACATTGATAACAACTGCAACGACAGGTGTTTATGACAATGTAAAGTTGTTGCTCCTGGGGATGCAGACCTGAAAGGGTTTCCAGGTTTAATATGTCAAAACCTAATTTTGGCTGCATTTACATTGAATTCTGTGATTTGAATGTAATGTTAAACTACTCACTCAGAAGAATTGTTAATTCTGTTGTTAATCCTGTTAATAAATCACGGCTACAAATCTCAGACTGCCGCAAACAATGGACTGCCTGATCTACAACACATCCTCTTACAGAAGTTCAGAGTTCTTCATCTGAATACAGAGACAATTCCATGGGTTAAGATTTTCATACCATAAATGTTTCTGGTGTCTGTACCTTCATTTGAGGCTGAACACCCTTCCAATATTTAGGAGTAGCTCAAAGTGAAGAATATATATTCCTTATCGCTAATGGCTTCAATAACATGAAAGTAATTTGGGAAATATGTTTATCCTGAGAGTTCACAAAATTAACATGAATTCCCTAGTTGATGTTCACTGTGTTATAGCTTGAAGAAAGATGTTGCTGTTTGGTCAGCTATAGCCCAGCGGTTCCTTCTCAAGTTTACATGGTTTAATTTGTTCAACCTTTCAATGGTTCTAGTCCCGCGGGTGCTCTCTGGCCTTTTTTTCCCATCATTTGACAATTAATGAACTACGCATCTTTACTTGCTTCATTCACTCTATTTGGTAAATATTGCTTATTTCCTCTTTCTATTTCTACAAATGATCATTAAAGCATTGCCTTCTAGCAGAGTGGGTTCTCAGCTACATAACACAGCCTTTCCAGTGCTGTGTGATTGTACCGACGCATATTAACATATTGAAAAAAAGTAATTCAATAAGGTAAGGAAGGCATTTGTCCATCAAAACCAAACATCACCTTTTGATTGCTTTAGAACTAATTTTGTAAAACTTTTTAAACTTACAAGCCTGTTGCAATAATGATGATAATGTTGAAGACAGAATTTTAAATCTTATGAAACTAAATTCCCTGATTGGCAGTATTCTAGCTTAAACTAGAATGTATCACTATGATGACATAACGCTTTCACCATAATACACTAACAGCAGGTTAAGTAATTCAAGTAGACTCATTATATATTGCTGTAATAAGAACTATTGGAAATTACCTTTTTTATGAGTTGACATCATTTGTTGGAATGCATAAGTATTAGGTATAGAATAAGCAAGTGAGTAACGTAATGCATGCAGCCCCCTTTAACATTGTTTGAGGGGACCGTTAGTTGGCTTCCAGTTTTTTCAACTTCACATCACCACAAGGTATATCAGTGCAGTGATGAATTTGAAAAAATGTATAACCCCACAGCATGGTGTTGGAATCATTTGTGTTTCTTTTTAAAAAATAAAATCCTAATTTAGTGGTTTCTTCTTCAAAAAAGGAACCCTGAAAATGTGGACGAACTGCATAATGTTTGACAAAGTCACCTAGCAAAATGTTCCTACATTGATAACAACTGCAACGACGGGTGTTTATGACAATGTACAGTTGTTGCTGCTGGGGATGCAGACCTGACAGGGTTTCCAGGTTTAATATGTCAAAACCTAATTTTGGCTGCATTTACATTGAATTCTGTGATTTGAATTTTTTATTTTTTTTCTTCAAAACTGTTTTATTGCGAGTTACTTTCAGTACACCGCTACATCGCCTACAACCCGGAGGCCAGCAGAAAATCAATCGTATTCAGAAGGTGACATTGAACAGTGTGACACAGCCTTGAGACCGACAACCCGGAGGTCCAGTGGCGTTCAGTACATTTCAGTGCGACAGGTCGTGTACCGTATGTACGCTAAGTCTGACATTATGGCACAGTAGAACATTTTTTATTATCTCGTACAGAACTTAAGTTAATCTACCTACAACTATATAACTATCACTGCATCACAACATTCTCACTCCTCCTGTACAATTCGCACTTTTCTATGGAGCTCTTAACATGGCTTTTCCTTGCATCCGCCAGCCTAACTAGCACTCCACATCTGTCTCTGCAGCTGGCTGTGTCCTCCCCTTTAAATAATCTACCAGGTACATCCAGTAGTCCCTGGGCCTAGAGCCGGAAGGTAGCTCCTCCTCATAGGTATTCAGTGTGTCTTTGCAATACGTTAGATCTATTAACCAGTCTTTCAGCCTGGGGCATCTTCTTCTGTCCCAATGGAGCGATACTCTGCGCTTCGCCATTAATAATGCTATCACACAGTATTTACGCTTGGTCGCGCGCACAGTTGGAACTAGACCCAGCAAGCATACCTTCGCAGAACATTCTATGGGCGTGCCCAACATAACACCCAGTGCCCCTGTCACCTCTTTCCAATAATCAGCCACCCTGGGGCAATCCCATGCTAGATGCAAAAAATCAGCGTCCTCCATTCTACATCTCTTACATCTGGAATCATCCCTCAGCCCACAACGATGTAATCTGCGTGGTGTATGGTAAATTTGGTGTAAGTACTTATAATGGATTATCCTTAGGTTCCCATTTGGGGTTAACATGTCAGTAAGCATGCACGTCCTAGCCCAGTCCTCAATGGAAAGTGGGTCAACCATTACAGTATTCCATTTGAGCTGCATGCGGTCGGTGCTACTTGCAATATCTTCCTGCAACCTGGCGTATAATCGAGATACTATATGGACCGCCGTGGGCGTCGTCAGGGTACCCAGTGTACAGTTCCTTCATCGCCCTCTGTAGTCGATAATAGGTGAAGGTGAAGAGTGCCGTCTGATTGCTAATGTAGGTCAATGAGTCTAGTTTTTTGAACTGCCCATCCTCGTAAGGATTCCCAGTTTATCTATACCAGTCTGCTGTAAGAGTGTCATGCCTACTGCTTCTTGTGTAACTGAGAGTTCTGGGTGATGTGCTAGGGGCAAGTCTGGCGCATACAGTGGGAGTTTGCTCGCCTTTTTACCCATTAGGTGCCATGCCATGTTAGTAGTGTCGATTGTGTTTATGTCATTTGCGTGTAGAGGAGGGCGTTTATGTAGCAGTATGGAGGTCAGCAGGATGGGGTTTGTATCCCCTGCTTCTATCGCTACGTGCGACATGAATGGTATCTCGTGGTGCCAGAAGAACGCGAACTGTGCTTGCGTACATAGGTAATACAGATAGAGGTCAGGCACCTTGAAACCACCCTGTGCATATGGTAGTGTAAGTGTTTCAAGATGTATCCTAGCCTGCTTCCCTGCCCAAATAAGATTGAGAACCAGTTTATTCATATTACGGAAAACTGCTGCTGGCGGTTTGATGGGGATGTTGTTAAATAAGTAAAGGAATTTGGGTTGTAGCACCATTTTTACTATTGCAGTCCTGTCTGCCAGTGAGAGTGGCAGTTTGTTCCATCTTTTTATTTTCTCCTCTAATTCCGAAATCACCCTTCCATAATTTGTACGAATGACCAGTTCTGGGTCACGGTGATACCATATTCCTAGATATCTCGTGGGCTCATCATGCCATTCTAACGGGTAGTCCAACGTAAATGCGACAGTACTATCTGTTAATGCCAGCACTTGGGATTTGGCCCAATTAATTTGAAGGCCAGAGTGCTGACCGAATTTAATGTATTCTCTCAATAGGGGGTTGAGGTTTTGGGCGGGGTCCCTTACGTATAGTACCATATCATCGGCATAAAGCGATATGTGTAAGGGCCTTGTCGGAAACTGTAGGGCGGAGTAATGATGATGCTGCCTGATTTGGAAGCCAATGGCTCCAGCACCAGCGCAAATAGCAGAGGGGACAGGGGGCACCCCTGCCTGGTGCCTCTGCTTATTTCTATGGGGTCTGATATATAACCGTTTACCCTTATCCTAGCGGACAGACCTGTGTAGAGTAGTGATATCCATTGCGTAAACATCATAGGAAAACCCATGAGTCTCAGAACTGCGTGTAAATACTTCCATTCAATCGTGTGGAAAGCCTTCGCGGCGTCCAGTAGGATCGCCGCGGCTTTGGTTTCAGGTGTCAAATAATGCGAAAGTGCGAACAGTGTTCTCGTATTATGCGTTGTTGACCTTTCAGATATGAATCCCGACTGGTCAGGCCTAATTAGTGCAGGCATCAGAGGTTTAAGCCGTGTGGCCAGCAGGCATGCAAGTATTTTAACGTCTACGTTAATAAGTGATAAGGGCCTGTATGAGTCACATATGTCAGGTTCCTTACCAGGCTTGAGTAGAGTTATAAGCATCGACTCCCGCAGAGTCTCCGGGAGGATTTGTTTCTCATGCGCGTCCCCCTACATTTCTACCAAATGAGGGGCTAACTGATCCGCAAAGGCCTTGTAAAATTCCCCAGTAAAGCCATCCGGCCCCGGCGCATTGCCGTTTGGGAGAGTTTTAATGACCTCGGTCACGTCTTCAACTGTGATTGGTCTGGACAAGTATGCTCTATGTCCATCTGACAGCCATGCCATTTCGACATCCGCCATATATTCTAGGATGGCATCAGGTGACATGGAGAGGTGTGATTCATACAGATGGCCATATGTGTTACGGAATTCTTCCAATATCCCCTTTATGTCATACCTATTCGTCCCAGCATCGTCACGGACCGTGTGAATGTGTTGCGGAGTGCGGCCCGTACATATTTTTTGAGCCAGTGCCCTTCCGGGCCTTCACCATATGCTCTAGCTATACCCCGTTTCGATATGTATTTGAGTTCTGCGTTGGCATATTCCTGATGTTCAGTTATGGTCTGTTTGATATCCCCTAGTATGGTGTCATCTTGAGTGCGTTTGTATCCTAGCTCTAGGTCACTCAATTTGGACTCCCTAAGTCGTATTTGTTGTCTGATGTCTTTCAGTATACCAGCTGTAGTACTAATACAATTCCCCATTATCGTTGCTTTAAACGCTTCCCATAATACCCCTTTATCATCCGTCGTGGGAGAGTTGAGGACAAAATATTCTTCTATGGCGTTGTGTATTGTCTCCGTGAATACAGTGTCATGTAGTGCTGTCGCATTGAATCGCCATGCGAAGGGTGGCGGTGTGTAATGGGGTAGTTGTAATGACAGTAATACTGGGTTGTGGTCCGAGAGCGTGCGCGGTAAGTGCCTGAAATCTGCCGCCCACAAAGACACATCTCTTGATCCGAACCAGTAATCAATTCTAGACCAACTATTATGCACTGCCGACACATGGGTAGATATTGTGCTTCCTGGGTTACGAGTTCTCCAGATATCACTTAGATGTAGCTCTTCAATAGCGTCCAGCAATTCAGCGCGTGCCTGTTTGTGTGTTTCTACAGTGTTCGGTGACCTGTCCACCCCATCTTGCAAGGCTATATTAAAATCACCACCCCACACCAAATGGGGAATATGTAGGTCGGAAATAGTGTGCCATAGTTTAGTGAAACAAGCATTGGAAATGCAATCGGGCTCCGATTTTTTTTGAGTTTGAGCTAATGGCATTGTAAATGGCAATGTGTTTTTGCCATGTGTTATGGAGTGTGTGCATGTGGTGTGTAGTGGAATTATGTGAGTTAGATTGGAATTGTAGCAATAGTGGCATGCTGTGCTTTATATGAATATGTTTAAAAGTAATCGTCTCCAGCAGGTTGTACTGGAGCCTGGCAAGTCACACACTCTTGTTACTATTGATGTATGTGCCCTATACACATCGATCCCACACAACAGGGGCATTGAAGCCATTGAGTCCTTCTTACTCAACCATCCGATTGATGACGATTTGAAAGTTCTGATACTTGAACTCATACAGTTTACCTTGTATCACAGCTATTTTTCCTTCAACAATGACTACTATCTTCAACTCGTTGGAACGTCTATGGGGAATTGTGCAGCCCCTAGCTATGCGAACTTGTTTATGCACCGCATGGAACTTGATCACATCTTGAGTCACAATGAATGGGCAGACAACATTTGACCCTATGGAGATACATCGATGACATTTTCCTTATCTGGATTGGTCAACCGGAAGAAATTCTTGATTTCCTGAAATACATAAACACTTTGGATGACCACATCAGGTTCACACACACTATCAGCCCTCACAGTTTGCCATTTCTGGATGTCCAGGTGACACTACTGGACAACAAAATCATTACTAACCTATTCGTTAAAGCTACGGATAGAAACAATGCGTTACTTTACACCAGCTGTCATCCTACTCCCCTCAAAACGCATTTGCCATTTTCTCAGCTATTAAGGGCCAAAAGGATTTGTTCCTAACCAGAGGCTTATGCAACATCGGAAGAAAAGATACTTCAAAGATACAGAGATCGGAGATATCCCGAGGCTACACTGCAAGCAGCCAAAAATCGTGCAGCTACAAAAACTCGGTCAGATCTTCTATCCACAAACATCAAACCAACTGGTGAACAGAGGCCAGTTTTTGTATCAAAATATTCAACACGGAGCAAGTTGATCAAGAACATCATCCTAAGAAGTTGGGATATGATTCGTTTTGAACCAGACTTTCAGGGCATCTTTAACTGCAGACCACTATTTGCATACCAGAGAGCAAAAAACATCAAAAACATCTTGGAAACTGAACCCATCAACCCTTCCGCAAAATACTCAGGCACCACTCCGTGCCACAATTGTGGCCATTGTCACAATATCATTCCAGGAAATACTATGAATCATCCAGCGTCAGGGAAAATTATCAAACTACGGACTAATGCTACCTGTGATTCAAAAAATGTAGTATATCTACTCAAGTGTCCCTGTGGATTGCCTTATGTAGGCAAGACTGAAAGAAAAGTCAAAATTCGTTTGACTGAACATAAAAGTACTATCAGAAACAAATCCATCAAAGCACCTTTGGCGGCTCACTTTACCACACACCAGCATAACGTGAGTCAATTGAGGTTCCTTGTGTTGGAGGTTGTCCCACTGAGATCAGGCGTTGACAACAGAAAAATATTACTCCAGAGGGAAACCGTTTGGATCAAGAGACTCGATGCTTGCCAACCTAAGGGTCTCAATGATAGACCCGAATATAGTTGTTTCCTCTAATGAATTGTTGTCTCTAATGTACATACTGTCCAATTCCGCCTTTCTAAACTTACACCCCACGAGTTACCACTCTACTCCCTGTTTCACATTCATTTTTCCAGTACCTTCGTTCTTAATCTATCACTACACTTATTTTTACCTGGCTACATTTCCTGTATATACCTTTCCTGAACTGTCTATGACTTTCTTTAATAATCGTTTTACTTCACTGTTTACCATTTCGTTTACTGTTCATTCCTAATTTTTCCGCTCTGTGCCTGACCACTCTCTTCCTGTTCCCACACTTTGTCCCCATACTCTGTAATGCATATGACTTTATTCTTATGTTTGCAATGACACCTTCATGTTTTAACCATTGAATTTAACCATTCCAAGATGGCCGCCGTTACCATCTCACACTGTTCATGTTCTGATGTTCGTATATTTATATGGTTAAACCTTGTCACTAGATTTTTATTTTTCAATACTTAGTAGTATATTATGCCACGGCCACTGTTATGACCTCAAATTGCATGTACGTCCGTTTTATCACAGATACACTTTCACTACCACTAGTTCCTGCGGTAGTCCGTTTTTTATTTCTCTTTACCGCCTATTGACTTCCGCATTCACCGAACAGTTCACCGAGCCCCGGCAGCCTCGCATGTCGCGCGCCGTCTCACTTGACATTCGGTAAGCCTGCTGACACTCCTGTACAGTCACACTTTTGGTCTTTGATCGCATGCTTACAGGCTTTCCTCCCGCAGCACGCATTAATATTGGGCACTGCACTCAGATGAATATGGTTTGCTTTGTTTCCTTCGCCGGTTTGTTTAGTTCACTATCCGTTTTAATGCACATTTAACCGTTTTTTTACTGTCTCGCTAAATATCCGCTCTCCTATCCTGTATTAGACTCACCAGAGCACTTTACTTTCACACCAGTCTCAGCTTTACATCGGATCACGCATGCCTTATTTCACCCCCCTTCACTGCTCTATGAACCTCGTGGTTGCAAGCTCCTTCCTGATATCAGTGTATTTATTTTCAGATCAGTCGCTATCCCCTGATGAAGGGCCTAGCCCGAAATGCATAGGGATGATGTACCGATGTACGGATGTAATTAAAAAGTGAAATTCATTTCTACCTTGCAAGACCGTCACTATGATGTAATATGTGACTCCCTGATTAAATATACTTTCAAAAAGGATTACCATTGATCACGTTTATTCTACATTGCCAATATTTTGCAAAGAAAAAACAATACAGGAGTCCATACTCCGATTGGAGTGCCATTGGAAACAGTGCAGGACGCCCCTGCACTCCCCCTTTGTTCTGTAAAAGTAAAGTGTACCATACTGAGATTGCTACAATAGTTAATTGTGGATGCGTTAACAATTGATGCATGCACTGATGGCTGGTGGTGTGTGTGACTGCCTGTAAACATTGTGCACTGATGGCTGGTGGTGTGTGTGCTTGGTAAAAGACTGCACTGCCGCCTGGAGGTGTGTGTGCCTGGTGGAAGGGTGCACTGACGGCTGGTGGGTGTGTGGTTGGTAAAAGCGTGCACAGATGGCTGATGGTGTGTGTGTTTGGTGTAAGCGTGCAATGACGGTTGCTGGTGAGTGCGCCTTGTAAAAGAATGCACTGACGGCTGGTGTTGTACGCCTGGTGGTGTTTGTGGTTTGTGAAAGAGTGCATTGATGGCTGGTGGGGTTTGGCCCTGGTGAAAGCGTGCACTGACCGCTGGTGGTGTGTTGTTGTGTGTGTGCTTGTGTGTGTAGTGGTGAGTGTGCAGTGGTGAGTCTGTCGGGGTGAGTGTGTGGTAGTGAGTGTGTTACACCAATGTGGTGCACTGGTGCCACTGCACCTGCTCCACCAATGGTAGCTACGCCTACGCCACACTGGTACCACTGCTCCAGCTCCACTAAATATACTTACACCACACCGGTACCACTGCACATGCTGCACCAATGATAGCTACGCCACACTGGTACCACTACACCTGCTGCACAATCATAGCTAAGTAACACTGATAATACTGAACCTGCTACACAACGCCATCTACCACACACTGGTGCCACTGCACCTTCTGCACAATCATAGCTAAGCAACACTACCACTGCATCTGCTCCACCAAATATACTTACACCACACGGGTGCCACAGCACCTGCTGCACAATTGTAGCTATGCCACACTGGTGCCACTGCACCTGCTGCACAATGGTAGCTACGCCACACTGGTGGTACTACACCTGCTGCGCAATAATAGCTAAGTAACACTGATAACACCTCACCTGCTCCACGAATGGTAACTACGCCACACACTGGTGACACTGCACCTGCTGCACAATCATAGCTAAGCAACACTACCACTGCACCTGCTCCACCAGTGGTAGCTACCACTCACCGGTACCACTCCACATGCTGCACCAATTATAGCTATGCCACACTGGTGCCACTGCACCTGCTGCACAATCATAGCTAAGTAACACTGATAACACTACACCTGCTACACAAAGCCATCTACCACACACTGGTGCCACTGCACCTGCTGCACAATAATAGCTAAGCAACACTACCACTGCAACTGCTCCACCTATGGTAGCTACCACACACTGGTACCACTGCACCTGCTGCACTAAACTGGTACCACAGCACCTGCTCCACCAATGGTAGCTACGCCTATGCCACACTGGTAACACTGAACCTGCTCCACCAAATATACTTACACCACACCGGTACCACTGCACATGCTGCACCAATGATAGCTACGGCACACTGGTGCCACTGCACCTTCTGCACAATCATAGCTAAGTAACACTGATAACACTGCACCTGCTACACATGCAATCTACCACACACTGGTGCCACTGCACCTGCTGCACAATCCCAGCTAAGCAACACTACCACTGCACCTGCTCCACCAATGGTAGCTACCACTCACCGGTACCACTGCACACGCTGCACCAATGATAGCTACGCCACACTGGTGCAACTGCACCTGCTGCACAATCATAGCTAAGCAACACTATCACTGCACCTGCTCCACCAATGTTAGCTACCACTCACCGGTACCAATGCACATGCAGCACCAATGATAGCTACGCCACACTGGTGCCACTGCACCTGCTGCACAATCATAGCTAAGTAACACTGATACCACTACACCTGCTACACAACGCCATCTACCACACACTGGTGCCACTGCACCTGCTGCACAATCATAGCTAAGCAACACTACCACTGCAACTGCTCCACCTATGGTGCTATGCCACACTGGTGCCACTGCACCTACTGCACAATGGTAGCTACGCCACACTGGTGGTACTACACCTGCTGCGCAATCATAGCTAAGTAACACTGATAACACCTCACCTGCTCCACGAATGGTAACTACGCCACACACTGGTGCCACTGCACCTGCTGCACAATCATAGCTAAGCAACACTACCACTGCACCTGCTCCACCAATGGTAGCTACCACTCACCGGTACCACTGCACATGCTGAACCAATGATAGCTACGCCACACTGGTGCCACTGCACCTGCTGCACAATCATAGCTAAGTAACACTGATAACACTACACCTGCTACACAACGCCATTTACCACACACTCGTGCCACTGCACCTGCTGCACAATCATAGCTAAGCAACACTACCACTGCACCTGCTCCACCAATGGTAGCTACCACTCACCGGTACCACTGCACATGCTGCACCAATGATAGCTATGGCACACTGGTGCCACTGCACCTGCTGCACAATCATAGCTAAGTAACACTGATAACACTGCACCTGCTACACATGCAATCTACCACACACTGGTGCCACTGCACCTGCTACACAATCCCAGCTAAGCAACACTACCACTGCACCTGCTCCACCAATGGTAGCTACCACTCACCGGTACCACTGCACACGCTGCACCAATGATAGCTACGCCACACTGGTGCAACTGCACCTGCTGCACAATCATAGCTAAGCAACACTACCACTGCACCTGCTCCACCAATGTTAGCTACCACTCACCGGTACCAATGCACATGCAGCACCAATGATAGCTACGCCACACTGGTGCCACTGCACCTGCTGCACAATCATAGCTAAGTAACACTGATACCACTACACCTGCTACACAACGCCATCTACCACACACTGGTGCCACTGCACCTGCTGCACAATCATAGCTAAGCAACACTACCACTGCAACTGCTCCACCTATGGTGCTATGCCACACTGGTGCCACTGCACCTACTGCACAATGGTAGCTACGCCACACTGGTGGTACTACACCTGCTGCGCAATCATAGCTAAGTAACACTGATAACACCTCACCTGCTCCACGAATGGTAACTACGCCACACACTGCTGCCACTGCACCTGCTGCACAATCATAGCTAAGCAACACTACCACTGCACCTGCTCCACCAATGGTAGCTACCACTCACCGGTACCACTGCACATGCTGAACCAATGATAGCTACGCCACACTGGTGCCACTGCACCTGCTGCACAATCATAGCTAAGTAACACTGATAACACTACACCTGCTACACAACGCCATTTACCACACACTCGTGCCACTGCACCTGCTGCACAATCATAGCTAAGCAACACTACCACTGCAACTGCTCCACCTATGGTGCTATGCCACACTGGTGCCACTGCACCTACTGCACAATGGCAGCTACGCCACACTGGTGGTACTACACCTGCTGTGCAATAATAGCTAAGTAACACTGATAACAGCTCACCTGCTCCACGAATGGTAACTACGCCACACACTGGTGCCACTGCACCTGCTGCACAATCATAGCTAAGCAACACTACCACTGCACCTGCTCCACCAATGGTAGCTACCACTCACCGGTACCACTGCACATGCTGAACCAATGATAGCTACGCCACACTGGTGCCACTGCACCTGCTGCACAATCATAGCTAAGTAACACTGATAACACTACACCTGCTACACAACGCCATTTACCACACACTCGTGCCACTGCACCTGCTGCACAATCATAGCTAAGCAACACTACCACTGCAACTGCTCCACCTATGGTGCTATGCCACACTGGTGCCACTGCACCTACTGCACAATGGCAGCTACGCCACACTGGTGGTACTACACCTGCTGTGCAATAATAGCTAAGTAACACTGATAACAGCTCACCTGCTCCACGAATGGTAACTACGCCACACACTGGTGCCACTGCACCTGCTGCACAATCATAGCTAAGCAACACTACCACCACACCTGCTCCACCTATGGTAGCTACCACACACTGGTGCCACTGCACCTGCTGTACAATCATAGCTAAGCAACACTACCACTGCACCTGCTCCACCAATGGTAGCTACCAATCACCGGTACCACTGCACGTGCAGCACCAATGATAGCTACGCCACACTGGTGCCACTGCACCTGCTGCACAATCATAGCTAAGTAACACTGATAACATAACACCTGCTACACAAAGCCATCTACCACACACTGGTGCCACTGCACCTGCTGCACAATCATAGCTAAGCAACACTACCACTGCAACTGCTCCACCTATGGTGCTATGCCACACTGGTGCCACTGCACCTACTGCACAATGGTAGCTACGCCACACTTGTGGTAATACCCCTGCTGCGCAATCATAGCTAAGTAACACTGATAACACCTCACCTGCTCCACGAATGATAACTACGCCACACACTGGTGCCACTGCACCTGCTTCACAATCATAGCTAAGCAACACTACCACTGCACCTGCTCCACCAATGGTAGCTACCACTCACGGGTACCACTGCACATGCAGCACCTATGATAGCTACGCCACACTGGTGCCACTGCACCTGCTGCACAATCATAGCTAAGTAACACTGATAACACTACACCTGCTACACAACGCCATCTACCACACACTGGTGCCACTGCACCTGCTGCACAATCATAGCTAAGCAACACTGCCACTGCAACTGCTCCACCTATGGTGCTATGCCACACTGGTGCCACTGCACCTACTGCACAATGGTAGCTACGCCACACTGGTGGTAATACACCTGCTGCGCAATCATAGCTAAGTAACACTGATAACACCTCACCTGCTCCACGAATGATAACTACGCCACACACTGGTGCCACTGCACCTGCTGCACAATCATAGCTAAGCAACACTACCACTGCACCTGCCCCACCAATGGTAGCTACCACTCACCGGTACCACTGCACATGCTGCACCAATGATAGCTACGCCACACTGGTGCCACTGCACCTGCTGCACAATCATAGCTAAGTAACACTGATAACACTACACCTGCTACACAACGCCATCGACCACGCACTCGTGCCACTGCACCTGCTGCACAATCATAGCTAAGCAACACTACCACTGCAACTGCTCCACCTATGGTGCTATGCCACACTGGTGCCACTGCACCTACTGCACAATGGTAGCTACGCCACACTGGTGGTACTACACCTGCTGTGCAATAATAGCTAAGTAACACTGATAACACCTCACCTGCTCCACGAATGGTAACTACGCCACACACTGGTGCCACTGCACCTGCTGCACAATCATAGCTAAGCAACACTACCACCACACCTGCTCCACCTATGGTAGCTACCACACACTGGTGCCACTGCACCTGCTGTACAATCATAGCTAAGCAACACTACCACTGCACCTGCTCAACCAATGGTAGCTACCACTCACCGGTACCACTGCACGTGCAGCACCAATGATAGCTACGCCACACTGGTGTCACTGCACCTGCTGCACAATCATAGCTAAGTAACACTGACAACACTACAACGGCTACACAAAGCCATCTACCACACACTGGTGCCACTGCACCTGCTGCACAATCATAGCTAAGCAACACTACCACTGCAACTGCTCCACCTATGGTGCTATGCCACACTGGTGTCACTGCACCTACTGCACAATGGTAGCTACGCCACACTGGTGGTAATACACCTGCTGCGCAATCATAGCTAAGTAACACTGATAACACCTCACCTGCTTCACGAATAATAACTACGCCACACACTGGTGCCACTGCACCTGCTTCACAATCATAGCTAAGCAACACTACCACTGCACCTGCCCCACCAATGGTAGCTACCACTCACCGGTACCACTGCACATGCTGCACCAATGATAGCTACGCCACACTGGTGCCACTGCACCTGCTGCACAATCATAGCTAAGTAACACTGATAACACTACACCTGCTACACAACGCCATCGACCACGCACTCGTGCCACTGCACCTGCTGCACAATCATAGCTAAGCAACACTACCACTGCAACTGCTCCACCTATGGTGCTATGCCACACTGGTGCCACTGCACCTACTGCACAATGGTAGCTACGCCACACTGGTGGTACTACACCTGCTGTGCAATAATAGCTAAGTAACACTGATAACACCTCACCTGCTCCACGAATGGTAACTACGCCACACACTGGTGCCACTGCACCTGCTGCACAATCATAGCTAAGCAACACTACCACCACACCTGCTCCACCTATGGTAGCTACCACACACTGGTGCCACTGCACCTGCTGTACAATCATAGCTAAGCAACACTACCACTGCACCTGCTCAACCAATGGTAGCTACCACTCACCGGTACCACTGCACGTGCAGCACCAATGATAGCTACGCCACACTGGTGTCACTGCACCTGCTGCACAATCATAGCTAAGTAACACTGACAACACTACAACGGCTACACAAAGCCATCTACCACACACTGGTGCCACTGCACCTGCTGCACAATCATAGCTAAGCAACACTACCACTGCAACTGCTCCACCTATGGTGCTATGCCACACTGGTGTCACTGCACCTACTGCACAATGGTAGCTACGCCACACTGGTGGTAATACACCTGCTGCGCAATCATAGCTAAGTAACACTGATAACACCTCACCTGCTTCACGAATAATAACTACGCCACACACTGGTGCCACTGCACCTGCTTCACAATCATAGCTAAGCAACACTACCACTGCACCTGCTCCACCAATGGTAGCTACCACTCACCGGTACCACTGCACATGCAGCACCAATGATAGCTACACCACACTGGTGCCACTGCACCTGCTGCAGAATCATAGCTAAGTAACACTGATAACACTACACCTGCTACACAACGCCATCTACCACACACTGGTGCCACTGCACCTGCTGCACAATCATAGCTAAGCAACACTACCACTGCAACTGCTCCACCTATGGTGCTATGCCACACTGGTGCCACTGCACCTACTGCACAATGGTAGCTACGCCACACTGGTGGTACTAAACCTGCTGCGCAATCATAGCGAAGTAACACTAATAACACCTCACCTGCTCCACGAATGATAAATACGCCACATACTGGTGCCACTGCACCTGCTGCACAATCATAGCTAAGCAACACTACCACTGCACCTGCTCCACCAATGGTAGCTACCACTCACCGGTACCACTGCACATGCTGCACCAATGATAGCTTCGCCACACTGGTGCCACTGCACCTGCTGCACAATCATAGCTAAGTAACACTGATAACACTACACCTGCTACACAACGCCATCTACCACACACTGGTGCCACTGCACCTGCTGCACAATCATAGCTAAGCAACACTACCACTGCAACTGCTCCACCTATGGTGCTATGCCACACTGGTGCCACTGCACCTACTGCACAATGGTAGCTAAGCCACACTGGTGGTAATACACCTGCTGCGCAATCATAGCTAAGTAACACTGATAACACCTCACCTGCTCCATGAATGATAACTACGCCACACACTGGTGCCACTGCACCTGCTGCACAATCATAGCTAAGCAACACTACCACTGCACCTGCTCCACCAATGATAGCTACCACTCACCGGTACCACTGCACATGCTGCACCAATGATAGCTACGCCACACTGGTGCCACTGCACCTGCTGCACAATCATAGCTAAGTAACACTGATAACACTACACCTGCTACAACAACGCCATCTACCACACACTGGTGCCACTGCACCTGCTGCACAATCATAGCTAAGCAACACTACCACTGCAACTGCTCCACCTATGGTGCTATGCCACACTGGTGCCACTGCACCTACTGCACAATGGTAGCTACGCCACACTGGTGGTACTACACCTGCTGCGCAATAATAGCTAAGTAACACTGAAAACACCTCACCTGCTCCACGAATGGTAACTACGCCACACACTGGTGCCCCTGCACCTGCTGCACAATCATAGCTAAGTAACACTGATAACACTGCACCTGCTACACAGCGTCATCTACCACACACTGGTGCCACTGCACCTGAGCTAAGCAACACTACCACTGCAACTGCTCCACCTATGGTAGCTACCACACACTGGTACCACTGCACCTGCTGTACTAATGATAGCTACACCACACTGGTGCCACTGAACCTGCTGCACAATGGTAGCTACCACACACTTGTACAACTGCACCTGCTGCACTAATAATAGCTACAACACACTGGTGCCACTGCCCCTGCTCCACTAATGATAGCTACACCACACTGGTGCCACTGCACCTGCTGCACAACTGAAGCCACAGTCTATATAAACACAGCTGTAGTCAGTAAAGAAAACCAGATCTGCATGAAAAGAGGAAACACGAGACACAGAACAGCACGAACGCGAGGATTTTATTACGCCGGCACCCTGACAGCTGCTAATTGAAATTTATAACACTCCCCTGCGCGCGTAACCACACAGAATATGGCGGAAGTGCCCAGAATGATTTACACATGGCCTATTGTGTGAAGCCTACTAGAAAGACAGCACAGCGAAGACAAATCACTATGCAGATGGCAAAAAAAAGGACTGAAAAAGCTCGCGCACTGAGGAATTTTTCCTGCACGATTCAAAAGCCGTTAACAAAAGGAGCTCGGAGCTCCGCCCCCCTGCTTACGCAGGCGTGACGTAGGCCAAGCCCTAAAAACTGGGGTCATCCGTGTTCGGCCCATAAGTGTTAATGAAAGCTATAGACTGATGTCTCAGTAAACCAATCGCTATGACAAATCTGCCCTCTGGATCTTTGATCACCTGTGATACTCGGAAATTAAGCCCCTTTCGTACAAATATGCTGACTCCCCTGGTGTGGGACGAGTAGTTGGAGCTATGTATAGATTCCGCCCATCTACTCCCTATGGTCGCTGTGGTGTGCGCTGCGATGTGCGTTTCCTGGAGGAAAGCAATATCTATTTTATGTCTGGTAAGGTAAGCAAAGATTAGACGTATTTTCTTGGTGTGATTCATTCCCCTGACATTCCAGGTGAGAAGATTTAGGTTAGTGTCTTTCACGTCGTCAATGTGTGTCTCTGTTACATCTCAATTTCACTGCGCTGTGTCTTGCATGTGGTGTGCATTTCGGCCGTATACCAGTGTCATGCAAAGCTACCATCTCAGTTAGATAACGCAGATCGGATTTCGCAATGTTTTTCAGATACAGTGAATGGTAATGAACTTCCCCAACTGTTTCTCTTCTCCCCCCACCCACTTCAGCAACCCAATCCTGCCAAAGCCAATACCCCAAATCAGTTAAACAATAAAACCAACATTCTTCGGGGGACACCCAGGTTGTGGGTCCGCCAGGTTCACACGTCTCCATCCACATTGTGGATGTGGACGGGTAGACTGTCACATCACAGTAGGCAACATTGTGTTGTCAATAAAACCAAATCTCCTTCAAGTACTTGCGCCATGGTGTGCCATGTGCTAAGGCCTCAGACCCTTCCCCCAAAGTCTTCCATGCTTTCACGCTCAGAGTGCACTCATACGTTTCACTATGGTGCGGCTTGGCTGCATCAGGAGAGCATCGGACAGTCACCATGCCTCTCCTCGGTTGTACCCCTCTGGTCTTAAGTAGGCTCACGCCCCTGAACAATGCGTATTTCGTGTTAAGTTGATCCACCTCGGTCTATCGGACCGTCAATGTTCACAACCAGTCTCTTTGACCATTCAGTACATGTCAGAGTATCTACGCTGGAACGTTTGTACAAATGCATCTGGTACATCGGGAGACAGGAAAGTCCCGTCTATTCTAATTAACCCCGGCTTACCTCCATAGTTCAAGCGTGCCATTCACACAGTACATCGTGCTCCGTGGAGTTCCTATGGGTGAAGACAACTTGTCGTGTGTCTCCTCGGGCGAGCAGAGGAAAATGCATTGCAACTGAATACCCTCTCAGCTCTTGTCTTCATGCTGTTCTCCTCGCTCTGGCGTTTTTTTCCTCTTGATCAGCTTTTTGATGAATTCATGAGCTGCTTGCGGCGTTACCAAAACCGTTGATCTGCCATCTTGAGTGACTTTGAGCTTTGCAGGATAGAGCATGGAGTATTCCACACCCAGATCCCTGAGCTTCTTTTTTGCGGACTGGAACTCCTTGCGGGCCAACTGCACAGCCATGGTGTGGTCCGGATAAAAGTCGAGTTTGTTCCCTTGGTGGGTAATGTTTCCTTTTTCACGTGCCCTCTGCAGGACCACGTCCCTATCCCTGTAGTTTAGGAGACGTGCTATTATGATGCGTGGAGGTGACGCCGGTTTCGGGGGAGGCGCCAAGGAGCGGTGAGCCCGTTCCACGAAGAACACTGTGGAAAAGGCCTCCTCACCAAAGATGTCTTTAAGTCGTTTCTCCACGTATAGTTCCATCTTTCCAGTGTTGGTCGTCTCCGGCAGCCCCGCTATGCGAATATTATTGCGGGGGGACCGCGCTTCCAAATCCTCTGTCTTATTGGGCAGTGTGTTCATCGCTTTCTCCATGGCGGTGCAGGTTTTCGTGTTGGCGTTAGAGACATCCTCCACTGCCGATATCCTTGTTTCAGCCTCCACTAACCGCTCTCCATGCTTGTCCATTTTTGCAGCCATGTTGTCGACCCTCTGCGTGAGAGTGTCTAGTTTTCCATTCATTTCTTGCAGGCTGCACTGTATGGCCCTCAAAATTCCCTCCATTCCAGCGCTCTCAGTTGCCTCAGGGTCAGCGTCCATTCCGATCCTCCAGTTGCCCCTCTGGTCTGTTTCTTTGCCTCAAACTGCAGCTTCGTTTGTTGTTTTTCTGGTTTGCCCATAACGCCGGTTCCACCCGGTGATCCGCGGCTTACACGCTGTTGGGTTTGAGCGGCGTGAGTCTTTCTCGTTACCGTGGTCATTCGCTGGCTGTGGAGCTCTCATGCACCGGGGATGCAGCCGTGCCCGTTCCAGCTCCAGAGTCCGTCTGGAGTACACTGGGCAGTCTATCTCCCAGAATGATGTTTAGTCTGTTTGCAGTGGCTCTATGGCAACTTCCACCATTACCGTACCACCCTCAATCGCGCTTTCTCCCGCAGTTGGCGCGTTCTTGTAGATCACGACTCAGGAGCAAATTTTGCGCCGTACATACAGGACCTCGTTGGATGGCGAGGGCTGCACGCTGGATGTGCGTCGGTTCCAATGCCAATAATTATGCTCCTCCAATGGTAGTTCTCGGGCTCACTCCATTACCACGTACAGGGGGATGTGGCCGATCTTACCGCCGTTCCCATTCTGTCCCGCGCAGTGTTCAGCATCGCCATAGTAACATTGGTCTGTCACTTTCCCAATGGCCACTAATCCTCAGACCACGCTCCACATCAGCTAGGTCCCTCGTGTCTCCAGTATGTGCGCCTGAGCAAGTAGCCGCTGTACACCGCGGTTCTTTGCGGGTAAGCACACATCCGACAGTCACAAACGCCTCTGAGAAGGTCGAGACCCGAGTGTTGGGCTTTCCGGCAGAGTCAGATCACCGCTGTCGGGAAGTTAGTGCGATATAGTCACATATTTAATGTACGTAGAGGGCAATGGAGTGCTACACATCTGTGTGTTTCATGCTGACCGCCATTTTGTGAGCCGTGGAACGCATATCGCTATGTACTCACGGTCCGTTGTTCGTTGAGTCCGCACAAGAGTCTTTGCCCCACATTATCGTCGGACACTCCACGCATCTCTGTAGATGTCCAGTGGGCGCGGAAAGTGTCCAGGGGACGTCCGTTTGGTCCGCCACTTCAGATCGAGTTCGCCACCATTTTGGGAGGTCGTCCGAGGTCCGCACCGTCCACCTCCGTTTTCGCCTATTGCGGCATTTTCAGACCATGGAAACACACCTCCGGGGTCCTCCGCATGTTCCGACGGCTTAAGCAGCAAAGCCCGTCCGTTTTAAGGCCATTGACATTCCGCTAGCAGTCTCAGCAGTCTCCCATCCGGCGGAGCTGTCTCAGGAGCCAGCCATCCCGCAGTGCGCCCTCTAGCGCCCCCTGTGATTTGAATTTAATGTTAAACTACTCTCTCAGAAGGATTTTTAATTCTGTTGTTAATCCTGTTAATAAATCACGGCTACAAATCTCAGACTACCACAAAAAAATGGACTGCCTGATCTACAACACATCCCCTTACAGAATTTCAGAGTTCTTCATCTGAATACAGAGACAATTCCATGGGTTAAGATTTTCATACCATGAATGTTTCTGGTGTCTGTACCTTCATTTGAGGCTGAACACCCTTCCAATATTCAAAATATCCAATATACCAACATTAATTCCCTAGTTGATGTTCACTGTGTTATAGCTTGAAGAAAGATGTTGCTGTTGGGTCAGCTGTAGCCCAGCGGTTCCATCTCAAGTTTATATGATTTAACTTGTTCAACCTTTTAATGGTTCTAGTCCCGCGGGTGCTCGCTGGCCTTTTTTTCACATCATTTGTCAATTAATGAACTATGCATCTTTACTTGCTTCATTCACTCTATTTGGTAAATATCGCCTATTTCCTCTTTCTATTTCTACAAATGATCATAAAAGCATTGCCTACTAGCAGAGTGGGTTCTCAGCTACATAACCCAGCCTTTCCAGTGCTGTGTGATTGTCCCGACGAATATTAACATATTGAAAAAAAGTAATTCAATGAGTTAAGGAAGGCATTTGTCCATCAAAACCCAACATCACCTTTTGATTGCTTTAGAACTAATTTGTTAAACCTTTGTTAACTTGCAAACCTGTAGCAATAATGATGATAATGTTGAAGACAGAATTTTAAATCTTATGAAACTAAATTTCCAGATTGTCAGTATTCTAGCTTAAACTAGAATGTATCATTATGATGACATAACGCTTTCACCATAATACACTAACAGCAAGTTAAGTAATTCAAGTAGACTCATTATATATTGCTGTAATAAGAACTATTGGAAATTACCTTTTTATGAGTTGACATCATTTGTTGGAATGCATAAATATTAGGTATAGAATAAGCAAGTGAAGTAACGTGATACATGCAGCCCCCTTTAACATTATTTGAGGGGACCGTTAGTTTGCTTCCGTTTTTTCAACTTCACATCACCACAAGGTATATCAGTGCAGTGATGAATTTGAAAAAAATATATAACCCCACAGCATGGTGTTGGAATCATTTGTGTTTCTTTTTTAAAAATAAAATCCTAATTTAGTGGTTTCTTCTACAAAAAAGGAACCCTGAAAATGTTGACGAACTGCATAATGTTTGACAAAGTCACATAGCAAAATGTTCCTACATTGATAACAACTGCCACGACAGGTGTTTATGACAATGTACAGTTGTTGCTGCTGGGGATGCAGACCTGACAGTGTTTCCAGGTTTAATATGTCAAAACCTAATTTTGGCTGCATTTACATTGAATTCTGTGATTTGAATTTAATGTTAAACTACTCTCTCAGAAGGATTTTTAATTCTGTTGTTAATCCTGTTAATAAATCATGCCTACAAATCTCAGAATGCCACAAAAAAATGGACTGCATGATCTACAACACATCCACTTACAGAAGTTCAGAGTTCCTCATCTGAATACAGAGACAATTCCATGGGTTAAGATTTTCATACTATAAATGTTTCTGGTGTCTGTACCTTCATTTGAGGCTGAAAACTCTTCCAATATTCAGGAGTAGCTCAAAGTGAAGAATATATATTTCTTATCGCTAATGGCTTCAATAACATGAAAGTAATTTGTGCAATATGTTCATCCTGAGAGTTCAAAAAAATGAACATTAATTCCCTAGTTGATGTTCACTGTGTTATAGCTTGAAGAAAGATGTTGCTGTTGGGTCAGCTATAGCCCAGCGGTTCCTTCTCAAGTTTACGTGAATTAACTTGTTCAACCTTTCAATGGTTCTAGTCCCGCGGGTAATCTCTGGCCTTTTTTTCTCCATTATTTGTCAATTAATGAACTACGCATCTTTACTTGCTAAATTCACTCTATTTGGTAAATATCGCCTATTTCCTCTTTCTTCTTCTACAAATGATCATTAAAGCATTGCCTACTAGCAGAGTGGATTCTCAGCTACATCACCCAGCCTTTCCAGTGCTGTGTGATTGTCCCAACGCATAATAACACATTGAAGAAAAGTAATTCAATGAGGTGAGGAAGGCATTTGTCCATCAAAACCAAACATCACCTTTTGATTGCTTTAGAGCTAATTTTTTAAAACTGTGTTAACTTGCAAGCCTGTAGCAATAATGATGATAATGTTGAAGACAGAATTTTAAATCTTATGAAACTAAAGTCCCAGATTGTCAGTATTCTAGCTTAAACTAGAATGTATCACTATGATGACATAACGCTTTCACCATAATACACTAACAGCAAGTTAAGTAATTCAAGTAGACTCATTTTATATTGCTGTAATAAGAACTATTGGAAATTACCTTTTTTATGAGTTGACATCATTTGTTGGAATGCATAAATATTAGGTATAGAATAAGCAAGTGAAGTAACGTGATGCATGCAGCCCCCTTTAACATTGTTTGAGGGGACCGTTAGTTGGCTTCTGTTTTTTCAACTTCACATCACCACAAGGTATATCAGTGCAGTGATACATTTGAAAAATATATATATCCCCACAGCATGGTGTTGGAATCATTTGTGTTTCCTTTGAAAAAATAAAATCCTAATTTAGTGGTTTCTTCTACAAAAAAGGAACACTGAAAATGTTGATGAACTGCGTAATGTTTGACAAAGACCCCTATCAAAATGTTCCTACATTGATAACAACTGCAATGACAGGTGTTCATGCCAATGCACAGTTGTTGCAGCTGGGGATGCAGACCTGACAGGGTTTCCAGGGTTAATATGTCAAAACCTAATTTTGGCTGCATTTACATTGAATTCTGTGATTTGAATTTAATGTTAAACTACTCTCTCAGAAGGATTTTTGATTCTGTTGTTAATCCTGTTAATAAATCACGGCTACAAATCTCAGACTGCCACAAAATATGGACTGCATGATCTACAACACATCCACTTACAGAAGTTCAAAGATTTTCATCTAAATACAGAGACAATTCCATGGGTTAAGATTTTCCTACCATAAATGTTTCTGGTGTATGTACCTTCATTTGAGGCTGAACACCGTTCCAATATTCAGGAGTAGCTCAAAGTGAAGAATATATATTTCTTATCGCTAATGGCTTCAATAACAAGAAAGTAATTTGTGCAATATGTTTATCCTGAGAGTTCAAAAAAATGAACATTATTTCCCTAGTTGATGTTCACTGTATTATAGCTTGAAGAAAGATGTTGCTTTTGGGTCAGCTATAACCCATCAGTTCCTTCTCAAGTTTACTTGATTTAATTTGTTCATCTTTGCAATGGTTCTAGCCCCGTGGGTGCTCTCTGGCCTTTTTTCCCCATCATTTGTCAATTAATGAACTACACATTTTTATTTGCTTCATTTACTCTATTTGGTAAATATCGCCTATTTCCTCTTTCTATTTCTACAAATGATCATTAAAGCATTGCCTACTAGCAGAGTGGGTTCTCAGCTACATAACACAGCCTTTCCAGTGCTGTGTGATTGTCCCGACGCATAATAACATATTGAAAAAAAGTAATTCAATGAGGTAAGGAAGGCATTTGTCCATCAAAACCAAACATCACCTTTTGATTGCTTTAGAACTCATTTTTTTAAACTTTTTTAACTTACAAGCCTGTTGCAATAATGATGATAATGTTGAAGACAGAATTTTAAATCTTATGAAACTAAATTCTCAGATTGTCAGTATTCTAGCTTAAACTAGAATGTACCACTATGATGACATAACGCTTTCACCATAATACACTAACAGCAAGTTAAGTAATTCAAGTAGACTCATTATATATTGCTGTAATAAGAACTATTGGAAATTACCTTTTTATGAGTTGACATCATTTGTTGGAATGCATAAATATTAGGTACAGAATAAGCAAGTGCAGTAACGTGATGCATGCAGCCCCCTTTAACATTGTTTGAAGGGACCGTTAGTTGGCTTCCGTTTTTTCAACTTCACATCACCACAAGGTATATCAGTGCAGTGATGAATTTGAAACAAATATATAACCCCTCAGCATGGTGTTGGAATCATTTGTGTTTCTTTAAAAAAAAAAAATCCTAATTTAGTGGTTTCTTCAACAAAAAAGGAACACTGAAAATGTTGACAAACTGCATAATGTTTGACAAAGTCACCTATCAAAATGTTCCTACATAGATAACAACTGCAACGACAGGTGTTTATGCCAATGTACAGTTATTGCTGCTGGAGATGCAGACCTGACAGGGTTTCCAGGTTTAATATGTCAAAACCTAATTTTGGCTGCATTTACATTGAATTCTGTGATTTGAATTTAATGTTAAACTACACTAACAGAAGGATTTTTAATTCTGTTGTTAATCCTGTTAATAAATCACGGCTACAAATCTCAGACTGCCACAAAAAATGGACTGCATGATCTACATCACATCCACTTACAGAAGTTCAGACATCTTCATCTGAATGCAGAGAAAATTCCATGGGTTAAGATTTTCCTACCTTAAATGTTTCTGGTGTCTGTACCTTCATTTGAGGCTGAACACCCTTCCAATATTCAGGAGTAGCTCATAGTGAAGAATATATTTTTCTTATCGCTAATGGCTTCAATAACATGAAAGTAATTTGTGCAATATGTTTATCCTGAGAGTTCAAAAAAATTAACATTAATTCCCTAGTTGATGTTCACTGTGTTATAGCTTGAAGAAAGATGCTGCTGTCGGGTCAGCTATAGCCCAGCGGTTCCTTCTCAAGTTTACATGATTTAACTTGTTCAACCTTTCAATGGTTCTAGTCCCGCGGGTGCTCTCTGGCCTTTTTTCCCCATCATTTGTCGATTAATGAACTACGCTTCTTTACTTGCTTCATTCACTCTATTTGGTAAATATTGCCTATTTCCTCTTTCTGTTTCTACAAATGATCATTAAAGCATTGCCTACTAGCAGAGTGGGTTCTCAGCTACATCACCCAGCCTTTCCAGTGCTGTGTGATTGTCCCGACACATAATAACATATTGAAAAAAAGTAAAGCGATGAGGTAAGGAAGGCATTTGTCCATCAAAACCAAACATCACCTTTTGATTGCTTTGGAACTAATTTTTTTAACCACTTGGCTGCTAAGGCTTTTCCCCTCCTACGCTGATATTTGGTGTATCCCATTATACATGACGAGTTGACCACTATTTCAAAACCTAATTTTGGCTGCATTTACATTGAATTCTGTGATTTGAATTTAATGTTAAACTACACTAACAGAAGGATTTTTAATTCTGTTGTTAATCCTGTTAATAAATCACGGCTACAAATCTCAGACTGCCACAAAAAATGGACTGCATGATCTACATCACATCCACTTACAGAAGTTCAGAGATCTTCTTCTGAATACAGAGAAAATTCCATGGGTGAAGTCTGTACCGGCGTTGCTTGCCGCAGCGCTGCAGTTCACCGGCTCGACTTGGCTCAAGGATACCCGTCGGACACTGCAAGCGGATCAGCGGGGGCAGCCGATGTGTTGGGAGCGGATCTCCCATCCCGCGCCCCTCCGCTGGTTTGAGGCAGCTGTGGAGCTGCGGAAGAGTCAAAGGGCGGCTGTTCATAGCGTGTTCCTGAGGTCCGGGAGAGCGGTGAAATGGTGCGGTAAGGGGGCTTCTCGGGAGGATGGCATGTTAGAAGCACCTGATACAGGCAAGGTTGTAAAATTTGGTAAAAATGTAAATACGAACAACAATTTAGAACCCACAGCTGTTAGCACCGAATGTAGCCTTAATCACGCAGGAACAGCTATAAATAGAGACAGGAGCTCCCTGTTGCACACAGACCAAGATACAAACGGCGGGCTTGCAAAAGACTCTTGTCCCTTATTAGCCCCAGCTCCGAATCCGGCTATTATCAAGAACAAACTGCAGGCTCTGTCTCTGGCAGTCCTAAATCAGAGTAACAACAAAACACTGACCAGAGCACAGACCGGGAGGAGGGATTCAGGAGGAAGGAAGGGTTCCAGTAGCGACAACCTGGGGAAGCGAAAGGGGAAGGGGAAGGGCAAAAAGAAGGACATAGCCCTAGAGACTAAAGCTGTGGAGCTGGACTCTGAACCAGAATCTCTGACAGAAGAGGCCCCCGAAAGAGGTCTTGAAACAAGCACTGAGACAGACCTCGAGCTAGATATATTACAATCAGCCCAGGGCAAAGCCCAGGTTAGAGCGCCTTTTAAGGAAGGTGGCCAACTGCCATCAAGCACGACTAAACTAGGGGGCGACTACCTGGGCAATACCGCTAAAGAGCCACTTCAGAGGTCCGCTAACAAGATAATACCTAAAAAGTGTAAAGCCACACTGATTACACCTTCTTTGAGGTCTTATTTTAAGTCCTACCCCAGACCATAAATATCAATCGAGAATCTCTGCACCCTCAAAATTTGACTGCCGAACAAAATAAACCCACCTCAGCTGAACCCTTCGATTCACGGAGCCCAGTAGCTACATTTAGCCATACCAAGTTTTCAGAAGTGGATGAAATGGAACAGGCGGATAAGTCAGACCTGGCTAATGCTACAATAGATTTGAGCACTGATTTGAACAGAGCTATAGAGATTCCATCAGAGCATTTGGTGGTCGATGTGGAGAACGCAGAATCCCCAGATGCCTCCAGTGCTACAAAAGATTCGGTATTACTCGCCGGGAGTAACAATGAAGACAGCGAGAGTACTCGCCAACATCTACTTCTTAATATGAGAGATGAGATTAAAACAGGTTTTGCGGACGCCAAAAAGAGCTTTGCCGAGTCGAGGCAAAACCAATCAGAGATTCGTGCTATGTGCGAGAACTTAGAGACCAAAGTCGACGGGCTCTCCGAGAGGACTGGGAGCTTAGAGAGCACTGTAAGTGAACTCAAAGTCAAATTGGATCACGCAGAAACCAGAATTCAGTCTCTACGCAGAGAGGGGGATGCTGTAAAAGACAGAGTTGAGTCTTTAGAAAATTATTCAAGGAGGAATAATCTTAGACTTCTAAAAATTCCAGAAGGCAAAGAAGGAAGCGAAATAAAGAAATATGTTGTTTCTTTGTTAAAGGAGGCACTTAATCTAGAGGAGTCAACAGAAGACCTAGAATTAGATATACAAAGGATCCATCGCGATCCCTTCCGACTGAACTCGGGCAGGAGCAAACCGAGAAAGATCCTCGTTAATTTTCTAACGTATGCGACTAAGGAAAAGATACTTAATCTAGCACTAAAAGCTAAGTCGCTGAAGGCTTCGGACTTTTCCTTCGAAGTGAGATCTGATTTGTCTAAAACTTCATTGGAAAGGCAATGGGAGCTGGGACAACGAATGGAAAAGTTCAGAGCTTTGGGAGCCACTGTGCAGATAAGATTCCCCGCGTTTCTGAAAGTTATGTTCAATAATAAAATGTATAATATTAAGACTCCCCTAGAGGCAGATGAACTATTAGTATCCATCAAAGAATCTTCTTAAACCACTGGGTATAGGACGCTTATCCAATCAAGCCCCAGTTAAAAAGCAAAAACACCAAAGAGGAACAAGCTAGACAACTAACAAATAAAGAGATAAGACAAGTACTAAAACCCAGAAAGAAAAGGGGGATATTAATTACCATACGCTACAGAAGGAAAGGAAAAAAGATAGGAGAAGAGAGGGTAAAGATGAAGAAAGAGGTATAAATAAATAAAGAAATAAATAAATAGGTAAAGATTGAAAAAAAAAAAAGGGGGGGATAAATTGGAAATTGGAAAATGCATATAACAAAAAAAAACAGATGTAGTATCTGAGAGCACAGAGTTGAGGGGTAAAGGTTTAAGTGTCCCTCCTCCTCTCCACCTGTCGCTTTTTTTTTTTTCTACCCTCATAATAACAACTGCGACATCCATGACACCCAAGACATCCATTTAAATAAAGAGTGTCGACCTCCTAATGAACTAGCGCATCAGCGGGGGCAAGGTCGGTGACGTCAACCTGGCAAGCCATCTGGCCAGAGTATGTAGGGGGGGGTTTCTAGGGGAGGAAGGGGGGCAACCAGGGGGGTGAAAGCACAAAAAGGTCCTCATAAGCAAAGGATTAATACATTTAATCTTGTAGAGCCCAGGGAGAAATACTCAATAAAGCTGGCCGATACAGTTTATAAAAGACAGACAGCAGCAGAGATTGTATCATGGGAGGAGCAGAACAGCCGAATGTTAAAGGGAAAGTATAATGAGGGACATTACATTTTTGTCATGGAACGTAAATGGCTTACGTGTGCGAGGCAGGAGACATAAAATCCTCCAATATCTTAGAGACTCGCCCGCGCAGGTCATAACAATCCAGGAGACTCACTTAAAGAAACAAGAGTTTTCAGATATAATGAAAAAACTGAAATGGGTGGACAAATTCATTACTATGGACCATAACGCTAATATTCGGGGAGTAGCTATTATTTTTAAAAAGGTAGCTAGGGCTCAGATAGCGGATTGGAGGACAGATTCGAGCGGAATATGGCTGCTGGCTAATGTCCAGCTTGATGGGAGGCGAGTCACCCTGGTGGGATATTATGGTCCCAATCAGGACAATCCCTCCTATTTAAATACATTACAAAACCACTTGATCACCATCACGGATCCAATAATTTGGATGGGCGACTTTAATCTAGTGCTAGATCCGAAATTAGATAAAACCCCTACTTCGAGAGCTGTTGTCCATAATAAAATGAGAGAAACTCTTGTACACTCTATGTCCAATCTGGGGATGGAAGATTTGTGGAGACAAAGGGCTGGGAAAACTTTGGGAGTCTCGTATTACAATCATAAATATAAACACAAATCACGTATAGACTACGCCCTGTTTAGCTTCTCCATAAGAGACTCAATAAAGAACTTATCATATTTGCCGCAACACATCTCCGATCATTCTGCCATTACCTTTTCGATTACGTTAGATCAGGGGCCCACCCATGCCTCTTGGTCATTTGACCGCTCTATTTTATTGGAAGAAGAAGAAAGAGAGCTTCTTACAACTGAAACTGCCTCCTTTTTGGAGTGGAATATAGGTTCCGCCTCCCTGGGGATTGTCTGGGAGTCATGGAAAGCATACATAAGGGGGCATATTACGAATCGGGCATCCTACAAGAAAAAGATATACAGAGAGGAGATAACAAAAGTAGAGCAGGATCTGGCCTTCTTAGAGTCTGCAGACCCAGACCCATCGGGAAATTTGGAAAAGAAAAGGGAGCTAAAAGACAAATTAAATACACTTCTGCAGGAGAGACTGAGTAAACGATGGCAGGTCAACAAGCTCTCCCATTTTGAATACGGCGAATCGGCAGGGAAGCTCCTGGCTTGGAAAATAAAAACCGATCAGGCTAGGAATCATATAAAAGAAGTAAGGTTAGTGGGGGAAGTCGATAGCAGGAAGACAGATCTCGAAATAGGGGAAGCTTTTAGCATCTTTTTTCTAGATATATACACAGATGCGACTAGTGTCAATATCGAGAAAAGAAAGGAGTGGCTGGATAAGGTGAATCTTCCTAAGTTGTCGACGGCACAGAGGGAAAATCTAGAGAAAGAAATTACTGAGGCTGAGGTTGAAAAAGTCATTAAACATCTAAAATTAAGAAAGGCTGCAGGACCTGATGGTATTCCGGGAGAGCTATATCGAGTCCTTAACCCAATTCTCACCCCGATTCTAATGAACCTTTTCAACAATATCCTAATTAGAGGGGAAGCACCACCTAGCTCTTGGGGAGAGGCAAATATCACCTTAATCCTAAAATCAGGAAAAGATCCCGCAGACTGTGGATCATATCGTCCAATCTCGCTTCTCAACAACAATTATAACATCTTCTCGTCAGTCTTGGCTGCACGTTTGGGAAGCGAGATTGGCACAATTATCCATCAGGACCAAATGTATCACTATGATGACATAACGCTTTCACCATAATAAACTAACAACAAGTTAAGTATTTCAAGTAGACTCATTATATATTGCTGTAATAAGAACTATTGGAAATTAAATTTTTATGAGTTGATATCATTTGTTGGAATGCATAAGTATTAGGTATAGAATAAGCAAGTGCAGTAACGTGATGCATGATGCCCCCTTCAACATTGTTTGAGGGGACCGTTAGTTGGCTTCCGTTTTTTCAACTTCACATCTCCACAAGGTATATCAGTGCAGTGATGAATTTGAAAAAAATATATAACCCCTCTGCGTGGTGTTGGAATCATTTGTGTTTCTTTAAAAAAAAAAAATCCTAATTTAGTGGTTTCTTCTCCAAAAAAGGAACACTGAAAATGTTGACGAACTGCGCAATGTTTGACAAAGTCACCTATCAAAATGTTCCTACATTTATAACAACTGCAACGACAGGTATTTATGCCAATGTACAGTTTTTGCTGCTGGAGATGCAGACCTGACAGGATTTCCAGGTTTAATATGTCAAAACCTAATTTTGGCTGCATTTACATTGAATTCTTTGATTTGAATATAATGTTAAACTACTCTAACAGAAGGATTTTTAATGCTGTTGTTAATCCTGTTAATAAATCACGGCTACAAATCTCAGACTGACGCAAAAAATGGACTGTATGATCTACATCACATCCACTTACAGAAGCTCAGAGATCTTCTTCTGAATACAGAGAAAATTCCATGGGTTAAGATTTTCCTACCTTAAATGTTTCTGGTGTCTGTACCTTCATTTGAGGCTGAACACCTTTCCAATATTCAGGAGTAGCTCATGGTGAAGAATATATTTTTCTTATCGCTAATGGCTTCAATGACATGAAAGTAATTTGTGCAATATGTTTGTCCTGAGAGTTCAAAAAAATTAACATTAATTCCCTAGTTGATGTTCACTGTGTCATAGCTTGAAGAAAGATGTTGCTGTTGGGTCAGCTATAGCCCAGCGGTTCCTTCTCAAGGTTACATGATTTAACCTGTTCAACCTTTCAATGGTTCTAGCCCCGCGGGAGCTCTCTGGCCTTTTTTCCCCATCATTTGTCAATTAATGAACTACGCTTCTTTACCTGCTTCATTCACTCTATATGGTAAATATTGCCTATTTCCTCTTTCTGTTTCTACAAATGATCATTAAAGCATTGCCTACAAGCAGAGTGGGTTCTCAGCTACATCACCCAGCCTTTCCAGTGCTGTGTGATTGTCCCGACGCATAATAACATATTGAAAAAAAGTAAATCAATGAGGTAAGGAAGGCATTTGTCCATCAAAACCAAACAAAACCTGTTGATTGCTTTAGAACTAATTTTTTAAAACTTTGTTAACTTGCAAGCCTGTAGCAAAAATTATGATAATGTTGAAGACAGAAGTTTAAATCTTATGAAACTAAATTCCCAGATTGTCAGTATTCTAGCTTAAACTAGAATGTATCACTATGATGACATAACGCTTTCACCATAATACACTAACAGCAAGTTAAGTATTTCAAGTAGACTCATTATATATTGCTGTAATAAGAACTATTGGAAATTACCTTTTTATGAGTTGACATCATTTGTTGGAATACATAAGTATTAGGTATAGAATAAGCAAGTGCAGTAACGTGATGCATGCAGCCCCCTTCAACATTGTTTGAGGGGACCGTTAGTTAGCTTCCGTTTTTTCAACTTCACATCACCACAAGGTATATCAGTGCAGTGATGAATTTGAAAAAAATATATAACCCCTCAGCATGGTGTTGGAATCATTTGTGTTTCTTTTAAAAAAATAAAATCCTAATTTAGTGGTTTCTTCTACAAAAAGGGAACACTGAAAATGTTGATGAACTGCTTAATGTTTGACAAAGTCACCTATCAAAATGTTCCTACATTGATAACAACTGCAACGACAGGTGTTTATGCCAATGTACAGTTGTTGCTGCTGGGAATGCAGACCTGACAGGGTTTCCAGGTTTAATATGTCAAAACCTAATTTTGGCTGCATGTACATTGAATTCTGTGATTTGAATTTAATGTTAAACTACTCTCTCAGAAGGATTTTAATTCTGTTGTTAATCCTGTTAATAAATCACTGCTACAAATCTCAGACTGCCACAAAAATGGACTGCATGATCTACAACACATCCACTTACAGAAGTTCAGAGATCTTTATCTGAATACAGAGAAAATTCCATGGGTTAAGATTTTCCTACAATAAATGTTTCTGGTGCCTGTACCTTCATTTGAGGCTGAACACCCTTCCAATATTCAGGAGTAGCTTAAAGTGAAGAATATATATTTCTTATTGCTAATGGCTTCAATACCATGAAAGTAATTTATGCAATATGTTTATCCTGAGAGTTCAAAAAAATTAACATTAATTACCTAGTTGATGTTCACTGTGTTATAGCTTGAAGAAAGATGTTGCTGTTGGGTCAGCTATAGCCCAGCAGTTCCTTCTCAAGTTTACATGATTTAACTTGTTCAACCCTTCAATGGTTCTAGTGTGCGGGTGCTCGCTGGCCTTTTTTTTCCCATCATTTGTCAATTAATGAACTACGCATCTTTTCTTGCTTCATTCACTCTATTTGGTAAATATCGCCTATTTCCTCTTTCTATTTCTACAAATGATCATTAAATCATTGCCTACTAGCAGAGTGGGTTCTCAGCTACATAACCCAGCCTTTCCAGTGCTGTGTGATTGTCCCGACGCATAATAACATATTGAAAAAAAGTAATTCAATGAGGTAAGGAAGGCATTTGTCCATCAAAACCAAACATCACCTTTTGATTGCTTTAGAACTAATTTTTTAAACCTTTTTTAACTTACAAGCCTGTTGCAATGATGATGATAATGTTGAAGACAGAATTTTAAATCTTATGGAACTAAATTCCCAGATTGTCAGTATTCTAGCTTAAACTAGAATGTATCACTATGATGACATAACGCTTTCACCATAATACACTAACAGCGAGTAAAGTAATTTAAGTAGACTCATTATATATTGCTGTAATAAGAACTATTGGAAATTACCTTTTTTATGAGTTGACATCATTTGTTGGAATGCAAAAGTATTAGGTATAGAATAAGCAAGTGAGTAACGTGATGCATGCAGCCCCCATTAACATTGTTTGAGGGGACCGTTAGTTGGCTTCCAGTTTTTTCAACTTCACATCACCACAAGGTATATCAGTGCAGTGATGAATTAGAAAAAATGTATAACCCCACAGCATGGTGTTGGAATCATTTGTGTTTATGCCAATGTACAGTTGTTGCTGCTGGGAATGCAGACCTGACAGGGTTTCCTGGTTTAATATGACAAAACCTAATTTTGGCTGCATTTAAATTGAATTCTGTGATTTGAATTTAATGTTAAACTACTCACTCAGAAGGATTTTCAATTCTGTTGTTAATACTGTTAATAAATCACGGCTACAAATCTCAGACTGCCACAAACAATGGACTGCCTGATCTACAACACATCCCCTTACATAAGTTCAGAGTTCTTCATCTGAATACAGAGACAATTCCATGGGTTAAGATTTTCATACTATAAATGTTTCTGGTGTCTGTACCTTCATTTGAGGCTGAACACCCTTCCAATATTTAGGAGTAGCTCAAAGTGAAGAATATATATTCCTTATCGCTAATGGCTTCAATAACATGAAAGTAATTTGTGCAATATGTTTATCCTGAGAGTTCAAAAAATTAACATTAATTCCCTAGTCGATGTTCACTGTGTTATAGCTTGAAGAAAGATGTTGCTGTTGGGTCAGCTATAGCCCAGCGGTTCCTTCTCAAGTTAACATCATTTAACTTGTTCAACCTTTCAATGGTTCTAGTCCCGCGGGTGCTCTCTGGCCTTTTTTTCCCATCATTTGTCAATTAATGAACTACGCATCTTTACATGCTTCATTCACTCTATTTGGTAAATATCGCCTATTTCCTCTTTCTATTCCTACAAATGATCATTAAAGCATTGCCTACTAGCAGAGTGGGTTCTCAGCTACATAACCCAGCCTTTCCAGTGCTGTGTGATTGTCCCGACGCATAATAACATATTGAAAAAAAGTAATTCAATGAGGTAAGGAAGGCATTGGTCCATCAAAACCAAACATCACCTTTTGATTGCTTTAGAACTAATTTTTTAAACCTTTTTTAACTTACAAGCCTGTTGCAATAATGATGATAATGTTGAAGACAGAATTTTAAATCTTATGAAACTAAATTCCCAGAATGTCAGTATTCTAGCTTAAACTAGAATGTATCACTATGATGACATAACGCTTTCACCATAATACACTAACAGCAAGTTAAGTAATTCAAGTAGACTCATTATATATTGCTGTAATAAGAACTATTGGAAATTACCTTTTTATGAGTTGACATCATTTGTTGGAATGCATACTTATTAGGTATAGAATAAGCAAGTGAGTAACGTGATGCATGCAGCCCCCTTTAACATTGTTTGAGGGGACCGTTAGTTGGCTTCCAGTTTTTTCAACTTCACATCACCACAAGGTATATCAGTGCAGTGATGAATTAGAAAAAATGTATAACCCCACAGCATGGTGTTGGAATCATTTGTGTTTCTTTTTAAAAAATAAAATCCTAATTTAGTGGTTTCTTCTACAAAAAAGGAACCCTGAAAATGTTGACGAACTGCATAATGTTTGACAAAGTCACCTAGCAAAATGTTCCTACATTGATAACAACTGCAACGACAGGTGTTTATGACAATGTACAGTTGTTGCTGCTGGGGATGCAGACCTGACAGGGTTTCCACGTTTAATATGTCAAAACCTAATTTTGGCTGCATTTACATTGAATTCTTTGATTTGAATTTAATGTTAAACTACTCACTCAGAAGGATTTTTAATTCTGTTGTTAATCCTGTTAATAAATCACAGCTACAAATCTCAGACTGCCACAAACAATGGACTGCCTGATCTACAACACATCCCCTTACAGAAGTTCACAGTTCTTCATCTGAATACAGAGACAATTCCATGGGTTAAGATTTTCATACCATAAATGTTTCTGGTGTCTGTTCCATCATTTGAGGCTGAACACCCTTCCAATATTTAGGAGTAGCTCAAAGTGAAGAATATATATTCCTTATCGCTAACTGCTTTAATAACATGAAAGTAATTTGTGCAATATGTTTATCCTGAGAGTTCAAAAAATTAACATTAATTCCCTAGTTGATGTTCACTGTGTTATAGCTTGAAGAAAGATGTTGCTGTTGGGTCAGCTATAGCCCAGCGGTTCCTTCTCAAGGTTACATGATTTAACTTGTTCCACCTTTCAATGGTTCTAGCCCCGCGGTTGCTCTCTGGCCTTTTTTTCCCATCATTTGTCAATTAAGAACTACGCATCTTTACTTGCTTCATTCACTCTATTTGGTAAATATCGCCTATTTCCTCTTTCTATTTCTACAAATGATCATTAAAGCATTGCCTACTAGCAGAGTGGGTTCTCAGCTACATAACACAGCCTTTCCAGTGCTGTGGGATTGTCCCGACACATAATAACATATAGAAAAAAAGTAATTCAATGAGGTAAGGAAGGCATTTGTCCATCAAAACCAAACATCACCTTTTGATTGCTTTAGAACTAATTTTTTTAACCACTTGGCTGCTAAGGCTTTTCTCCTCCTACGCTGACATTTGGTGTATCCCATTATACATGAAGAGTTGACCTTGTCATGAGCACGGATCCAGTGTGCCTCATGACGAGTTCACCTTGTCATTAGCATGCAAGTGGTTAAACTTTTTTACCTTACAAGCCTGTTGCAATAATGATGATAATGTTGAAGACAGAATTTTAAATCTTATGAAACTAAATTCCCAGATTGCCAGTATTCTAGCTTAAACTAGAATGTATCACTATGACGACATAACGCTTTCACCATAATAAACTAACAGCAAGTTAAGTAATTCAAGTAGACTCATTATATATTGCTGTAATAAGAACTATTGGAAATTACCTTTTTCATGAGTTGACATCATTTGTTGGAATGCATAGGTATTAGGTATAGAATAAGCAAGTGAGTAACGTGATGCATGCAGCCCCCTTTAACATTGTTTGAGGGGACCGTTGGTTGGCTTCCAGTTTTTTCAACTTCACATCACCACAAGGTATATCAGTGCAGTGATGAATTTGAAAAAATGTATAACCCCACAGCATGGTGTTGGAATCATTTGTGTTTCTTTAAAAAAAAAAAATCCTAATTTAGTGGTTTCTTCTACAATACAGGAACCCTTAAAATGTTGACGTACTGCATAATGTTTGACAAAGTCACCTAGCAAAATGTTCCTACATTGATAACAACTGCAACAACAGGTGTTTATGACAATTTACAGTTGTTGCTGCTGGGGATGCAGACCTGACAGGGTTTCCAGGTTTAATATGTCAAAACCTAATTTTGGCTGCATTTAAATTGAATTCTGTGATTTGAATTTAATGTTAAACTACTCTCTCAGAAGGATTTTTAATTCTGTTGTTAATTCTGTTAATAAATCTTGGCTACAAATCTCAGACTGCCACAAAAAATGTACTGCATGATCTACAACACATCCACTTACAGAAGTTCAGAGATCTTCATCTCAATACAGAGACAATTCCATGGGTTAAGATTTTCATACTATAAATGTTTCTGGTGTCTGTACCTTCATTTGAGGCTGAACACCCTTCCAATATTCAGGAGTAGCTCAAAGTGAAGAATATACATTTCTTATCGCTAATGGCTTCAATAACATGAAAGTAATTTGTGCAATATGTTTATCCTGAGAGTTCAAAAAATTAACATTAATTCCCTAGTCGATGTTCACTGTGTTATAGCTTGAAGAAAGATGTTGCTGTTGGGTCAGCTATAGCCCAGCGGTTCCTTCTCAAGGTTACATGATTTAACTTGTTCAACCTGTCAATGGTTCTAGCCCCGCGGGTGCTCTCTGGCCTTTTTTTCCCATCATTTGTCAATTAATGAACTACGCATCTTTACTTGCTTCATTCACTCTATTTGGTAAATATCGCCTATTTCCTCTTTCTACTTCTACAAATGTTCATTAAAGCATTGCCTACTTGCAGAGTGGGTTCTCAGCTACAAAACACAGCCTTTCCAGTGCTGTGTGATTTTCCCGACGCATAATAACATATTGAAAAAAAGTAATTCAATGAGGTAAGGAAGGCATTTGTCCATCAAAACCAAACATCACCTTTTGATTGCTTTAGAACTAATTTTTTTAACCACTTGGCTGCTAAGGCTTTTCCCCTCCTACGCTGACATTTGGTGTATCCCATTATACATGACGAGTTGACCTTGTCATGAGCACAGATCCAGTGTGCCTCATGACGAGTTCACCTTGTCATTAGCATGCAAGTGGTTAAACTTTTTTAACTTACAAGCCTGTTGCAATAATGATGATAATGTTGAAGACAGAATTTTAAATCTTATGAAACTATATTCCCAGATTGTCAGTATTCTAGCTTAAACTAGAATGTATCACTATGATGACATAACGCTTTCACCATAATACACTAAAATCAAGTTAAGTAGTTCAAGTAGACTCATTATATATTGCTGTAATAAGAACTATTGGAAATTACCTTTTTTATGAGTTGACATCATTTGTTGGAATGCATAAGTATTAGGTATAGAATAAGCAAGTGAGTAACGTGATGCATGCAGCCCCCTTTAACATTGTTTGAGGGGACCGTTAGTTGGCTTCCAGTTTTTTCAACTTCACATCACCACAAGGTATATCAGTGCAGTGATGAATTAGAAAAAAATGTATAACCCCACAACATGGTGTTGGAATCATTTGTATTTCTTTTTAAAAAATAAAATCCTAATTTAGTGGTTTCTTCTACAAAAAAGGAACCCTGAAAATGTTGACGAACTGCATAATGTTTGACAAAGTCACCTAGCAAAATGTTCCTACATTGATAACAACTGCAACGACAGGTGTTTATGACAATGTACAGTTGTTGCTGCTGGGGATGCAGACCTGACAGGGTTTCCACGTTTAATATGTCAAAACCTAATTTTGGCTGCATTTACATTGAATTCTTTGATTTGAATTTAATGTTAAACTACTCACTCAGAAGGATTTTTAATTCTGTTGTTAATCCTGTTAATAAATCACGGCTACAAATCTCAGACTGCCACAAACAATGGACTGCCTGATCTACAACACATCCCCTTACAGAAGTTCAGAGTTCTTCATCTGAATACAGAGACAATTCCATGGGTTAAGATTTTCATACCATAAATGTTTCTGGTGTCTGTTCCATCATTTGAGACTGAACACCCTTCCAATATTTAGGAGTAGCTCAAAGTGAAGAATATATATTCCTTATCGTTAATGGCTTCAATAACATGAAAGTAATTTGTGCAATATGTTTATCCTGAGAGTTCAAAAAATTAACATTAATTCCCTAGTCGATGTTCACTGTGTTATAGCTTGAAGAAAGATGTTGCTGTTGGGTCAGCTATAGCCCAGCGGTTCCTTCTCAAGTTTGCATCATTTAACTTGTTCAACTTTTCAATGGTTCTAGTCCCGCGGGTGCTCTCCGGCCTTTTTTTCTTATCATTTGTCAATTAATGAACTACGCATCTTTACTTGCTTCATTCACTCTATTTAGTAAATATCGCCTATTTCCTCTTTCTATTTCTACAAATGATCATTAAAGCATTGCCTACTAGCAGAGTGGGTTCTCAGCTACATAACCCAGCCTTTCCAGTGCTGTGTGATTGTCGCGACGCATAATAACATATTGAAAAAAAGTAATTCAATGAGGTAAGGAAGGCATTTGTCCATCAAAACCAAATATCAGCTTTTGATTGCTTTAGAACTAATTTTTTAAACCTTTTTTAACTTACAAGCCTGTTGCAATAATGATGATAAAGTTGAAGACAGAATTTTAAATCTTATGAAACTAAATTCCCAGATTGTCAGTATTCTTGCTTAAAGTAGAATGTATCACTATGATGACATAACGCTTTCACCATAATACACTAACAGCAAGTTAAGTAATTCAAGTAGACTCATTATATAATGCTGTAATAAGAACTATTGGAAATTACCTTTTTTATGAGTTGACATCATTTGTTGGAATGCATAAGTATTAGGTATAGAATAGGCAAGTGAGTAACGTGATGCATGCAGCCCCCTTTAACATTGTTTGAGGGGACCGTTAGTTGGCTTCCAGTTTTTTCAACTTCACATCACCACAAGGTATATCAGTGCAGTGATGAATTAGAAAAAATGTATAACCCCACAGCATGGTGTTGGAATCATTTGCGTTTCTTTTTAAAAAATAAAATCCTAATTTAGTGGTTTCTTCTACAAAAAAGGAACCCTGAAAATGTTGCCGAACTGCATAATGTTTGACAAAGTCACCTAGCAAAATGTTCCTACATTGATAACAACTGCAACGACAGGTGTTTATGACAATGTACAGTTGTTGCTGCTGGGGATGCAGACCTGACAGGGTTTCCAGGTTTAATATGTCATAACCTAATTTTGGCTGCATTTACATTGAATTCTTTGATTTGAATTTAATGTTAAACTACTCACTCAGAAGGATTTTTAATTCTGTTGTTAATCCTGTTAATAAATCACGGCTACAAATCTCAGACTGCCACAAACAATGGACTGCCTGATCTACAACACATCCCCTTACAGAAGTTCAGAGTTCTTCATCCGAATACAGAGACAATTCCATGGGTTAAGATTTTCATTCCATAAATGTTTCTGGTGTCTGTACCTTCATTTGAGGCTGAACACCATTCCAAAATTTAGGAGTAGCTCAAAGTGAAGAATATATATTCCTTATCGCTAATGGCTTAAATAACATGAAAGTAATTTGTGCAATATGGTTATCCTGAGAGTTCAGAAAATTTACATTAATTCCCTAGTAGATGTTCACTGTGTTATAGCTTGAAGAAAGATGTTGCTGTTGGGTCAGCTATAGCCCAGCGGTTCCTTCTCAAGTTTACATCATTTAACTTGTTCAACCTTTCAATGGTTCTAGTCCCGCGGGTGCTCTCTGGCCTTTTTTTCCCATCATTTGTCAGTTAATGAACTACGCATTTTTACTTGCTTCATTCACTCTATTTGGTAAATATCGCCTATTTCCTCTTTCTATTTCTACAAATGATCATTAAAGCATTGCCTACTAGCAGAGTGGGTTCTCAGATACATAACACAGCCTTTCCAGTGCTGTGTGATTGTCCCGACGCATAATAACATATTGAAAAAAAGTAATTCAATGAGGTAAGGAAGGCATTTGTCCATCAAAACCAAACATCACCTTTTGATTGCTTTAGAACAAATTTTTTTAACCACTTGGCTGCTAAGGCTTTTCCCCTCCTACGCTGACATTTGGTGTATCCCATTATACATGATGAGTTGACCTTGTCATGAGCACAGATCCAGTGTGCCTCATGACGAGTTCACCTTGTCATTAGCATGCAAGTGGTTAAACTTTTTTAACTTACAAGCCTGTTGCAATAATGATGATAATGTTGAAGACAGAATTTTAAATCTTATGAAACTAAATTCCCAGATTGTCAGTATTCTATCTTAAACTAGAATGTATCACTATGATGACATAACGCTTTCACCATAATAAACTAACAGCAAGTTAAGTAATTCAAGTAGACTCATTATATATTGCTGTAATAAGAACTATTGGAAATTACCTTTTTTATGAGTTGACATCATTTGTTGGAATGCATAGGTATTAGGTATAGAATAGGCAAGTGAGTAACGTGATGCATGTAGCCCCCTTTAACATTGTTTGAGGTGACCTTTAGTTGGCTTCCACTTTTTTCAACTTCACATCACCACAAGGTATATCAGTGCAGTGATGAATTTGAAAAAATGTATAACCCCACAGCATGGTGTTGGAATCATTTGTGTTTCTTTTTAAAAAATAAAATCCTAATTTAGTGGTTTCTTCTACAAAAAAGGAACCCTGAAAATGTTGACGAACTGCATAATGTTTGACAAAGTCACCTAGCAAAATGTTCCTACATTGATAACAACTGCGACGACAGGTGTTTATGACAATTTACAGTTGTTGCTGCTGGGGATGCAGACCTGACAGGGTTTCCAGGTTTAATATGTCAAAACCTAATGTTGGCTGCATTTACTTTGAATTCTGTGATTTGAATTTAATGTTAAACTACTCACTCAGAAGGATTTTTAATTCTGTTGTTAATCCTGTTAATAAATCACGGCTACAAATCTCAGACTGCCACAAACAATGGACTGCCTGATCTACAACACATCCCCTTACAGAAGTTCAGAGTTCTTCATCTGAATACAGAGACAATTCCATGGGTTAAAATGTTCATACTATAAATGTTTCTGGTGTCTGTACCTTCATTTGAGGCTGAACACCCTTCCAATATTTAGGAGTAGCTCAAAGTGAAGAATATATATTCCTTATCGCTAATGGCTTCAATAACATGAAAGTAATTTGTGCAATATGTTTATCCTGAGAGTTCAAAAAATTAACATTAATTCCCTAGTCGATGTTCACTGTGTTATAGCTTGAAGAAAGATGTTGCTGTTGGGTCAGCTATAGCCCAGCGGTTCCTTCTCAAGTTTACAACATTTAACTTGTTCAACCTTTCAATGGTTCTAGTCCCGCGGGTGCTCTCTGGCCTTTTTTTCCCCATCATTTGTCAATTAATGAACTATGCATCTTTACTTGCTTCATTCACTCTATTTGGTAAATATTGCCTATTTCCTCTTTCTATTTCTACAAATGATCATTAAAGCATTGCCTACTAGCAGAGTGGGTTCTCAGCTACATAACCCAGCCTTTCCAGTGCTGTGTGATTGTCCCGACGCATAATAACATATTGAAAAAAAGTAATTCAATGAGGTAAGGAAGGCATTTGTCCATCAAAACCAAACATCACCTTTTGATTGCTTTAGAACTAATTTTTTAAACCTTTTTTAACTTACAAGCCTGTTGCAATAATGATGATAATGTTGAAGACGGAATTTTAAATCTTATGAAACTAAATTCCCAGATTGTCAGTATTCTAGCTTAAACTAGAATGTATCACTATGATGACATAACGATTTCACCATAATAAACTAACAGCAAGTTAAGTAATTCAAGTAGACTCATTATATATTGCTGTAATAAGAACTATTGGAAATTACCTTTTTTATGAGTTGACATCATTTGTTGGAATGCATAGGTATTAGGTATAGAATAAGCAAGTGAGTAACGTGATGCATGCAGCCCCCTTTAACATTGTTTGAGGGGACCTTTAGTTGGCTTCCAGTTTTTTCAACTTCACATCACCACAAGGTATATCAGTGCAGTGATGAATTTGAAAAAATGTATAACCCCACAGCATGGTGTTGGAATCATTTGTGTTTCTGTTTAAAAAATAAAATCCTAATTTTGTGGTTTCTTCTACAAAAAAGGAACCCTGAAAATGTTGACTAACTGCATAATGTTTGACAAAGTCACCTAGCAAAATGTTCCTACATTGATAACAACTGCAACGACAGGTGTTTATGACAATGTACAGTTGTTGCTGCTGGGGATGCAGACCTGACAGGGTTTCCAGGTTTAATATGTTAAAAACTAATTTTGGCTGCATTTACATTGAATTCTGTGATTTGAATTTAATGTTAAACTACTCGCTCAGAAGCATTTTTAATTCTGTTGTTAATCCTGTTAATAAATCACGGCTACAAATCTCAGACTGCCACAAACAATGGACTGACTGATCTACAACACATCCCCTTACAGAAGTTCAGAGTTATTCATCTGAATACAGAGACAATTCCATGGGTTAAGATTTTCATACCATAAATGTTTCTGGTGTCTGTACCTTCATGTGAGGCTGAACACCCTTCCAATATTTAGGAGTAGCTCAAAGTGAAGAATATATATTCCTTATCGCTAATGGCTTCAATAACATGAAAGTAATTTGTGCAATATGTTTATCCTGAGAGTTCAAAAAATTAACATTAATTCCCTAGTTGATGTTCACTGTGTTATAGCTTGAAGAAAGATGTTGCTGTTGGGTCAGCTATAGCCCAGCGGTTCCTTCTCAAGTTTACACAATTTTACTTGTTCAACCTTTCAATGGTTCTAGTCCCGCGGGTGCTCTCTGGCCTTTTTTTTCCCATCATTTGTCAATTAATGAACTACGCATCTTTTCTTGCTTCATTCACTCTATTTGGTAAATATCGCCTATTTCCTCTTTCTATTTCTACAAATGATCATTAAAGCATTGCCTACTAGCAGAGTGGGTTCTCAGCTACATAACCCAGCCTTTCCAGTGCTGTGTGATTGTCCCGACGCATAATAACATATTGAAAAAAAGTAATTCAATGAGGTAAGGAAGGCATTTGTCCATCAAAACCAAACATCACCTTTTGATTGCTTTAGAACTAATTTTTTAAACCTTTTTTAACTTACAAGCCTGTTGCAATGATGATGATAATGTTGAAGACAGAATTTTAAATCTTATGGAACTAAATTCCCAGATTGTCAGTATTCTAGCTTAAACTAGAATGTATCACTATGATGACATAACGCTTTCACCATAATACACTAACAGCGAGTAAAGTAATTTAAGTAGACTCATTATATATTGCTGTAATAAGAACTATTGGAAATTACCTTTTTTATGAGTTGACATCATTTGTTGGAATGCAAAAGTATTAGGTATAGAATAAGCAAGTGAGTAACGTGATGCATGCAGCCCCCTATAACATTGTTTGAGGGGACCGTTAGTTGGCTTCCAGTTTTTTCAACTTCACATCACAACAAGGTATATCAGTGCAGTGATGAATTTGAAAAAATGTATAACCCCACAGCATGGTGTTGGAATCATTTGTGTTTCTTTTTAAAAAATAAAATCCTAATTTAGTGGTTTCTTCTACAAAAAAGGAACCCTGAAAATGTTGACGAACTGCATAATGTTTGACAAAGTCACCTAGCAAAATGTTCCTACATTGATAACAACTGCAACGACAGGTGTTTATGACAATGTACAGTTGTTGCTGCTGGGGATGCAGACCTGACAGGGTTTCCAGGTTTAATATGTCAAAACCTAATTTTGGCTGCATTTACATTGAATTCTTTGATTTGAATTTAATGTTAAACTACTCACTCAGAAGGATTTTTAATTCTGTTGTTAATCCTGTTAATAAATCACGGCTACAAATCTCAGACTGCCACAAACAATGGACTGCCTGATCTACAACACATCCCCTTACAGAAGTTCAGAGTTCTTCATCTGAATACAGAGACAATTCCATGGGTTAAGATTTTCGTACCATAAATGTTTCTGGTGTCTGTTCCTTCATTTGAGGCTGAACACCCTTCCAATACTTAGGAGTAGCTCAATGTGAAGAATATATATTCCTTATCGCTAATGGCTTCAAAACCATGAAAGTAATTTGTGCAATATGTTTATCCTGAGAGTTCAAAGAATTTACATTAATTCCCTAGTTGATGTTCACTGTGTTATAGCTTGAAGAAGGATGTTGCTGTTAGGTCAGCTATAGCCCAGCGGTTCCTTCTCAAGTTTACATCATTTAACTTGTTCAACCTTTCAATGGTTCTAGTCCCGCGGGTGCTCTCTGGCCTTTTTTTCCCATCATTTGTCAATTAATTAACTACGCATTTTTACTTGCTTCATTCACTCTATTTGGTAAATATCGCCTATTTCCTCTTTCTATTTCTACAAATGATCATTAAAGCATTGCCTACTAGCAGAGTGGGTTCTCAGATACATAACACAGCCTTTCCAGTGCAGTGTGATTGTCCCGACGCATAATAACATATTGAAAAAAAGTAATTCCATGAGGTAAGGAAGGCATTTGTCCATCAAAACCAAACATCACCTTTTGATTGCTTTAGAACTAATTTTTTTAAACTTTTATAACTTACAAGCCTGTTGCAATAATGATGATAATGTTGAAGACAGAATTTTAAATCTTATGAAACTATATTCCCAGATTGTCAGTATTCTAGCTTAAACTAGAATGTATCACTATGATGACAGAACACTTTCACCATAATACACTAACAGCAAGTTAAGTAATTCAAGTAGACTCATTATATATTGCTGTAATAAGAACTATTGGAAATTACCTTTTTTATGAGTTGACATCATTTGTTGAATGCATAAGTATTAGGTATAGAATAAGCAAGTGAGTAACGTGATGCATGCAGCCCCCTTTAACATTGTTTGAGGGGACCGTTAGTTGGCTTCCAGTTTTTTCAACTTCAAATCACCACAAGGTATATCAGTGCAGTGATGAATTTGAAAAAATGTATAACCCCACAGCATGGTGTTGGAATCATTTGTGTTTCTTTTTAAAAAATAAAATCCTAATTTAGTGTTTTTTTCTACAAAAAAGGAACCCTGAAAATGTTGACGAACTGCATAATGTTTGACAAAGTCACCTAGCAAAATGTTCCTACATTGATAACAACTGCAATGACAGGTGTTTATGACAATTTACAGTTGTTGCTGCTGGGGATGCAGACCTGACAGGGTTTCCAGGTTTAATATGTCAAAACCTAATTTTGGCTGCATTTACATTGAATTCTGTGATTTGAATTTAATGTTAAACTACTCACTCAGAAGGATTTTTATTTCTGTTGTTAATCCTGTTAATAAATCACGGCTACAAATCTCAGACTGCCACAAACAATGGACTGCCTGATCTACAACACATCCCCTTACAGAAGTTCAGAGTTCTTCATCTGAATACAGAGACAATTCCATGGGTTAAGATTTTCACACTATAAATGTTTCTGGTGTCTGTACCTTCATTTAAGGCTGAACACCCTTCCAATATTTAGGAGTAGCTCAAAGTGAAGAATATATATTCCTTATCGCTAATGGCTTCAATAACATGAAAGTAATTTGTGCAATATGTTTATCCTGAGAGTTCAAAAAATTAACATTAAGTCCCTAGTCGATGTTCACTGTGTTATAGCTTGAAGAAAGATGTTGCTGTTGGGTCAGCTATAGCCCAGCGGTTCCTTCTCAAGTTTACAACATTTAACTTGTTCAACCTTTCAATGGTTCTAGTCCCGCGGGTGCTCTCTGGCCTTTTTTTCCCATCATTTGTCAATTAATGAACTACGCATCTTTACTTGCTTCATTCACTCTATTTGGTAAATATCGCCTATTTCCTCTTTCTATTTCTACAAATGATCATTAAAGCATTGCCTACTAGCAGAGTGGGTTCTCAGCTACATAACCCAGCCTTTCCAGTGCTGTGTGATTGTCCCGACGCATAATAACATATTGAAAAAAAGTAATTCAATGAGGTAAGGAAGGCATTTGTCCATCAAAACCAAACATCACCTTTTGATTACTTTAGAACTAATTTTTTAAACCTTTTTTAACTTACAAGCCTGTTGCAATAATGATGATAATGTTGAAGACAGAATTTTAAATCTTATGAAACTAAATTCCCAGATTGTCAGTATTCTAGCTTAAACTAGAATGTATCACTATGATGACATAACGCTTTCACCATAATACACTAACAGCAAGTTAAGTTATTCAAGTAGACTCATTATATATTGCTGTAATAAGAACTATTGGAAATTACCTTTTTTATGAGTTGACATCATTTGTTGGAATGCAAAAGTATTAGGTATAGAATAAGCAAGTGAGTAACGTGATGCATGCAGCCCCCTTTAACATTGTTTGAGGGGACCGTTAGTTGGCTTCCAGTTTTTTCAACTTCAAATCACCACAAGGTATATCAGTGCAGTGATGAATTAGAAAAAATGTATAACCCCACAGCATGGTGTTGGAATCATTTGTGTTTCTTTTTAAAAAATAAAATCCTAATTTAGTGGTTTCTTCTACAAAAAAGGAACTCTGAAAATGTTGACGAACTGCATAATGTTTGACAAAGTCACCTAGCAAAATGTTCCTACATTGATAACAACTGCAACGACAGGTGTTTATGACAATGCACAGTTGTTGCTGCTGGGGATGCAGACCTGACAGGGTTTCCAGGTTTAATATGTCAAAACCTAATTTTGGCTGCATTTACATTGAATTCTTTGATTTGAATTTAATGTTAAACTACTCACTCAGAAGGATTTTTAATTCTGTTGTTAATCCTGTTAATAAATCACGGCTACAAATCTCAGACTGCCACAAACAATGGACTGCCTGATCTACAACACATCCCCTTACAGAAGTTCAAAGTTCTTCATCTGAATACAGAGACAATTCCATGGGATAAGATTTTCATACCATAAATGTTTCTGGTGTCTGTTCCTTCATTTGAGGCTGAACACCCTTCCAATATTTAGGAGTAGCTCGAAGTGAAGAATATATATTCCTTATCGCTAATGGCTTCAATAACATGAAAGTAATTTGTGCAATATGTTTATCCTGAGAGTTCAAAAAAATAACATTAAGTCCCTAGTCGATGTTCACTGTGTTATAGCTTGAAAAAGATGTTGCTGTTGGGTCAGCTATAGCCCAGCGGTTCCTTCTCAAGTTTACATCATTTAACTTGTTCAACCTTTCAATGGTTCTAGTCCCGCGGGTGCTCTCTGGCCTTTTTTTCCCATCATTTGTCAATTAATGAACTACGCATCTTTACTTGCTTCATTCACTCTATTTGGTAAATATCGCCTATTTCCTCTTTCTATTTCTACAAATGATCATTAAAGCATTGCCTACTAGCAGAGTGGGTTCTCAGCTACATAACCCAGCCTTTCCAGTGCTGTGTGATTGTCCCGACGCATAATAACATATTGAAAAAAAGTAATTCAATGAGGTAAGGAAGGCATTTGTCCATCAAAACCAAACATCACCTTTTGATTGCTTTAGAACTAATTTTTTAAACCTTTTTTAACTTACAAGCCTGTTGCAATAATGATGATAATGTTGAAGACAGAATTTTAAATCTTATGAAACTAAATTCCCAGATTGTCAGTATTCTAGCTTAAACTAGAATGTATCACTATGATGACATAACTCTTTCACCATAATACACTAACAGCAAGTTAAGTAATTCAAGTAGACTCATTATATATTGCTGTAATAAGAACTATTGGAAATTACCTTTTTTATGAGTTGACATCATTTGTTGGAATGCAAAAGTATTAGGTATAGAATAAGCAAGTGAGTAACGTAATGCATGCAGCCCCCTTTAACATTGTTTGAGGGGACCGTTAGTTGGCTTCCAGTTTTTTCAACTTCACATCACCACAAGGTATATCAGTGCAGTGATGAATTAGAAAAAATGTATAACCCCACAGCATGGTGTTGGAATCATTTGTGTTTCTTTTTAAAAAACTAAAATCCTAATTTAGTGGTTTCTTCTACAAAAAAGGAACTCTGAAAATGTTGATGAACTGCATAATGTTTGACAAAGTCACCTAGCAAAATGTTCCTACATTGATAACAACTGCAACGACAGGTGTTTATGACAATGTACAGTTGTTGCTGCTGGGGATGCAGACCTGACAGGGTTTCCAGGTTTAATATGTCAAAACCTAATTTTGGCTGCATTTACATTGAATTCTTTGATTTGAATTTAATGTTAAACTACTCACTCAGAAGGATTTTTAATTCTGTTGTTAATCCTATTAATAAATCACGGCTACAAATCTCAGACTGCCACAAACAATGGACTGCCTGATCTACAACACATCCCCTTACAGAAGTTCAAAGTTCTTCATCTGAATACAGAGACAATTCCATGGGATAAGATTTTCATACCATAAATGTTTCTGGTGTCTGTTCCTTCATTTGAGGCTGAACACCCTTCCAATATTTAGGAGTAGCTCAAAGTGAAGAATATATATTCCTTATCGCTAATTGCTTCAATAACATGAAAGTAATTTGTGCAATATGTTTATCCTGAGAGTTCAAAAAATTTACATTAATTCCCTAGTTGATGTTCACTGTGTTATAGCTTGAAGAAAGATGTTGCTGTTGGGTCAGCTATAGCCCAGCGGTTCCTTCTCAAGTTAACATCATTTAACTTGTTCAACCTTTCAATGGTTCTAGTCCAGCGGGTGCTCTCTGGCCTTTTTTTCCCATCATTTGTCAATTAATGAACTACGCATCTTTACTTGCTTCATTCACTCTATTTGGTAAATATCGCCTATTTCCTCTTTCTATTTCTACAAATGATCAGTAAAGCATTGCCTACTAGCAGAGTGGGTTCTCAGCTACATAACACAGCCTTTCCAGTGCTGTGTGATTGTCCCAACGCATAATAAACTATTGAAAAAAAGTAATTCAATGAGGTAAGGAAGGCATTTGTCCATCAAAACCAAACATCACCTTTTGATTGCTTTAGAACTAATTTTTTTAACCACTTGGCTGCTAAGGCTTTTCCCCTCCTACGCTGATATTTGGTGTATCCCATTATACATGACGAGTTGACCTTGTCATGAGCACAGATCCAGTGTGCCTCATGACGAGTTCACCTTGTCATTAGCATGCAAGTGGTTAAACTTTTTTAACTTACAAGCCTGTTGCAATAATGATGATAATGTTGAAGACAGAATTTTAAATCTTATGAAACTAAATTCCCAGATTGTCAGTATTCTAGCTTAAACTAGAATGTATCACTATGATGACATAACGCTTTCACCATAATAAACTAACAGCAAGTTAAGTAATTCAAGTAGACTCATTATATATTGCTGTAATAAGAACTATTGGAAATTACCTTTTTTATGAGTTGACATCATTTGTTGGAATGCATAGGTATTAGGTATAGGATAAGCAAGTGAGTAACGTGATGCATGCAGCCCCCTTTAACATTGTTTGAGGGGACCGTTAGTTGGCTTCCAGTTTTTTCAACTTCACATCACCACAAGGTATATCAGTGTAGTGATGAATTAGAAAACATGTATAACTCCACAGCATGGTGTTGGAATCATTTGTGTTTCTTTTTAAAAAATAAAATCCTAATTTAGTGGTTTCTTCTACAAAAAAGGAACTCTGAAAATGTTGACGAACTGCATAATGTTTGACAAAGTCACCTAGCAAAATGTTCCTACATTGATAACAACTGCAACGACAGGTGTTTATGACAATGTACAGTTGTTGCTGCTGGGGATGCAGACCTGACAGGGTTTCCAGGTTTAATATGTCAAAACCTAATTTTGGCTGCATTTACATTGAATTCTTTGATTTGAATTTAATGTTAAACTACTCACTCAGAAGGATTTTTAATTCTGTTGTTAATCCTGCTAATAAATCATGGCTACAAATCTCAGACTGCCACAAACAATGGACTGCCTGATCTACAACACATCCCCTTACAGAAGTTCAAAGTTCTTCATCTGAATACAGAGACAATTCCATGGGTTAAGATTTTCATACCATAAACGTTTCTGGTGTCTGTTCCTTCATTTGAGGCTGAACACCCTTCCAATATTCAGGAGTAGCTCAAAGTGAAGAATATATATTCCTTATCGCTAATGGCTTCAATGACATGAAAGTAATTTGTGCAATATGTTTATCCTGAGAGTTCAAAAAATTAACATTAATTCCCTAGTTGATGTTCACTGTGTTATAGCTTGAAGAAAGATGTTGCTGTTGGGTCAGCTATAGCCCAGCGGTTCCTTCTCAAGTTTACATCAATAAACTTGTTCAACCTTTCAATGGTTCTAGTCCCGCGGGTGCTCTCTGGCCTTTCTTTCCCATCATTTGTCAATTAATGAACTACGCATCTTTACTTGCTTCATTCACTCTTTTTGGTAAATATCGCCTATTTCCTCTTTCTATTTTTACAAATGATCAGTAAAGCATTGCCTACTAGCAGAGTGGGTTCTCAGCTACATAACACAGCCTTTCCAGTGCTGTGTGATTGTCCCGACGCATAATAACATATTGAAAAAAAATAATTCAATGAGGTAAGGAAGGCATTTGTCCATCAAAACCAAACATCACCTTTTGATTGCTTTAGAACAAATTTTTTTAACCACTTGGCTGCTAAGGCTTTTCCCCTCCTACGCTGATATTTGCTGTATCCCATTATACATGACGAGTTGACCTTGTCATGAGCACAGATCCAGTGTGCCTCATGACGAGTTCACCTTGTCATTAGCATGCAAGTGGTTAAACTTTTTTAACTTACAAGCCTGTTGCAATAATGATGATAATGTTGAAGACAGAATTTTAAATCTTATGAAACTAGATTCCCAGATTGTCAGTATTCTAGCTTAAACTAGAATGTATCACTATGATGACATAACGCTTTCACCATAATAAACTAACAGCAAGTTAAGTAATTCAAGTAGACTCATTATATATTGCTGTAATAAGAACTATTGGAAATTACCTTTTTATGAGTTGACATCATTTGTTGGAATGCATAGGTATTAGGTATAGAATAAGCAAGTGAGTAACGTGATGCATGCAGCCCCCTTTAACATTGTTTGAGGGGACCTTTAGTTGGCTTCCAGTTTTTTCAACTTCACATCACCACAAGGTATATCAGTGCAGTGATGAATTTGAAAAAATGTATAACCCCACAGCATGGTGTTGGAATCATTTGTGTTTCTTTTAAAAAAATAAAATCCAAATTTAGTGGTTTCTTCTACAAAAAAGGAACCCTGAAAATGTTGACAAACTGCATAATGTTTGACAAAGTTGCCTAGCAAAATGTTCCTACATTGATAACAACTGCACCGACAGATGTTTATGACAATGTACAGTTGTTGCTGCTGGGGATGCAGACCTGACAGGGTTTCCAGGTTTAATATGTCAAAACCTAATTTTGGCTGCATTTACATTGAATTCTGTGATTTGAATTTAATGTTAAACTACTCACTCAGAAGGATTTTTAATTCTGTTGTTAATCCTGTTAATAAATCACGGCTACAAATCTCAGACTGCCACAAACAATGGACTGACTGATCTACAACACATCCCCCTACAGAAGTTCAGAGTTCTTCATCTGAATACAGAGACAATTCCATGGGTTAAGATTTTCATACCATAAATGTTTCTGGTGTCTGTACCTTGATTTGAGGCTGAACACCATTCCAAAATGTAGGAGTAGCTCAAAGTGAAGAATATATATTCCTTATCGCTAATGGCTTCAATAACATGAAAGTAATTTGTGCAATATGTTTATCCTGAGAGTTCCAAAAATTTACATTAATTCCCTAGTTGATGTTCACTGTGTTATAGCTTGAAGAAAGATGTTGCTGTTGGGTCAGCTATAACCCAGCGGTTCCTTCTCAAGGTTACATGATTTAACTTGTTCAACCTTTCAATGGTTCTAGCCCCGAGGGTGCTTTCTGGCCTTTTTTTCCCATCATTTGTCAATTAATGAACTACGCATCTTTACTTGCTTCATTCACTCTATTTGGTAAATATCGCCTATTTCCTCTTTCTATTTCTACAAATGATCATTAAAGCATTGCCTACTAGCAGAGTGGGTTCTCAGCTACATAACACAGCCTTTCCAGTGCTGTGTGATTGTCCCGACGCATAATAACATATTGAAAAGAAGTAATTCAATGAGGTAAGGAAGGCATTTGTCCATCAAAACCAAACATCACCTTTTGATTGCTTTAGAACTAATTTTTTTAACCACTTGGCTGCTAAGGCTTTTCCCCTCCTACGCTGATATTTGCTGTATCCCATTATACATGACGAGTTGACCGTGTCATGAGCACAGATGCAGTGTGCCTCATGACGAGTTCACCTTGTCATTAGCATGCAAGTGGTTAAACTTTTTTTAACTTACAAGCCTGTTGCAATAATTATGATAATGTTGAAGACAGAATTTTAAATCTTATGAAACTAAATTCCCAGATTGTCAGTATTCTAGCTTAAACTAGAATGTATCACTATGATGACATAACGCTTTCACCATAATAAACTAACAGCAAGTTAAGTAGTTCAAGTAGACTCATTATATATTGCTGTAATAAGAACTATTGGAAATTACCTTTTTATGAGTTGACATCATTTGTTGGAATGCATAGGTATTAGGTATAGAATAAGCAAGTGAGTAACGTGATGCATGCAGCCCCCTTCAACATTGTTTGAGGGGACCTTTAGTTGTCTTCCAGTTTTTTCAACTTCACATCACCACAAGGTATATCAGTGCAGTGATGAATTTGAAAAAATGTATAACCCCACAGCATGGTGTTGGAATCATTTGTGTTTCTTTAAAAAAAATAAAATCCTAATTTAGTGGTTTCTTCTACAAAAAAGGAACCCTGAAAATGTTGACAAACTGCATAATGTTTGACAAAGTCACCTAGCAAAATGTTCCTACATTGATAACAACTGCACCGACAGGTGTTTATGACAATGTACAGTTGTTGCTGCTGGGGATGCAGACCTGACAGGGTTTCCAGGTTTAATATGTCAAAACCTAATTTTGGCTGCATTTACATTGAATTCTGTGATTTGAATTTAATGTTAAACTACTCACTCAGAAGGATTTTTAATTCTGTTGTTAATCCTGTTAATAAATCACGGCTACAAATCTCAGACTGCAACAAACAATGGACTGACTGATCTACAACACATCCCCCTACAGAAGTTCAGAGTTCTTCATCTGAATACAGAGACAATTCCATGGGTTAAGATTTTCATACCATAAATGTTTCTGGTGTCTGTACCTTCATTGAGGCTGAACACCATTCCAAAATTTAGGAGTAGCTCAAAGTGAAGAATATATATTCCTTATCGCTAATGGCTTCACTAACATGAAAGTAATTTGTGCAATATGTTTATCCTGAGAGGTCAAAAAATTTACATTAATTCCCTAGTTGATGTTCACTGTGTTATAGCTTGAAGAAAGATGTTGCTGTTAGGTCAGCTATAGCTCAGCGCTTCCTTCTCAAGTTTACATCATTGAACTTGTTCAACCTTTCAATGGTTCTAGTCCCGCGGGTGCTCTCTGGCCTTTTTTTCCCATCATTTGTCAATTAATGAACTACACATCTTTACTTGCTTCATATGGGCGGGATACCCGTCACCCCCTCCCAACACAAATCCCAAGAATGGGAAGACGGAAACGGTTCTTGAGCTTTTGGAAGGCGGTGAGGGAGTTACCCTCACCGGCCGTATTTATTAAAATATGAAACAAAAATTAAAACATTAAATTAACAGTTTCATATCATGTATAATTTCATTTACACATTACGATGCATTTTTTCAAAATCAAATTGTACATCCTAGCATTACGGGCCAACGGCAAGGTCGTAACCGGTGTCAGATCCCTAATACCATAACTCCCCCCTCACTTGTGAGGGGCGGGTACACAGAGGACCGTACCTCTGTGCCAACTTCCAATTTCCCTTGTCTTAACGGGGGCCCCATATTTACTCGGCGCCATCTTGGTGGTCGTCCGAGGACTCGTGTGAGGTGTCTAGAAGGTAGCGTAGACCCCCCTCCCACCCCACACTGCTTACCACATCCGCCGTCGCGGATGTCCTGGCCCCGGGAAATTCCCAGGAGGGGCCCGTAGCCCCTCCTCCCCAGGGAGGGGCCGATGACCGCCTTCCCTTTCGGCGTCCCCATCCTTAGAGGGTACCGCCTCCCCGTGTGAGGGGCCAATGGCCGCCTCACCCCGGGCGCTCCCATCCATAATGGGTGGCGCCCCACCTCTAGGGATCTTCCAATTACTGCTCACCGATCATGACCTTACCGCCCGACCAGAAAATAAATACGACAGTTTTTAAACTAAAAGAGAATAACAGTTATACTGGGCATTTTAAAAACATAAACCTCCAACTATGCCCCAAAACAACCTGAGAAGAGATAATATCCATGTCAATTGACTTTATTGCAATACAAATCGCTGTCATCAGGGGCTGGTGGGTGGGTCAAAATTGGCTCCTTGTTCCGTCTCGGGCTCACGAGCAACGAGGAGGTGCAGCTTCCAAGCACAGGAACAAGAGGATGCTTCCTTGGCAAGATGCTCCTTTTATCCTTCTTCGGGAGGGCGTGGCCTTCCCCAACACGCCTCCGGGGCGGTTCGAACGGTGTAGGTGTCTAGGACAACACTTCTTGGGCGGGAAAAGGCGCGCCCCGGCTACGCCACTACGGGCATACCAGCCAAGCCACGCCTCCCGCCCAAAACGGTTTCCCGGGGGGATCGGGGTACTCCACCATACGTTCGGGGGGACCGAGTGGTCGCCCCTTTCCATATGGGCGGGATACCCGTCACCCCCTCCCAACACAAATCCCAAGAATGGGAAGACGGAAAAGGTTCTTGAGCTTTTGGAAGGCGGTGAGGGAGTTACCCTCACCGGCCGTATTTATTAAAATATGAAACAAAAATTAAAACATTAAATTAACAGTTTCATATCATGTACAATTTCATTTACATATTACGATGCATTTTTTCAAAATCAAATTGTACATCCTAGCATTACGGGCCAACGGCAAGGTTGTAACCGGTGTCAGATCCCTAATACCATAACTCCCCCCTCACTTGTGAGGGGCGGGTGCACAGAGGACTGTACCTCTGTGCCAACTTCCAATTTCCCTTGTCTTAACGGGGGCCCCATATTTACTCGGCGCCATCTTGGTGGTCGTCCGAGGACTCGTGTGAGGTGTCTAGAAGGTAGCGTAGACCCCCCTCCCACCCCACACTGCTTACCACATCCGCCGTCGCGGATGTCCTGGCCCCGGGAAATTCCCAGGAGGGGCCCGTAGCCCCTCCTCCCCAGGGAGGGGCCGATGACCGCCTTCCCTTTCGGCGTCCCCATGCTTAGAGGGTACCGCCTCCCCATGTGAGGGGCCAATGGCCGCCTCACCCCGGGCGCTCCCATCCATAATGGGTGGCGCCCCACCTCTAGGGATCTTCCAATTACTGCTCACCGATCATGACCTTACCGCCACAGGCCGGATAGTTGACCGGCTATCCGGACCCCCCATAAAAACTCCTACTATAGGTCATGGCTACTCAAACTTTTCAACCAAGCTAGGAAGTCCCCTATGAGTAAGACATTTCCTTCCCGGGACAAATGGACCCCATCCTCCAGATACATATGGTCCCCCCGGATACATCCATGTGGTACACAATGCAACTTTCCTGTGCGAAACAATCTACCTAATTTGCTATTAACCTTCTTTACCGAGTGATTCAAAGCTGACACAGAGAGGGCCCCCCGCCACACCTTCCGAGGAATCATGTGTGACCATGCGATCGTGCACCCCGGAACCCTCCTTGCCAACCAGCTTACCGAGGCCAAGATTAACTCAAGAAGTACTCGCCGACCAATGGTCACCAAATCATTGCCCCCAAGATGTACTATGATTACAGACGGCGGTGACCTTGTCCGCCCTAACAAACCCTCCATAAAACCTTGAAACTGGTCAATACAGAGCCCGCCCCTTCCGTGGAAGGTCATCCTGTACCCGTATTCCCCCGCAACGTGAATCATGTCACCTGCTTTGAATACATCCGCGGCGCGCCTCACGTATGAGTGGCCAACGACCCACACCACTCTTTCTTCAGCCGGTGAACTTTGACCGCTGGTCCCCAGGTGTCGGGTCAACAGCACTGACCGCCCCGCAAGGCCTGCTCGTGCAACTGAAAATCAAACAGAAAACAAGAAGCGTGAGTGCATGACATAGGCTTCACAACATGTGCAACCGCACATACCTCTTATAGCAATTCGAGGACCAACGCCCCAATTGTTTCACTTTTTCAACACTCAGACCCCTGGCTGTAGCCTCCGTAGCAGCCCCTATCCGGAAGGAATGGGTCCCAAAATCGCTCGGGTCCAAGCCCGCTGACGCGATTGCCATTGTTAACACCCACTGAAACTGAAACCTCGTCAGTGGGGTGGCATCGGTGTGTCTCAACAAACTCCCCCCCATGATGCCGCCCTCTGCGCTAAATACTCCTCCACGCATTTTACCGGGCACATGGGAGACTCCGGGATCCGCTGGACTACCACACTGTCCCCGATGGCTTCCTGATCGGTCTTGGAACTGGCTATTGTGACCACCATTGTGTCACCCTTGATCTGAATGTGGTCTCGACACAGACCTCCCCCCGTATCCCACTTATTCCTTGCTACCAGCTCGCTCACCCGCATAGCCCCATGGAATGCTAATGCAAAAGCGGCCCGGAACAGCAGCGTCTCTGATTGAGATGAACAAGTCGCAGGGAGTACGGACATTAACAGAGACAACCTAGCCAGATCTATCGGGTGCCTTCCATCCACTCTCCGACCCTCAAGGCGTTGCCACCCACGCAACGCTCTTTTCACGAGAAAGGACGATGTGGGGTCCTGGATGCCATGCGCCTGTGCCATGAAGGCAATGGCGGCCCTGTGCCTGTTGGCTGTTGCCAGTGATCGGCCTGCCTGATGTAGTGCTACCAGAAATTGCAGAACAGACTCCTCCTGTCCCCAATGCTCCCCCCCCCGTTGAACCCAAAAATGCCCAATATGAACGGAACGCTCCTTCATATGCCTTCCTTGTCCTGGGTGCTAAACTCTCTCCCACGAGATTTTGTAATCCGGGGTACCAAGAGACCAGAGAGCTTCGGGAAATGGTGCCGCCACCAAGTCCGCTGAGGGCAGAAAACCCCTGAAGGCCTGCATATGGGAACGAGAGAGTGCATCAGCTGCCTGGTTCAGTACCCCCGGCACGTGTCTTGCCCTAAAGTGGACATTTAATCTCATACATAGCAGGATAATTTCTTTCAGCAATCTCAAAATCCATTTGCAACGTGCTGCCTGATTATTGATACATTCAACAACAGTCATATTATCAGACCAGAACACCACAGCACGATCATGCAACCCCTCTGGCCATGTTTTCAAGGCCACCAGAATGGGGAACAGCTCGAGGAACCCGATGTTACCTGTGAGCCCACTATCGTGCCACCACGCCGGCCATGTTTGTGCCGACCATTTCTCACCAAATATGGCGCCAAAACCCACACTCCCTGCCGAGTCAGTCCACAACCCCAGCTCCTCGGAGGAAACTGCTGGCTTGTTCCACACGACACGACCGTTGAAATCCACCAGAAATGCCAACCATATGCGCATGTCCTGGCGAACCTCGGCTGACAGTCTTGTGTGGTGGTGTCCTTCCTTGAGACCCACCATGGCTTGTGCGATAGAGCGGGAAAAGGGGCGGGCCATCGGTATTACTCTGAGGGCAAAGTTAAGCTGACCCACAACCTGTTGCAGCTGATGGAGAGTTACTTTTCTCTCGCCAATGCATACTTCTAGTGTGGCCTTAAACTTCATTACCTTCTCCCTGGGCAAACGGAAGCACCCCTCTACTGAATCCAGCTCAATTCCAAGAAACTCGAGAGACGTAGATGGCCCCACTGTCTTGCCCGGTGCCAATGGCACACCAAAACTTTTCATGAGATTACAGAATTCCATCAAAGCCTGTTCACATTCCGTGCCCCCGGCTGCCCCCAGAAACAGAAAATCATCAAGGTAGTGCATTTCCTGTGTGAGGCCCGTGGCTCTAGTGAACGCCCATTGCAAAAAGGTACTGAACTTCTCAAAATATGCACAAGAAATGGAGCAACCCATCGGCATACATTTATCCATGTAATAACGTCCTTGGAACACAAAACCTAAGAGGCGCTGATCCTGTGGGTGTACCAGGAGCAACCGGAATGCTGACTCAATATCTGATTTAGCCATCAGCGCTCTGGGCCCTAGGCGATTCAACAAGGCGACGGCCTCATCAAAGGATGCGTACCGCACCGAACACAGTCCCGGGTCAATCGCATCGTTCACCGAAAGACCCCTGGGAGCAGACAAATTATGGATCAACCGAAACTCACCTGGGTCCTTTTTGGGGACTACTCCCAACGGTGAACATACAAAATTAGCAACAGGCGGGTGCACATACGGCCCCGCAACCCGACCTCGGGTCACCTCTTTTGCAATTTTTTCCTGCACCACCGTCGTGTTTCGTTGCACAGATAGTTGATTCTTACACTGTGCTTCCCCCCGTAAACCCCCCGCCGGGATGCGGAAACCATATGAGAAACCGTCTCGCAACACCCCAGCGGAGACATGGTCTGGGTATCGGTTCAGCCAAGGGATCAATGCCATGATGTCAACAGGAGTAGGTAACTGTGCCCCTCGGGCGATGTTAGACCTGTTTGGCCCCCCCTCTACCTCCCGTCTCACCATTCTTTGCTCTGCACGAACTCTCGGGGTGTGAGGACTGTCCACACCCTGCACACTCATGCCTGAACTTGCATGTTCCTTGTGGCCTAGTGCCCTTGCCTCTGTTAAAGCTCCAACACACCCCTTTTTTACCTGAGTTCCCATTATTCTTGTTGTGCTGATCCCCATTGGCGCCTGCCCGAAAGGGCGCCGCCAAGTAATGGCGGGGAGGCTCTGCGCCATTCCCGCCCAAAGAAGACGACCTCGCCGTGTTCAGCATTACTTGCTTCTGCCAGGAAATGGAGACGAAACAATCCCACGTCAGGGATGAGTCGTGCTCCTTGGCCTTACGAAATTTGTTATCATAACCCACCCATTGATTACCTTCATATGCTTCAAAAAATTCCATAATACGTGTCTGATAACAGGCCAATTCTGACAATACTTCAGGTCTACGTTCCCCCATGATTGCAGTAAACATACCGAACGCCCTGGCCCAATTAGCGATTGTTTCCTCCACCCTGAAACCCGCCATTTTTGCACGCCATACACTCGGATGCAACAACTCCTTCTGATTTTTAATGTGTTCTATCTCATAGTGATCGGTTAACAACGAAAACATGTTCACATATTTATCGGCCCAAATCCTCTCTTTCACATCCATCGGGATATGCTGAACAATTTTTTCCCTCCTAGAGGGTAACGATCCCTCCCCTGCTATCGGCAACAGCTGCTTACCAGAACCATGAGCCGTATCTGTTGCAGCTGTTGTTCCAACGACCGGTGCCGGTTTATCCGAGGGAACCTGCGGGGAAACAAGAGGACAAGGTGCCTTCGCAGCATCTCTCGATTGCCGCAACTGCTTCATTATCAACCTGGCCTCTGCCGCCGTGTCTCTTGGTGCCGGAGCACTCTCGTTGTTTTTGCCCAACCATGCCGCCAACTGAGCGGCCAGTCCGGGAGGCATATCCCCCTCACTCACGGGCGTAACTACCACAGGGATCGGCTGTCCCGCGTTCGGGATCGGAACTGGGGCCCCTACTGGACCGACCGGGCTCGCCGGTGGTGACTCAAGAACCGGGGCCTCTCCCGGCAGGGACTATTCCCGGCAATGCTGGCCCGATGGTCTTCTTCGGTCTACCATTCATTGCCGCCATCTGCTTCTTCATGTCCGCCATATCTTTCACCAGCGTGCGAAGCAGTTGTTCAGTCCCAACTTTCTTTCCGACCCTCTTGCCAGGCATCGTATCGCGGGATTCAAACGAGGTCCTGGATCCAAAGCTTCGGACTCACTGAAAGAGAAACACAAAAATTACAAGTTCTCAAAATTGGCTCCTTGTTCCGTCTCGGGCTCACGAGCAAGGAGGAGGTGCAGCTTCCAAGCACAGGAACAAGAGGATGCTTCCTTGGCAAGATGCTCCTTTTATCCTTCTTCGGGAGGGCGTGGCCTTCCCCAACACGCCTCCGGGGCGGTTCGAACGGTGTAGGTGTCTAGGACAACCCTTCTTGGGCGGGAAAAGGCGCGCCCGGCTACGCCAGTACGGGCATACCAGCCAAGCCATGCCTCCCGCCCAAAACGGTTTCCCGGGGGGATCGGGGTACTCCACCATTCGTTCGGGGGGACCAAATGATCGCCCCTTTCCATTCACTCTATTTGGTAAATATCGCCTATTTCCTCTTTCTATTTCTACAAATGATCATTAAAGCATTGCCTACTAGCAGAGTGGGTTCTCAGCTACATAACACAGCCTTTCCAGTGCTGTGTGATTGTCCCGACGCATAATAACATATTGAAAAGAAGTAATTCAATGAGGTAAGGAAGGCATTTGCCCATCAAAACCAAACATCACCTTTTGATTGCTTTAGAACTAATTTTTTTAACCACTTGGCTGCTAAGGCTTTTCCCCTCCTACGCTGACATTTGGTGTATCCCATTATACATGACGAGTTGACCTTGTCATGAGCACTGATCCAGTGTGCCTCATGACGAGTTCACCTTGTCATTAGCATGCAAGTGGTTAAACTTTTTAACTTACAAGCCTGTTGCAATAATGATGATAATGTTGAAGACAGAGTTTTAAATCTTATGAAACTAAATTCCCAGATTGTCAGTATTCTAGCTTAAACTAGAATGTATCACTATGATGACATAACGCTTTCACCAAAATAAACTAACAGCAAGTTAAGTAATTCAGGTAGACTCATTATATATTGCTGTAATAAGAACTATTGGAAATTACCTTTTTATGAGTTGACATCATTTGTTGGAATGCATAGGTATTAGGTATAGAATAAGCAAGTGAGTAACGTGATGCATGCAGCCCCCTTTAACATTGTTTGAGGGGACCTTTAGTTGGCTTCCAGTTTTTTCAACTTTCCATCACCACAAGGTATATCAGTGCAGTGATGAATTTGAAAAAATGTATAACCCCACAGCATGGTGTTGGAATCATTTGTGTTTCTTTTTAAAAAATAAAATCCTAATTAAGTGGTTTCTTCTACAAAAAAGGAACCCTGAAAATGTTGACAAACTGCATAATGTTTGACAAAGTCACCTAGCAAAATGTTCCTACATTGATAACAACTGCAACCACAGGTATTTATGACAATTTACAGTTGTTGCTGCTGGGGATGCAGACCTGACAGGGTTTCCAGGTTTAATATGTCAAAACCTAATTTTGGCTGCATTTACATTGAATTCTGTGATTTGAATTTAATGTTAAACTACTCACTCAGAAGGATTTTTAATTCTGTTGTTAATCCTGTTAATAAATCACGGCTACAAATCTCAGACTGCCACAAACAATGGACTGCCTGATCTACAACACATCCCCTTACAGAAGTTCAGAGTTCTTCATCTGAATACAGAGACAATTCCATGGGTTAAGATTTTCATACTATAAATGTTTCTGGTGTCTGTACCTTCATTTGAGGCTGAACACCCTTCCAATATTTAGGAGTAGCTCAAAGTGAATAATATATATTCCTTATCGCTAATGGCTTCAATAACATGAAAGTAATTTGTGCAATATGTTTATTCTGAGAGTTCAAAAAATTAACATTAATTCCCTAGTTGATGTTCACTGTGTTATAGCTTGAAGAAAGATGCTGCTGTTGGGTCAGCTATAGCCCAGCGGTTCCTTCTCAAGTTTACATCATTTAACTTGTTCACCCTATCAATGGTTCTAGTCCCGCGGGTGCTCTCTGGACTTTTTTTCCCATCATTTGTCAATTAATGAACTACGCATCTTTACTTGCTTCATTCACTCTATTTGGTAAATATCGCCTATTTCCTCTTTCTATTTCTACAAATGATCATTAAAGCATTGCCTACTAGCAGAGTGGGTTCTCAGCTACATAACCCAGCCTTTCCAGTGCTGTGTGATTGTCCCGACGCATAATAACATATTGAAAAAAAGTAATTCAATGAGGTAAGGAAGGCATTTCTCCATCAAAACCAAACATCACCTTTTGATTGCTTTAGAACTAATTTTTTAAACCTTTTTTAGCTTACAAGCCTGTTGCAATAATGATGATAATGTTGAAGACAGAATTTTAAATCTTATGAAACTATATTCCCAGATTGTCAGTATTCTAGCTTAAACTAGAATGTATCACTATGATGACATAACGCTTTCACCATAATACACTAACAGCAAGTTAAGTAATTCAAGTAGACTCATTATATATTGCTGTAATAAGAACTATTGGAAATGACCTTTTTTATGAGTTGACATCATTTGTTGGAATGCATAGGTATTAGGTATAGAATAAGCAAGTGAGTAACGTGATGCATGCAGCCCCCTTTAACATTGTTTGAGGGGACCGTTAGTTGGCTTCCAGTTTTTTCAACTTCACATCACCACAAGGTATATCAGTGCAGTGATGAATTTGAAAAAATGTATAACCCCACAGCATGGTGTTGGAATCATTTGTGTTTCTTTTTAAAAAATAAAATCCTAATTTAGTGGTTTCTTCTACAAAAAAGGGACCCTGAAAATGTTGACAAACTGCATAATGTTTGACAAAGTCACCTAGCAAAATGTTCCTACATTGATAACAACTGCAACGACAGGTGTTTATGACAATGTACAGTTGTTGCTGCTGGGGATGCAGACGTGACAGGGTTTCCAGGTTTAATATGTCAAAACCTAATTTTGGCTGCATTTACATTGAATTCTGTGATTTGAATGTAATGTTAAACTACTCACTCGGAAGGATTTTTAATTCTGTTGTTAATCCTGTTAATAAATCACGGCTACAAATCTCAGACTGCCACAAACAATGGACTGCCTGATCTACAACACATCCCCTTACAGAAGTTCAGAGTTCTTCATCTGAATACAGAGACAATTCCATGGGTTAAGATTTTCATACTATAAATGTTTCTGGTGTCTGTACCTTCATTTGAGGCTGAACACCCTTCCAATATTTAGGAGTAGCTCAAAGTGAAGAATATATATTCCTTATCGCTAATGGCTTCAATAACATGAAAGTAATTTGTGCAATATGTTTATCCTGAGAGTTCAAAAAATTAACATTAATTCCCTAGTTGATGTTCACTGTGTTATAGCTTGAAGAAAGAAGTTGCTGTTGGGTCAGCTATAGCCCAGCGGTTCCTTCTCAAGTTTACATCATTTAACTTGTTCAACCTTTCAATGGTTCTAGTCCCGCGGGTGCTCTCTGGCCTTTTTTTCCCATCATTTGTCAATTAATGAACTACGCATTTTTACTTGCTTCATTCACTCTATTTGGTAAATATCGCCTATTTCCTCTTTCTATTTCTACAAATGATCATTAAAGCATTGCCTACTAGCAGAGTGGGTTCTCAGCTACATAACCCAGCCTTTCCAGTGCTGTGTGATTGTCCCGACGCATAATAACATATTGAAGAAAAGTAATTCAATGAGGTAAGGAAGGCATTTGTCCATCAAAACCAAACATCACCTTTTGATTGCTTTAGAACTAATTTTTTAAACATTTTTTAACTTATAAGCCTGTTGCAACAATGATGATAATGTTGAAGACAGAATTTTAAATCTTATGAAACTAAATTCCCATATTGTCAGTATTCTAGCTTAAACTAGAATGTATCACTATGATGACATAACATAACGCTTTCACCATAATACACTAACAGCAAGTTAAGTATTTCAAGTAGACTCATTATATATTGCTGTAATAAGAACTATTGGAAATTACCTTTTTTATGAATTGACATCATCTGTTGGAATGCATAGGTATTAGGTATAGAATAAGCAAGTGAGTAACGTGATGCATGCAGCCCCCTTTAACATTGTTTGAGGGGACCTTTAGTTGGCTTCCAGTTTTTTCAACATCACATCACCACAAGGTATATCAGTGCAGTGATGCATTTGAAAAAATGTATAACCCCACAGCATGGTGTTGGAATCATTTGTGTTTCTTTTTAAAAAATAAAATCCTAATTCAGTGGTTTCTTCTACAAAAAAGGAACCCTGAAAATGTTGACAAACTGCATAATGTTTGACAAAGTCACCTAGCAAAATGTTCCTACATTGATAACAACTGCAACGACAGGTGTTTATGACAATGTACAGTTGTTGCTGCTGGGGATGCAGACTTGACAGGGTTTCCAGGTTTAATATGTCAAAACCTAATTTTGGCTGCATTTACATTGAATTCTGTGATTTGAATTTAATGTTAAACTACTCACTCAGAAGGATTTTTAATTCTGTTGTTAATCTTGTTAATAAATCACGGCTACAAATCTCAGACTGCCACAAACAATGGAATGCCTGATCTACAACACATCCCCTTACAGAAGTTCAGAGTTCTTCATCTGAATACAGAGACAATTCCATGGGTTAAGATTTTCATACTATAAATGTTTCTGGTGTCTGTACCTTCATTTGAGGCTGAACACCCTTCCAATATTTAGGAGTAGCTCAAAGTGAAGAATATATATTCCTTATCGCTAATGGCTTCAATAACATGAAAGTAATTTGTGCAATATGTTTATTCTGAGAGTTCAAAAAATTAACATTAATTCCCTAGTTGATGTTCACTGTGTTATAGCTTGAAGAAAGATTTTGCTGTTGGGTCAGCTATAGCCCAGCGGTTCCTTCTCAAGTTTACATCATTTAACTTGTTCACCCTTTCAATGGTTCTAGTCCCGCGGGTGCTCTTTGGCCTTTTTTTCCCATCATTTGTCAATTAATGAACTACGCATCTTTACTTGCTTCATTCACTCTATTTGGTAAATACCGCCTATTTCCTCTTTCTATTTCTACAATTGATCATTAAAGCATTGCCTACTAGCAGAGTGGGTTCTCAGCTACATAACCCAGCCTTTCCAGTGCTGTGTGATTGTCCCGACGCATAATAACATATTGAAAAAAAGTAATTCAATGAGGTAAGGAAGGCATTTCTCCATCAAAACCAAACATCACCTTTTGATTGCTTTAGAACTAATTTTTTAAACCTTTTTTAACTTACAAGCCTGTTGCAATAATGATGATAATGTTGAAGACAGAATTTTAAATCTTATGAAACTATATTCCCGATTGTCAGTATTCTAGCTTAAACTAGAATTAGGCTGTGGGGTTTTAGGTTTAAACCTATAATAACTGATAAAACCCCACTGAAAGAAAAATAGCCCTCACCGGTGAAAACATATAAACACTGAAAAAACACCTGGACAACCACAAACTAAATGCCATTCAAAGAAAGGAAAAAGAGAGTGAAAGAGTCATTTTTTTCTTCCTGAAGGGGTCAATACAATGTAACTTTGTTATACAAGTAGCAGTTAGAAAGACTGGCTAACATTATTCTGCTTGAGTTTTGTTCTTTAGGGATGCCACTAAACTATTGTTTCTTCTTCATTTTACTTTTCAGTTTTGTGGCCTTTGGTCTAAAGATGCAGGGTTTAGTTTCATGTTTTAGGTCTAGTTTAATTATTTTATAAACTATAGAGAATCAGGAAATATCAAACTCATATTTGATATTTTGGCTGCATTTGATTCTTTCACCGATAGGTAAAATGACTGGTTTCATAAAAATCTTTCCTAATATGTGTCATCACATCTACCCACAGAGAATGGGTAAAAACCCTTAATACATCAGGCCATAGTTTCTAGTGGGTCAGTATTGATAGTAGGTGAATTGCCAACACCTCAGGCTTTAAACATTCAATGCAAGGTATAGTGACAAGTATATATATCACCAAGCATCTGGGATAGTGGTGAAAACAGGACACCAGACTTTTGGAAAACATGGAACGCAGTGTCACTTGTAATGCTCTGCAAAAAAGGTTATTTTCAAGTTCAACAAAGATTGTAGTGATATTGTTTGTATTTGCAGTGATTCAGCTACGTATATAAAAAGTTGTGTGATGACCTGTCAAAATTGATACCCGAGCTGAAGTGATTCCCTGTAGTAGATCCTTGCCACTTGTTAAATGGTATGCTGAAAGCATCTTTACAATCTTAAGAGTTAATGAGGGATGCTATTGACTTTTTAGTCCATTCTGGTGCACTGGTTTCTAATGCACAGGAACTAAAACGCAAATATTTATCATTTTGTGCTTTATGTGGCATCAAAGAAAGAGTCATCCCAATTGTGTCCCTTAGCTGATGGTTCTCAGCCCAATGGGCTAAGAATGCTGAGAGGACCTTTTCACAGAAGTTTACGTGGGAAGGAAAGAACAAGCGCACATGACCCAAAGACTCACTGAAGAAGTATTGTATGGTGTACTACAATAAGATTAATTTGTAAAAATCTATTTGGACCTCATGTACACTATAAGTACACTGTCTATATACCATGTTCTTTCAGTGCAGAAAGCAAGCAATAATAAAAGCAAAACGTTCCATAAACACCGGAAAAACACTTTTCCTGTTGTTTTTAGTGGCGCGAAAATGTGTAACCACTGATAAAAACAGTTTTTTAAGATATTGAAAACACTGAAAAAACCCCACCAGAATTTACCAAAAATAGAAACTGAAAACAGGAAAGCCTAACTAGAATGTATCACTATGATGACATAACGCTTTCACCATAATACACTAACAGCAAGTTAAGTAATTCAAGGAGACTCGTTATATATTGCTGTGTTAGGAACTATTGGAAATTACCTTTTTTATGAGTTGACATCATTTGTTGGAATGCATAAGTATTAGGTATAGAATAAGCAAGTGAGTAACGTGATGCATGCAGCCCCCTTTAACATTGTTTGAGGGGACCGTTAGTTGGCTTCCAGTTTTTTCAACTTCACATCACCACAAGGTATATCAGTGCAGTGATGAATTTGAAAAAATGTATAACCCCACAGCATGGTGTTGGAATCATTTGTGTTTCTTTTTAAAAAATAAAATCCTAATTTAGTGGTTTCTTCTACAAAAAAGGAACCCTGAAAATGTTGACAAACTGCATAATGTTTGACAAAGTCACCTAGCAACATGTTCCTACATTGATAACAAATGCAACGACAGGTGTTTATGACAATGTACAGTTGTTGCTGCTGGGGATGCAGACCTGACAGGGTTTCCAGGTTTAATATGTCAAAACCTAATTTTGGCTGCATTTACATTGAATTCTGTGATTTGAATGTAATGTTAAACTACTCACTCAGACGGATTTTTAATTCTGTTGTTAATCCTGTTAATAAATCACGGCTACAAATCTCAGACTGCCACAAACAATGGACTGCCTGATCTACAACATATCCCCTTACAGAAGTTCAGAGTTATTCATCTGAATACAGGGACAATTCCATGGGTTAAGATTTTCATACCATAAATGTTTCTGGTGTCTGTACCTTCATTTGAGGCTGAACATCCTTCCAATATTTAGGAGTAGCTCAAAGTGAAGAATATATATTCCTTATCGCTAATGGCTTCAATAACATGAAAGTAATTTGTGCAATATATTTATCCTGAGAGTTCAAAAAATTAACATTAATTCCCTAGTCGATGTTCACTGTGTTATAGCTTGAAGAAAGATGTTGCTGTTGGGTCAGCTATAGCCCAGCGGTTCCTTCTCAAGTTTACATCATTTAACTTGTTCAACCCTTCAATGGTTCTTGTCCCGCGGGTGCTCTCTGGCCTTTTTTTCCCATCATTTGTCAATTAATGAACTACGCATTTTTACTTGCTTCATTCGCTCTATTTGGTAAATATCGCCTATTTCCTCTTTCTATTTCTACAAATGATCATTAAAGCATTGCCTACTAGCAGAGTGGGTTCTCAGATACATAACACAGCCTTTCCAGTGCTGTGTGATTGTCCCGACGCATAATAACATATTGAAAAAAAGTAATTCAATGAGGTAAGGAAGGCATTTGTCCATCAAAACCAAACATCACCTTTTGATTGCTTTAGAACTAATTTTTTTAATCTTTTTTAACTTACAAGCCTGTTGCAATAATGATGATAATGTTGAAGACAGAATTTTAAATATTATGAAACTATATTCCCAGATTGTCAGTATTCTAGCTTAAACTAGAATGTATCACTATGATGACATAACGCTTTCACCATAATACACTAACAGCAAGTTAAGTAATCAAGTAGACTCATTATATATTGCTGTAATAAGAACTATTGGAAATTACCTTTTTTATGAGTTGACATCATTTGTTGGAATGCATAAGTATTAGGTATAGAATAAGCAAGTGAGTAACGTGATGCATGCAGCCCCCTTTAACAATGTTTGAGGGGACCGTTAGTTGGCTTCCAGTATTTTCAACTTCACATCACCACAAGGTATATCAGTGCAGTGATGAATTTGAAAAAATGTATAACCCCACAGCATGGTGTTGGAATCATTTGTGTTTCTTTTTAAAAAAATAAAATCCTAATTAAGTGGTTTCTTCTACAAAAAAGGAACCCTGAAAAGGTTGAAGAACTGCATAATGTTTGACAAAGTCACCTGGCAAAATGTTCCTAAATTGATAACAACTGCAACGACAGGTGTTTATGACAATGTACAGTTGTTGCTGCTGGGATGCAGACCTGACAGGGTTTCCAGGTGCAATATGTCAAAACCGAATTTTGGCTGCATTTACATTGAATTCTGTGATTTGAATTTAATGTTAAACTACTCACTCAGAAGGATTTTTAATTCTGTTGTTAATCCTGTTAATAAATCACGGCTACAAATCTCAGACTGCCACAAACAATAGACTGCCTGATCTACAACACATCCCCTTACAGAAGTTCAGAGTTCCTCATCTGAATACAGAGACAATTCCATGGGTTAAGATTTTCATACTATAAAGGTTTCTGGTGTCTGTACCTTCATTTGAGGCTGAACACCCTTCCAATATTTAGGAGTAGCTCAAAGTGAAGAATATATATTCCTTATCGCTAATGGCTTCAATAACATGAAAGTAATTTGTGCAATATGTTTATCCTGAGAGTTCAAAAAATTAACATTAATTCCCTAGTCGATGTTCACTGTGTTATAGCTTGAAGAAAGATGTTGCTGTTGGGTCAGCTATAGCCCAGCGGTTCCTTCTCAAGTTTACATCATTTAACTTGTTCAACCTTTCAATTGTTCTAGTCCCGCGGGTGCTCTCTGGCCTTTTTTTCCCATCATTTGTCAATTAATGAACTACGCATCTTTACTTGCTTCATTCACTCTATTTGGTAAATATCGCCTATTTCCTCTTTCTATTTCTACAAATGATCATTAAAGCATTGCCTACTAGCAGAGTGGGTTCTCAGCTACATAACCCAGCCTTTCCAGTGCTGTGTGATTGTCCCGACGCATAATAACATATTGAAAAAAAGTAATTCAATGAAGTAAGGAAGGCATTTGTCCATCAAAACCAAACATCACCTTTTGATTGCTTTAGAACTAATTTTTTAAACCTTTTTTAACTTACAAGAATGTTGCAATAATGATGATAATGTTGAAGACAGAATTTTAAATCTTATGAAACTAAATTCCCAGATTGTCAGTATTCTAGCTTAAACTAGAATGTATCACTATGATGACATAACGCTTTCACCATAATACACTAACAGCAAGTTAAGTAATTCAAGTAGACTCATTATATATTGCTGTAATAAGAACTATTGGAAATTACCTTTTTTATGAGTTGACATCATTTGTTGGAATGCATAAGTATTAGGTATAGAATAAGCAAGTGAGTAACGTGATGCATGCAGCCCCCTATAACATTGTTTGAGGGGACCGTTAGTTGGCTTCCAGTTTTTTCAACTTCACATCACCACAAGGTATATCAGTGCAGTGATGAATTAGAAAAAATGTATAACCCCACAGCATGGTGTTGGAATCATTTGTGTTTCTTTTTAAAAAATAAAATCCTAATTTAGTGGTTTCTTCTACAAAAAAGGAACCCTGAAAATGTTGACGAACTGCATAATGTTTGACAACGTCACCTAGCAAAATGTTCCTACATTGATAACAACTGCAACGACAGGTGTTTATGACAATGTACAGTTGTTGCTGCTGGGGATGCAGACCTGACAGGGTTTCTACGTTTAATATGTCAAAACCTAATTTTGGCTGCATTTACATTGAATTCTTTGATTTGAATTTAATGTTAAACTACTCACTCAGAAGGATTTTTAATTCTGTTGTTAATCCTGTTAATAAATCACGGCTACAAATCTCAGACTGCCACAAACAATGGACTGCCTGATCTACAACACATCCCCTTACAGAAGTTCAGAGTTCTTCATCTGAATACAGAGACAATTCCATGGGTTAAGATTTTCATACCATAAATGTTTCTGGTGTCTGTTCCTTCATTTGAGGCTGAACACCCTTCCAATATTTAGGAGTAGCTCAAAGTGAAGAATATATATTCCTTATCGCTAATGGCTTCAATAACATGAAAGTAATTTGTGCAATATGTTTATCCTGAGAGTTCAAAAAATTAACATTAATTCCCTAGTTGATGTTCACTGTGTTATAGCTTGAAGAAATATGCTGCTGTTGGGACAGCTATAGCCCAGCGGTTCCTTCTCAAGGTTACATGATTTAACTTGTTCAACCTTTCAATGGTTCTAGCCCCGCGGGTGCTCTCTGGCCTTTTTTCCCATAATTTGTCAATTAATGAACTACGCATCTTTACTTGCTTCATTCACTCTATTTGGTAAATATCGCCTATTTCCTCTTTCTATTTCTACAAATGATCATTAAAGCATTGCCTACTAGCAGAGAGGGTTCTCAGCTACATAACACAGCCTTTCCAGTGCTGTGGGATTGTCCCGACGCATAATAACATATTGAAAAAAAGTAATTCAATGAGGTAAGGAAGGCATTTGTCCATCAAAACTAAACATCACCTTTTCATTGCTTTAGAACTAATTTTTTTAACCACTTGGCTGCTAAGGCTTTTCCCCTCCTACGCTGACATTTGGCGTATCCCATTATACATGACGAGTTGACCTTGTCATGAGCACAGATTCAGTGTGCCTCATGACGAGTTCACCTTGTCATAAGCATGCAAGTGGTTAAACTTTTTTAACTTACAAGCCTGTTGCAATAATGATGATAATGTTGAAGACAGAATTTTAAATCTTATGAAACTAAATTCCCAGATTGTCAGTATTCTAGCTTAAACTAGAATGTATCACTATGATGACATAACGCTTTCACCATAATAAACTAACAGCAAGTTAAGTAATTCAAGTAGACTCATTATATATTGCTGTAATAAGAACTATTGGAAATTACCGTTTTTATGAGTTGACATCATTTGTTGGAATGCATAGGTATTAGGTATAGAATAAGCAAGTGAGTAACGTGATGCATGCAGCCCCCTTTAACATTGTTTGAGGGGACCTTTAGTTGGCTTCCAGTTTTTTCAACTTCACATCACCACAAGGTATATCAGTGCAGTGATGAATTTGAAAAAATGTATAACCCCACAGCATGGTGTTGGAATCATTTGTGTTTCTTTTTAAAAAAATAAAATCCTAATTTAGTGGTTTCTTCTACAAAAAAGGAACCCTGAAAATGTTGACAAACTGCATAATGTTTGACAAAGTCACCTAGCAAAATGTTCCTACATTGATAACAACTGCAACGACAGGTGTTTATGACAATGTACAGTTGTTGCTGCTGGGGATGCAGACCTGACAGGGTTTCCAGGTTTAATATGTCAAAACCTAATTTTGGCTGCATTTACATTGAATTCTGTGATTTGAATGTAATGTTAAACTACTCACTCAGACGGATTTTTTATTCTGTTGTTAATCCTGTTAATAAATCACGGCTACAAATCTCAGACTGCCACAAACAATGGACTGCCTGATCTACAACATATCCCCTTACAGAAGTTCAGAGTTATTCATCTGAATACAGGGACAATTCCATGGGTTAAGATTTTCATACCATAAATGTTTCTGGTGTCTGTACCTTCATTTGAGGCTGAACATCCTTCCAATATTTAGGAGTAGCTCAAAGTGAAGAATATATATTCCTTATCGCTAATGGCTTCAATAACATGAAAGTAATTTGAGCAATATATTTATCCTGAGAGTTCAAAAAATTAACATTAATTCCCTAGTCGATGTTCACTGTGTTATAGCTTGAAGAAAGATGTTGCTGTTGGGTCAGCTATAGCCCAGCGGTTCCTTCTCAAGTTTACATCATTTAACTTGTTCAACCCTTCAATGGTTCTTGTCCCGCGGGTGCTCTCTGGCCTTTTTTTCCCATCATTTGTCAATTAATGAACTACGCATTTTTACTTGCTTCATTCGCTCTATTTGGTAAATATCGCCTATTTCCTCTTTCTATTTCTACAAATGATCATTAAAGCATTGCCTACTAGCAGAGTGGGTTCTCAGATACATAACACAGCCTTTCCAGTGCTGTGTGATTGTCCCGACGCATAATAACATATTGAAAAAAAGTAATTCAATGAGGTAAGGAAGGCATTTGTCCATCAAAACCAAACATCACCTTTTGATTGCTTTAGAACTAATTTTTTTAATCTTTTTTAACTTACAAGCCTGTTGCAATAATGATGATAATGTTGAAGACAGAATTTTAAATATTATGAAACTATATTCCCAGATTGTCAGTATTCTAGCTTAAACTAGAATGTATCACTATGATGACATAACGCTTTCACCATAATACACTAACAGCAAGTTAAGTAATCAAGTAGACTCATTATATATTGCTGTAATAAGAACTATTGGAAATTACCTTTTTTATGAGTTGACATCATTTGTTGGAATGCATAAGTATTAGGTATAGAATAAGCAAGTGAGTAACGTGATGCATGCAGCCCCCTTTAACATTGTTTGAGGGGACCGTTAGTTGGCTTCCAGTATTTTCAACTTCACATCACCACAAGGTATATCAGTGCAGTGATGAATTTGAAAAAATGTATAACCCCACAGCATGGTGTTGGAATCATTTGTGTTTCTTTTAAAAAAAATAAAATCCTAATTAAGTGGTTTCTTCTACAAAAAAGGAACCCTGAAAAGGTTGAAGAACTGCATAATGTTTGACAAAGTCACCTGGCAAAATGTTCCTAAATTGATAACAACTGCAACGACAGGTGTTTATGACAATGTACAGTTGTTGCTGCTGGGATGCAGACCTGACAGGGTTTCCAGGTGCAATATGTCAAAACCGAATTTTGGCTGCATTTACATTGAATTCTGTGATTTGAATTTAATGTTAAACTACTCACTCAGAAGGATTTTTAATTCTGTTGTTAATCCTGTTAATAAATCACGGCTACAAATCTCAGACTGCCACAAACAATGGACTGCCTGATCTACAACACATCCCCTTACAGAAGTTCAGAGTTCCTCATCTGAATACAGAGACAATTCCATGGGTTAAGAGTTTCATACTATAAAGGTTTCTGGTGTCTGTACCTTCATTTGAGGCTGAACACCCTTCCAATATTTAGGAGTAGCTCAAAGTGAAGAATATATATTCCTTATCGCTAATGGCTTCAATAACATGAAAGTAATTTGTGCAATATGTTTATCCTGAGAGTTCAAAAAATTAACATTAATTCCCTAGTCGATGTTCACTGTGTTATAGCTTGAAGAAAGATGTTGCTGTTGGGTCAGCTATAGCCCAGCGGTTCCTTCTCAAGTTTACATCATTTAACTTGTTCAACCTTTCAATTGTTCTAGTCCCGCGGGTGCTCTCTGGCCTTTTTTTCCCATCATTTGTCAATTAATGAACTACGCATCTTTACTTGCTTCATTCACTCTATTTGGTAAATATCGCCTATTTCCTCTTTCTATTTCTACAAATGATCATTAAAGCATTGCCTACTAGCAGAGTGGGTTCTCAGCTACATAACCCAGCCTTTCCAGTGCTGTGTGATTGTCCCGACGCATAATAACATATTGAAAAAAAGTAATTCAATGAGGTAAGGAAGGCATTTGTCCATCAAAACCAAACATCACCTTTTGATTGCTTTAGAACTAATTTTTTAAACCTTTTTTAACTTACAAGAATGTTGCAATAATGATGATAATGTTGAAGACAGAATTTTAAATCTTATGAAACTAAATTCCCAGATTGTCAGTATTCTAGCTTAAACTAGAATGTATCACTATGATGACATAACGCTTTCACCATAATACACTAACAGCAAGTTAAGTAATTCAAGTAGACTCATTATATATTGCTGTAATAAGAACTATTGGAAATTACCTTTTTTATGAGTTGACATCATTTGTTGGAATGCATAAGTATTAGGTATAGAATAAGCAAGTGAGTAACGTGATGCATGCAGCCCCCTTTAACATTGTTTGAGGGGACCGTTAGTTGGCTTCCAGTTTTTTCAACTTCACATCACCACAAGGTATATCAGTGCAGTGATGAATTAGAAAAAATGTATAACCCCACAGCATGGTGTTGGAATCATTTGTGTTTCTTTTTAAAAAATAAAATCCTAATTTAGTGGTTTCTTCTACAAAAAAGGAACCCTGAAAATGTTGACGAACTGCATAATGTTTGACAAAGTCACCTAGCAAAATGTTCCTACATTGATAACAACTGCAACGACAGGTGTTTATGACAATGTACAGTTGTTGCTGCTGGGGATGCAGACCTGACAGGGTTTCTACGTTTATTATGTCAAAACCTAATTTTGGCTGCATTTACATTGAATTCTTTGATTTGAATTTAATGTTAAACTACTCACTCAGAAGGATTTTTAATTCTGTTGTTAATCCTGTTAATAAATCACGGCTACAAATCTCAGACTGCCACAAACAATGGACTGCCTGATCTACAACACATCCCCTTACAGAAGTTCAGAGTTCTTCATCTGAATACAGAGACAATTCCATGGGTTAAGATTTTCATACCATAAATGTTTCTGGTGTCTGTTCCTTCATTTGAGGCTGAACACCCTTCCAATATTTAGGAGTAGCTCAAAGTGAAGAATATATATTCCTTATCGCTAATGGCTTCAATAACATGAAAGTAATTTGTGCAATATGTTTATCCTGAGAGTTCAAAAAATTAACATTAATTCCCTAGTTGATGTTCACTGTGTTATAGCTTGAAGAAATATGCTGCTGTTGGGACAGCTATAGCCCAGCGGTTCCTTCTCAAGGTTACATGATTTAACTTGTTCAACCTTTCAATGGTTCTAGCCCCGCGGGTGCTCTCTGGCCTTTTTTCCCATAATTTGTCAATTAATGAACTACGCATCTTTACTTGCTTCATTCACTCTATTTGGTAAATATCGCCTATTTCCTCTTTCTATTTCTACAAATGATCATTAAAGCATTGCCTACTAGCAGAGAGGGTTCTCAGCTACATAACACAGCCTTTCCAGTGCTGTGGGATTGTCCCGACGCATAATAACATATTGAAAAAAAGTAATTCAATGAGGTAAGGAAGGCATTTGTCCATCAAAACTAAACATCACCTTTTGATTGCTTTAGAACTAATTTTTTTAACCACTTGGCTGCTAAGGCTTTTCCCCTCCTACGCTGACATTTGGCGTATCCCATTATACATGACGAGTTGACCTTGTCATGAGCACAGATCCAGTGTGCCTCATGACGAGTTCACCTTGTCATAAGCATGCAAGTGGTTAAACTTTTTTAACTTACAAGCCTGTTGCAATAATGATGATAATGTTGAAGACAGAATTTTAAATCTTATGAAACTAAATTCCCAGATTGTCAGTATTCTAGCTTAAACTAGAATGTATCACTATGATGACATAACGCTTTCACCATAATAAACTAACAGCAAGTTAAGTAATTCAAGTAGACTCATTATATATTGCTGTAATAAGAACTATTGGAAATTACCGTTTTTATGAGTTGACATCATTTGTTGGAATGCATAGGTATTAGGTATAGAATAAGCAAGTGAGTAATGTGATGCATGCAGCCCCCTTTAACATTGTTTGAGGGGACCTTTAGTTGGCTTCCAGTTTTTTCAACTTCACATCACCACAAGGTATATCAGTGCAGTGATGAATTTGAAAAAATGTATAACCCCACAGCATGGTGTTGGAATCATTTGTGTTTCTTTTTAAAAAATAAAATCCTAATTTAGTGGTTTCTTCTACAAAAAAGGAACCCTGAAAATGTTGACAAACTGCATAATGTTTGACAAAGTCACCTAGCAAAATGTTCCTACATTGATAACAACTGCAACGACAGGTGTTTATGACAATGTACAGTTGTTGCTGCTGGGGATGCAGACCTGACAGGGTTTCCAGGTTTAATATGACAAAACCTAATTTTGGCTGCATTTACATTGAATTCTGTGATTTGAATTTAATGTTAAACTACTCACTCAGAAGGATTTTTAATTCTGTTGTTAATCCTGTTAATAAATCACGGCTACAAATCTCAGACTGCCACAAACAATGGACTGACTGATCTACAACACATCCCCTTACAGAAGTTCAGAGTTCTTCATCTGAATACAGAGACAATTCCATGGGTTAAGATTTTCATACCATAAATGCTTCTGGTGTCTGTACCTTCATTTGAGGCTGAACACCATTCCAAAATTTAGGAGTAGCTCAAAGTGAAGAATATATATTCCTTATCGCTAATGGCTTCAATAACATGAAAGTAATTTGTGCAATATGTTTATCCTGAGAGTTCAAAAAATGTACATTAATTCCCTAGTTGATGTTCACTGTGTTATAGCTTGAAGAAAGATGTTGCTGTTGGGTCAGCTATAGCCCAGCGGTTCCTTCTCAAGTTTACATCATTTAACTTGTTCAACCTTTCAAAGGTTCTAGTCCCGCGGGTGCTCACTGGCCTTTTTTTCCCATCATTTGTCAATTAATGAACTACGCATTTTTACTTGCTTCATTCACTCTATTTGGTAAATATCGCCTATTTCCTCTTTCTATTTCTACACATGATCATTAAAGCATTGCCTACTAGCAGAGTGGGTTCTCAGATACATAACACAGCCTTTCCAGTGCTGTGTGATTGTCCCGACGCATAATAACATATTGAAAAAAAAGTAATTCAATGAGGTAAGGAAGGCATTTGTCCATCAAAACCAAACATCACCTTTTGATTGCTTTAGAACAAATTTTTTTAACCACTTGGTGTAGGAAGGTGGATATCTGACTATGGTTACCCCCAAACTTTTTGCCTGGTGTTTAGCTGGTTTTTGACCTAGTTGGCCTGGGATCCTGCTATTCAGGGCCCCAGGCTAATTGCTCTCTCCTTAAAATGGACTCCATGTACCATAGGTACATACACAATTGGAACTGGTTAACCTTATTGGCCCCTGTAGCAGTGTACCCAGGTACCCAGGGCATAGGTGCTTCCAAGGCCTACCAGGGGCTGCAGCATGTATTATGCCACCCCTGGCCTGGCCTCTATATTTGACACAACTGGCTGATCACTCAGCTGGGGTAAGTCGGTGTAACCACCCCTTACTTAGGTGTAGTATGCCTACACCTAACCTAAAATGGACACATATATTCCTATCATCCACTCCTATGGAAGGCCTCATCAATCCTGGAGGCAGAGTGCTTGGAAATATGTGAGATGGTGCTCTGGCATGAGCTGAGCCTGTCTGCAGCTTTCGGAACCATGTCCTTTAGCTGTTTCATGATACTGCCATACCATATACTCTTAAGTGCATTATAATCCTCGCGGTTAAATGCTATCTTAGGTTTGGCTTTATCAAAACATGTCGAGTAAGGTGTCATACGAATTGGAATACTACCCCCTCACCAATTCTGGCGACGGGGGTAGCATTCCACCCTTCTAGAGGGACACGACATGTACCTAACCTGAACCCCGGTTAAAGTTAAACAGAGCCTTAGCATCTCAAAATGGATGCTGCCACCACAGACACAAGTCTGACCTCCTGCTGCTGGGAGTCCTTCCAGCGAGGGCAGCTTGGACAAAGGGTTTCCTGCCTTGGGAGGTGCTAGCACCACCCCAGACAGGATTTTGTGTATTGGGTAGGACAGGGCTGAATAGAATCAGACATGCCTGGGGCACACAAGGTGTCCCTGTGCATAGGCCAGTTCAAACCGGTGCTGGGGCTCTCCTGCCCCAGTCCTGGCGCGAAACTGGACAAAGGAAAGGGGGTGTAACCACCCCCCTTCCTGGTTCCACCCAGAGGAGGGACCTAGTAGGTGATCCGGCCCCCCAGATACGAATAAGAGTGGGAGCTGTGTCCTGAGACTTCAGATCATCCTGAATCAACTTGAAATAAAGAAGAAGACTGGATTTCGACATTCTGCTGCTCAGAAGACGGAAGATAATCTCCCTTGCGGCCAAGGAGTGACCACCCTGTGAACACAGGCACCAACCAGCAACTCGACGTCTGCTTTGCTGCCGCCTCCCGCCGGAGCCCGAGCCCAGAGCCTGACAAGACCCAGACTCCCAGACTTCTCACCGCCCGTTCCACAGTCCCTGCAAAGAAGGGACCCGTGGAGGCACCGAGAGACGTGGGACCGGACATCTTGGAAGACCCCAACGACGCTGTGCTATGGGGTTTGAGAAGCCCCAACCTCGAGCAGCCTTTGCGCCGAAGATCAGCCCCCCAGCATCTCCACGATCTGCGTGGGGCCCTTTTGACGCCCCACTCGACGCGCCATCCCGTCCATTTGCCACGCGGCTAGTGGCCATCTTGGTGACGAAATCTACAACTTTCACTGCAGGTCTGGTTGCTCCAGACCTGCCCTTGCTCCTGTGAAAAGGAGCACCCGCTCTGACCTTGCTGGTCCGAGTGACAAGCCTTTCTTGATTCCTGCGTGGCTTGCATTAGCCAAGGCCTGTTTGCTTCCATCCGGTTGCCGACACCGCCAACAGCGAGAAGCCTGCGTGGGACAGCTCGTGACCGACTCCTGGACGTCTTTGACCCCTCGTGTCCACGTGGCTGCAGAGAGAAGCTACACCTCAACGCCTGTTTGCACCCGACATCGCCTGGTTCCACTCTGGTTCCACGGTAGTCACTGGCTAGTGACTTTGAACATTGTCCCCTCTGCTTTCAGGTCTTCACAACTTCAGATCCACCCTTGGATCCACCCGAACTCTTCACCTCGAGTCGCCTGCAGCATCTTCAGCTCCAAGCACCATCGACCAGCGTGACGAAACCCGACACTACTTCGACCCTGTGCACCCTCTTCCTGTGGGTGAGGTAACTCAGCTCCGCCAGTGTTCCCACACTGGTACACATCTCTAGGGTCTGTGTCTCAAGTTTCATTCCTCTAGGTCACTCGGAAGGTTCCTTTCTAACTAACGTTGTACTTTTTACGCACCATAGACTTTGCATTGGTGAATGCGTGCACTTTAAACACTGCACCCGAGTCCCGCGGGCCTTTCCCGACTTCTTCACTGTTAGTCCCGAACAGCTCCAGCGATTCCCCAGGCCCTAGGCCTCTTTCCTGACCAAGTGGCATCTCTTATACCACTTATTTAGTATATGGTTTAGGTGGCCCCTAGGGCTCATCCATATTCGTGCAACTTTTGTGTATTTTAAACTGTGTTTTGTTTTAACGCTTGTGCTTCTGTGCTCATAAAGAGTATAGGGTATCTTTTGAGAAATACATCTATATATATTTTCAATATATATCTGTGTGGTGTCCTTTCATTTGGTATTCAAGGGATTGTGTATGGTAAAACAGCTTGCTTCACATGCCTTTACAGAGTTTAGCCTAAGACTGCTTAGTCCATGCTACCCCTAGGATAGCTTGTCTATAAGGTTGACTTTACAACCTGCACCATAAGGGTTGCTTGGCATGGTACAAGGTGATCACTAGAACTAGTGAGCATCATATACCAGGCCAACTTCTCACATTGGTGAGCAGCGGATTGGGATTTGAGCTTGCTGTTGTTTTACCATTACAATCTTTGAAAATATCATTTGAAAGATCATACAGGTACCTGATAGGTACACTAAAACAAGACTAGATATACTTAAGTTCTACTGAACTTAGTTGTTGTAGAGGATAGGGAGTAGCACACTCTGACTACAACTACTAGATAGGTTTTGTAGGAAAACACAAGTGTAGGTAGATTGCAACACATCCACCACACTAGAGCAATGTCTGGAGCAGAGGGATCCACTGGACCCATCTCTGTTGAGAGTGACCCTCCAAGGGCACCATCCAAATTTTCTATCTTTCCATTTAAGGAACTGAGGCAACTGTGTTCCATGAGAGGAATCAAAACAGGTCCTACTCCTACAGCAGGACACCTCAGAGAGCTATTAGACCAGTCTGAAGCTCTAAAGAACCCCAAACCAGGCCCCTCAGGGACTGGTGAGGAGGTTTCTCCCTCTGAAGATGATACTCCTGATACCCCTGCCCCTGTCATCCAGATAGATGAGGAAGACCAGACCCCTGGGAATACTCAGCCTGAGGAAGAAGAAGAGGAGGAGGAGGAGGAAGAAAGTGATTCTGATGATGGTAGAAATAGCCAGGTGTTAGTCAGCAGGCTTAACCCGGCTAACTTAAGCTTATTTGGGACTTAAGGTGGGTCCAACCCATTCAGACCCCCAAATGGACTTAACCAAGAGCATAGGAGGAGGAGGAATCACTCAGGTGACTCCAATACTTCCCATGTTTCTAGAGGTTCTCATGGCAACTCCAGAAGGGAGTTGACTAGCCCTCAGAGAAGGGAACATGAGGCCAAAATGAGAGAGGCTGAACTTAGGATCCAGAGACAAGAATTAGAAGTTGCCCTGGCCAAAGAGAAACTTGCTAGAGCAAGGCAGCCTAGAGAGAGTGGATTAGGATCCACTGGTGGCAGCAATATCCCTAAGGATAAAGACAGGTCCTATGACATTAGAAACCTGAGTAAGATTGTGCCCCCCTACAAAGTTGGGAATGATATCCACAAGTGGATGACTGCATTTGAGAGAGCTTGCAAAGTACAGCAGGTCCCTCAGGAGCAGTGGGCAGCAATCTTGTGGCTCTCCTTTGAAGGTAGAGGCCGAGACAGACTCCTCACAGTTAGTGATGAGGATTCTAGAAACTACCTGGTCCTGAAGAGTGCTCTGATTGATGGGTTAGGCTTAACCACTGAACAGTACAGGATAATGTTCAGAGATACCCAGAAGACACAGACTCAGGACTGGTCTGAATTTGTTGAATGTGCCACTAAGGCTCTGGAGGGCTGGTTGCTGGGAAGTAAGGTTACTGACTATACAGGATTGTATAATTTAATTATGAGAGAGCAAATCTTAAGTAATTGTCAAAATCAGCTTCTACATCAGCACCTGGTTGACTCTGATCTGACCTCCCCACAAGAATTGGGTAGGAGGGCAGACAAATGGGTCAGAACCAGGATCAGGCCTAAGAACCAGGGTGGTGACCAAAAGAAAGAGACTACCAAGCCTCAAGAGAAGGGTGGGGATAAAAGTAAGGAAAAGACTTCCCCAGGGCCCCAAAACTCCAAGGATGGGGGTGGGTCCCAAGACACTTCTTCAACCCAGAAAAAGCCTTATTGTCATGTCTGTAAACAGGTTGGGCATTACAAAACAGACAGCTGTTGTCCCAAGAATGGCAATAAAGAGAATATACCTCCAAAGCCAGCTCCAACACCTCCTGTTACTGTCAGCAGTAATCCCCCAGGAAGTGGGAGCACACCCAGGAATCTGGCTGGGTTTACTTTTGGAGGACAGGTGGATTCTGGCCTAACCAGGTACCCTACCTCAGATACTCTTGTCTATGAGACTGGCATGGGGTTTGCCAATTTCACTGCTTGCCCAAACACTTTGAGCAAGTATAGACAGGAGCCCCTCATCAATGGCTTGAAAGTTGAGGCCTTTAGAGACACAGGGGCTAGCATCACCATGTTGGCTGAATGTCTAGTCCCCTCAAGGCAACTTTTACCTGATGCCACATATCAGGTAACCAACATTGATGGAATAGAAACCAACCACCCCATGGCAGTAGTAAATCTTAGCTGGGGAGGTGTCACTGGCCCAAAGAGAGTGGCAGTGTCATCAAACTTGCCTGTAGATTGTCTACTGGGGAATGATTTGGAAATCTCAGCCTGGGCTGAGGTTGAACAACAAACCCATTCTAAAATGGTAAATCTCCATGGAAAGGTTAGTGGGGCTGTGATGGTTACAGCCCCAATCCAAGATGTCCTTCCTGAAAAGGTTGGTAGGGCTGAGCAAATCTCAGCCCCATCTTTAGCTAACTTCCCTCCTGAAAAGATTAGCAGAGCAGTTATGATAGCAGCTCATACCCAAACTGAGTCTCCTCCTGAAAAGGTTGGTGGGCAAACTCAAACTGATACCTGGGTAGTGAAGCCTGAAATGATGGATCACTCCACCCAAACTGAGAGCATTGAGGAGGAAGAGAAATCTCCCTCCCACCAGACTTTAGGAAAGGATCAGCCTCCTCAGGGAACTGATCTTACCCCTGATGAAGGAACTGTCCCAGAGGTTGTTAGGCCTGGCCTGACAGAGCCTCTGATGGCAGTGGACCCTTCTCAGGTGGGACCCAGTCTGGAGCAGGTATCCTGCCCCTCTCTACCTTGCCTTACTCAGCCCAGGGCTGCAGAGGACAAGAAGGACAGTGAGCCTCAAAGGGCCCCCTGTCAAATAAAGCACCCCCATCAACAGATTAGGGGCACCGTAACTAGTAGCCCTAGTGAGGTGAAAACTTTAAAAACTCCTGAGGGAGCCCCCTTAACAGTAGTTAGGGGCCTCCCACAGATGGATTCTGTTGGGCACAGCCAAGCCTTGGACCCCAAGGGCCCAAACCTGAGCTGCCCCTCCAGTAAGCCAACAAGAGGGACCCAGCCTCCAGCTTTAGGTAGCCAGAGGTTGACCCTGAGAGCACAGTGCAACTCAGTCAAATAAAGAAAGGCACACATGGTGGAGAGTGATTGGAGGAAGCTGAGTCCTACAGAGGAATCTCACTTCAGTACTCCATCCCAACACCAGCCTTTAACTTTGCAAAGACACACCACAGGTAGAGATTCCCTATGGTGGAGACCCTCAGATACGCTTAGGGTGAGGGATTGCTTAGTGGACCATGAGGCAGGGGGTAACCAAGCCAGAGCTGGTACTTCCTTATATGGCCTCTTAGGCAATATAGGCTTACCTGGTCAAGGATAGCCTTATCTCCTTTCGTTTGGGGGGGGTTATGTAGGAAGGTGGATATCTGACTATGGTTACCCCCAAACTTTTTGCCTGGTGTTTAGCTGGTTTTTGACATAGTTGGCCTGGGATCCTGCTATTCAGGGCCCCAGGCTAATTGCTCTCTCCTTAAAATGGACTCCATGTACCTTAGGTACATACACAATTGGAACTGGTTCACCTTATTGGCCCCTGTAACAGTGTACCCAGGTACCCAGGGCATAGGTGCTTCCAAGGCCTACCAGGGGCTGCAGCATGTATTATGCCACCCCTGGCCTGGCCTCTATATTTGACACAACTGGCTGATCACTCAGCTGGGGTAAGTCGGTGTAACCACCCCTTACTTAGGTGTAGTATGCCTATACCTAACCTAAAATGGACACATATGTTCCTATCAGCCACTCCTATGGAAGGCCTCATCAATCCTGGAGGCAGAGTGCTTGGAAATATGTGAGATGGTGCCCTGGCATGAGCTGAGCCCATCTGCAGCTTTCGGAACCATGTCCTTTAGCTGTTTCATGATACTGCCATACCATATACACTTAAGTGCATTATAATCCTCGCGGTTAAATGCTATCTTAGGTTTGGCTTTATCAAAACATGTCGAGTAAGGTGTCATACGAATTGGAATACTACCCCCTCACCAGTTCTGGCGACGGGGGTAGCATTCCCCCTTCTAGAGGGACACGACATGTACCTAGCCTGAACCCCGGTTAAAGTTAAACAGAGCCTTAGCATCTCAAAATGGATGCTGCCACCACAGACACAAGTCTGAGGGCAGCTTGGACAAAGGGTTTCCTGCCTTGGGAGGTGCTAGCACCACCCCAGACAGGATTTTGTGTATTGGGTAGGACAGGGCTGAATAAAATCAGACATGCCTGGGGCACACAAGGTGTCCCCGTGCAGAGGCCAGTTCAAACCGGTGCTGGGGATTTCCTGCCCCAGTCCTGGCGCGAAACTGGACAAAGGAAAGGGGGTGTAACCACTCCCCTTCCTGGTTCCACCCAGAGGAGGGACCTAGTAGGTGATCCGGCCCCCCAGATTCGAATAAGAGTGGGAGCTGTGTCCTGAGACTTCAGATCATCCTGAATCAACTTGAAATAAAGAAGAAGACTGGACTTCGACATTCTGCTGCACAGAAGACGGAAGAGAATCTCCCTTGTGGCCAAGGAGTGACCACCCTGTGAACACAGGCACCAACCAGCAACTCGACGTCTGCTTTGCCGCCGCCTCCCGCCGGAGCCCGAGCCCAGAGCCTGACAAGACCCAGACTCCCAGACTTCTCACCGCCCGATCCACAGTCCCTGCAAAGAAGGGACCCGTGGAGGCACCGAGAGACGTGGGACCGGACATCTTGGAAGACCCCTGAAAAGCTGACTGCGCAGCCTCAGAGGCACCCTTGACGCCGTGCTTTGAGGTTTAATAAGCCCTAACCTCAAGCAGCCTTTGCACCAAAGATCATCCCCCCAGCATCTCCACGATCTGCGTGGGGCCCTTTTGCACCGTGCCACTCGACGTGCCATCCCGGCCACTTGCCACGTGGCTAGCGGCCATCTTGGCGACGAAATCTACAATTTTCACTGCAGGTCTGGTTGCTCCAGACTTGCCCCTGCTCCTGTGAAAAGGAGCACCCGCTCTGACCTTGCTGGTCTGAGTGACAAGCCTTTCTTGATTCCTGCATGGCTTGCATTAGTCAAAGCCTGTTTGCTTCCATCCAGTTGCCGACACCGCCATCAGCGAGAAGCCTGCGTGGGACAGCTCGTGACCGACTCCTGGACGTCTTCGACCCCTCGTGTCCACATGGCTGCAGAGAGAAGCTACACCTTGACGCCTGTTTGCACCCAACATCGCCTGGTTCCACTCTGGTTCCATGGTAGTCACTGGCTAGTGACTTTGAACATTGTCCCCTCTGCTTTCAGGTCTTCACGACTTCAGATCCACCCTTGGATCCACCGGAACTCTTCACCTCGAGTCGCCTGCAGCATCTTCAGCTCCAAGCACCATCGACCAGCGTGACGAAACCGACACTACTTCGACCCTGTGCACCCGCTTCCTGTGGGTGAGGTAACTCAGCTCCGCCAGTGTTCCCACACTGGTACACATCTCTAGGGTCTGTGTCTCAAGTTTCATTCCTCTAGGTAACTCGGAAGGTTCCTTTCTAACTAACTTTGTACTTTTTACGCACCATAGACTTTGCATTGGTGAGTGGATCGCCTTATCCTGCCATAGTGCCATATAAATCTTATAAATGTGGACTCCAGCTTTTTCAGGATTTTTTCTTCAATTAGTAATGGAATTGCTCTAAATAAGTACAATACTCGAGGAAACATTAACATTTTAAGAGCATTAACCCTCCCTATCAGAGAAAGGTGAAACACATCAATTCTCCTTAATTCCTTATCGATAGCATTTATTAAGGGGATGTAATTCTCCTCAACTATTTTTTCCACTGAGGCATGAATCTTTACACCCAAATATGTTGCGGATTCTACATATCTATAATCAGTCTTAATTATGTTTTTGGAACAAATAATCTGGGTCTTTGTATCATTTAGCTGATAACCAGAATTTGAACCAAAGACTTTTGCCATTTTGATCAGAATAGGTAGTGCCTGTTGCGGATTGGTAGTGATCACAGCTAAATCATCCGCATACGCCAGGATCTTATTAGAGTATCCATTATGATCAACTGGTTCAATTCTTGGATTGGCCAAGATCTCCTGAATTAGCGGGTCAATGTACAAGGCAAATAGAATCGGGGAGCATGGGCAGCCCTGCCGCGTCCCTCTCCTGATGTTTATTATCCCTGATTTCTCACCATTTACCAACACTCTAGCTCTTGGTTCTACATACATTGCCCGAACCATATGTCCCTCTCGCAAGATAGGGGTGGGTTGGCCTTACCGAATTTGCGGCTGTATCATTGGTCATGCCTCTTGATTCAAATGCAAATTTTAGTACAGTCAAAAGCTCAGGTAAGAACTGGATCCTTATTAGAAGAAAATCCTATCCCAATCTTTAGAATGCTTATGGGTGATAGAGCGCCAGGGCTGTTTCGGAGGGAATTAATGCGGAAATTCTACAAAAAAACTCGATTAAAAACTCTGTTTAGCATGTGGCAGACATGGAATACTGTTCTAAAATTTTTTCATGTTTCAAGAATTAACCCTCACTTACTGTTACGTAATTCTAGTATCTTTTTTCAACTGAGAGACGATAGGAATTTTATGATGTGGGAAAGAATGGGAATTTTTACCCTGGGAGATATAACGGAAGAAGGCAAGGTTTTGGGATTTGAGGTACTCCAGAATAAATATGGCATTCCTAGGAGTCATTGGCTTCTATACGGCCAATTAGCCCGTACTATAAAATCTTTAAGACCGAGAGCTTTGACCCCTCAGGAACTGCCACTGATTAAGATTCTAGAAAAGGATAGAAATAAGATTAAAACTATTTATAGCTGTTTATTGGAAGTCTTTCCTGGCGATATTGAAAAGATTGAAACTAACTGGTCTTCCAAATTAAATGACCCAGAGGTAGATCTAGACCTTGCTCTGGTAATGAATAAACGGGTATTAAGAGCATCTAACCTACGCGCACAACATTATAAAACAGTTTTTAATTTGTATCATACACCATCAAAACTATATGCTTGGGGATTGACTGAAAATGATAAATGCCCCCGCTGTAATGAGGATCAAGCGGACTTACTGCATATGTTTTTCTCCTGTATATGTCTTGAGACCATTAAAAATGAGATAGGGAGATTCTGGGATATTTTAACTGGCCACAACATCCTATTATCCCCGACATTGATGATTTTTGGTGTAGATGCAAATTTAAAACTAGGGGAAGATGAAGTTGCTTTGATGTTTATTTTTGTGGCAGTTTTTCCTGTACTGATTTCGGCAGGATGGAAAGATGTAAACCCACCATCTTTTCAAATGTGGCTAACTAGATTGTTGGGGATCCATAATATTGAAGTATGTTTATATGAATCTAAAGGTATTAGGAAGCGAGTCATGGGTGAACGGATTTGGGCCCCGGTAACTAATTGGAGAACTAACAGGACATAATTAATTCAGCGGTGTTTAATGTTTTTTGTTGATAAGAAAATGTATATAAGCCATGGAATGAACTATTTGAAGACATGTATTTGTAAGTTTACTATTAAGTTTTATTTTTTGGCGTTTCTTTTTTTTTTTTTTTTTTGTTTGTCTATCCTGCTACACAAATCCAATAAAAATAAAAAAAAAGACTTTGCATTGGTGAATGCGTGCACTTTAAACACTGTACCCGAGTCCCGCGGGCCTTTCCCGACTTCTTCACTGTTAGTCCCGAACAGCTCCAGCGATTCCCCAGGCCCTAGGCCTCTTTCCTGACCAAGTGGCATCTCTTTTACCACTTATTTAGTATATGGTTTAGGTGGCCCCTAGGGCTCATCCATATTCGTGCAACTTTTGTGTATTTTAAACTGTGTTTTGTTTTAACGCTTGTGCTTCTGTGCTCATAAAGAGTATAGGGTATCTTTTGAGAAATAAATCTATATATATTTTCAATATATATCTGTGTGGTGTCCTTTCATTTGGTATTCAAGGGATTGTGTATGGTAAAACAGCTTGCTTCACATGCCTTTACAGAGTTTAGCCTAAGACTGCTTAGTCCATGCTACCCCTAGGATAGCTTGTCTATAAGGTTGACTTTACAACCTGCACCATAAGGGTTGCTTGGCATGGTACAAGGTGATCACTAGAACTAGTGAGCATCATATACCAGGCCAACTTCTCACAATAAATGTTTCTGGTGTCTGTACCTTCATTTGAGGCTGAACACCCTTCCAATATTTAGGAGTAGCTCAAAGTGAAGAATATATATTCCTTATCGCCAATGGCTTCAATAACATGAAAGTAATTTGTGCAATATGTTTATCCTGAGAGTTCAAAAAATTTACATTAAATCCCTAGTTGATGTTCAATGTGTTATAGCTTGGAGAAAGATGTTGCTGTTGGGTCAGCTATAGCCTAGCGGTTCCTTCTCAAGTTTACATAATTTAACTTGTTCAACCTTTCAATGGATCTAGTCCCGCGGGTTCTCTCTCTGCGATCGTATCACACTCGAGGCCGCGACTGCATGCAATGGACATCAACACAGTGGACACCACGGTCAGAGCATGGCACAGGCTTGGACAGCTGGCTCACAAGACCCCGCTATATGCACCAGACATGCCATTGCAACATCACCAAGCGCTGTCGGTCACTGGTGAAAAGGTCGGAATGTCCTTGCTGAGTAGAGCTGGCATTGACAAGCTAGGAGATGTGTTTCGAGCCGGAACGTTCGTAGGCATAGACCAATTGGATTATATCCAAAACCAGACTCCCATGTTCTGCTTCACGTACTATAGGTTGACCAGAGCGTTGAGGGAACATTACCCAACATTCCCAACAGAACCAGACTGCCTTACACCACTACAACTACTGATTACTACTACTGATCTTTCCTATCTAGTGTCCAGATTAAACTCAGCTGCACAATCGGAACTGGCGGGACACACTCAGAAGGCTAAGGGGCGGTGGGATGCGCTACTAGACGATCCGTTAACAGATGAGGAATGGAATAACACTTGCGCGTTAACACAGATTTTGACACCAAACGGCAACTTAAGAATCATACATTTTAAATGTATTCACCAGATCTACTACACACCGACCAAACTGCTTAGGTTTGGCCTACAGGAGGAAGACAGATGCAAGAGGTGCAATAGGGAGGGGGCGGATTTTGAACATCTGGCCTGGGACTGCGACAAGGTGGCAGGGTACTGGGGGGAGGTCACTACCGCACTAGCTGTCATGTTAGGGGAAGAGGTACAGTGCACACCCAAGATCTGGTTACTGGGAATAGTTCCTCAATTCAGAGCGTTGAAGCGCAGGTTTTGTGCACTTGCTTTACTGTTGGCAAAAAGACAGGTGGCGCAATGTTGGCACAGCCGAAAGGTGCCGACGAAGAAAACATGGCTTCATGATATGTCCATCTGCCGGGACAGACTACAAACATATGAGGAGCAATTGCCAGCGAGGTCCAGACCAAAAGATATATGGTGTTTTTTGACAGAATACCTTACCTCACTGCAGGACAGTGAGGAGGACTAGATCATCTTCTGTTTCACTCTCACGGGTGGGATGTTTGGTGCACAGGTACAGATCGGATGAAGGCACACACAGGGTGGGCCCTGGAGCTATGATTGTATGAATATCTAGGTCGTATGGATTGATACTGTTAGGTCTTAAGTTGGGGTATGTTGTTTTACTCTATGAAAGGTTAAAATGTAAGACTCACGTCATTTGTCAGCAACGAGTCCTAAGTAAGATGTTAAGGGTAGTAGTACCTAAAGATTGCACGCTCTGCTTTATAACACGCTTGATGACTACTAACTGATTGCATTGAAATAGCGAGCCGGCCTCAGGGTTGTAGGCTCATGCTGTGTACTCTGCTTTAGGTCAATAAAGGTCTTACACAAAAAAAAAATTCAAAAAAAAATGTTGAAGACAGAATTTTAAATCTTATGAAACTATATTCGCAGATTGTCAGTATTCTAGCTTAAACTAGAATGTAACACTATGATGACATAACGCTTTCACCATAATACACTAACAGCAAGTTAAGTAATTCAAGTAGACTCATTATATATTGCTGTAATAAGAACTATTGGAAATTACCTTTTTTATGAGTTGACATCATTTGTTGGAATGCATAAGTATTAGGAATAGAATAAGCAAGTGAGTAACGTGATGCATGCAGCCCCCTTAAACATTGTTTGAGGGGACCGTTAGTTGGCTTCCAGTTTTTTCAACTTTACATCACCACAAGGTATATCAGTGCAGTGATGAATTAGAAAAAATGTATAACCCCACAGCATGGTGTTGGAATCATTTGTGTTTCTTTTTAAAAAATAAAATCCTAATTTAGTGGTTTCTTCTACAAAAAAGGAACCCTGAAAATGTTGACTAACTGCATAATGTTTGACAAAGTCACCTAGCAAAATGTTCCTACATTGATAACAACTGCAACGACAGGTGTTTATGACAATGTACAGTTGCTGCTGTTGGGGATGCAGACCTGACAGGGTTTCCAGGTTTAATATGTCAAAACCTACTTTTGGCTGCATTTACATTGAATTCTTTGATTTGAATTTAATGTTAAACTACTCACTCAGAAGGATTTTTAATTCTGTTGTTAATCCTGTTAATAAATCACGGCTACAAATCTCAGACTGCCACAAACAATGGACTGCCTGATCTACAACACATCCCCTTACAGAAGTTCAGAGTTCTTCATCTGAATACAGAGACAATTCCATGGGTTAAGATTTTCATACCATAAATGTTTCTGGTGTCTGTTCCTTCATTTGAGGCTGAACACCCTTCCAATATTTAGGAGTAGCTCAAAGTGAAGAATATATATTTCTTTCGCTAATGGCTTCAATAACATGAAAGTAATTTGTGCAATATGTTCATCCTGAGAGTTCAAAAAATTAACATTAATTCCCTAGTTGATGTTCACTGTGTTATAGCTTGAAGAAAGATGTTGCTGTTGGGTCAGCTATAGCCCAGCGGTTCCTTCTCAAGTGTATATCATTTAACTTGTTCACCCTTTCAATGGTTCTAGTCCCGCGGGTGCTCTCTGGCCTTTTTTTCCCATCATTTGTCAATTAATGAACTACGCATCTTTACTTGCTTCATTCACTCTATTTGGTAAATATCGCCTATTTCCTCTTTCTATTTCTACAAATGATCATTAAAGCATTGCCTACTAGCAGAGTGGGTTCTCAGCTACATAACCCAGCCTTTCCAGTGCTGTGTGATTGTCTCGACGCATAATAACATATTGAAAAAAAGTAAGTCAATGAGGTAAGGAAGGCATTTGTCCATCAAAACCAAACATCACCTTTTGATTGCTTTAGAACTAATTTTTTAAACCTTTTTTAACTTACAAGCCTGTTGCAATAAGGATGATAATGTTGAAGACTGAATTTTAAATCTTATGAAACTATATTCCCAGATTGTCAGTATTCTAGCTTAAACTAGAATGTATCACTATGATGACATAACGCTTTCACTATAATACACTAACAGCAAGTTAAGTAATTCAAGTAGACTCATTATATATTGCTGTAATAAGAACTATTGGAAATTACCTTTTTATGAGTTGACATCATTTGTTGGAATGCATAAGTATTAGGTATAGAATAAGCAAGTGAGTAACGTGATGCATGCAGCCCCCTTTAACATTGTTTGAGGGGACCGTTAGTTGGCTTCCAGTTTTTTCAACTTCACATCACCACAAGGTATATCAGTGCAGTGATGAATTTGAAAAAATGTATAACCCCACAGCATGGTGTTGGAATCATTTGTGTTTCTTTTTAAAAAATAAAATCCTAATTTAGTGGTTTCTTCTACAAAAAAGGAACTCTGAAAATGTTGACGAACTGCATAATGTTTGACAAAGTCACCTAGCAAAATGTTCCTACATTGATAACAACTGCAACAACAGGTGTTTATGACAATGTACAGTTGTTGCTGCTGGGGATGCAGACCTGACAGGGTTTCCAGGTTTAATATGTCAAAAACTAATTTTGGCTGCATTTACATTGAATTCTGTGATTTGAATTTAATGTTAAACTACTCGCTCAGAAGGATTTTTAATTCTGTTGTTAATCCTGTTAATAAATCACGGCTACAAATCTCAGACTGCCACAAACAATGGACTGACTGATCTACAACACATCCCCTTACAGAAGTTCAGAGTTCTTCATCGGAATACAGAGACAATTCCATGGGTTAAGATTTTCATACCATAAATGTTTCTGGTGTCTGTACCTTCATTTGAGGCTGAACACCATTCAGAAATTTAGGAGTAGCTCAAAGTGAAGAATATATATTCCTTATCGCTAATGGCTTCAACAACATGAAAGTAATTTGTGCAATATGTTTATCCTGAGAGTTCAAAAAATTTACATTAATTCCCTAGTTGATGTTCACTGTGTTATAGCTTGAAGAAAGATGTTGCTGTTGGGTCAGCTATAGCCCAGCGGTTCCTTCTCAAGTTTACATCATTTAACTTGTTCAACCTTTCAATGGTTCTAGTCCCGCGGGTGCTCTCTGGCCTTCTTTTCCCATCATTTGTCAATTAATTAACTACGCATTTTTACTTGCTTCATTCACTCTATTTGGTAAATATCGCCTATTTCCTCTTTCTATTTCTACAAATGATCATTAAAGCATTACCTACTAGCAGAGTGGGTTCTCAGATACATAACACAGCCTTTCCAGTGCTGTGTGATTGTCCCGACGCATAATAACATATTGAAAAAAAGTAATTCAATGAGGTAAGGAAGGCATTTGTCCATCAAAACCAAACATCACCTTTTGATTGCTTTAGAACTAATTTTTTTAAACTTTTATAACTTACAAGCCTGTTGCAATAATGATGATAATGTTGAAGACAGAATTTTAAATCTTATGAAACTATATTCCCAGATTGTCAGTATTCTAGCTTAAACTAGAATGTATCACTATGATGACATAACGCTTTCCCCATAATACACTAACAGCAAGTTAAGTAATTCAAGTAGACTCATTATATATTGCTGTAATAAGAACTATTGGAAATTACCTTTTTTATGAGTTGACATCATTTGTTGGAATGCATAAGTATTAGGTATAGAATAAGCAAGTGAGTAACGTGATGCATGCAGCCCCCTTTAACATTGTTTGAGGGGACCGTTAGTTGGCTTCCAGTTTTTTCAACTTCACATCACCACAAGGTATATCAGTGCAGTGATGAATTTGAAAAAATGTATAACCCCACAGCATGGTATTGGAATCATTTGTGTTTCTTTTTAAAAAATAAAATCCTAATTTAGTGGTTTCTTCTACAAAAAAGGAACCCTGAAAATGTTGACGAACTGCATAATGTTTGACAAAGTCACCTAGCAAAATGTTCCTACATTGATAACAACTGCAACAACAGGTGTTTATGACAATGTACAGTTGTTGCTGCTGGGGATGCAGACCTGACAGGGTTTCCAGGTTTAATATGTCAAAAACTAATTTTGGCTGCATTTACATTGAATTCTGTGATTTGAATTTAATGTTAAACTACTCGCTCAGAAGGATTTTTAATTCTGTTGTTAATCCTGTTAATAAATCACGGCTACAAATCTCAGACTGCCACAAACAATGGACTGACTGATCTACAACACATCCCCTTACAGAAGTTCAGAGTTCTTCATCTGAATACAGAGACAATTCCATGGGTTAAGATTTTCATACCATAAATTTTTCTGGTGTCTGTACCTTCATTTGAGGCTGAACACCATTCAGAAATTTAGGAGTAGCTCAAAGTGAAGAATATATATTCCTTATCGCTAATGGCTTCAACAACATGAAAGTAATTTGTGCAATATGTTTATCCTCAGAGTTCAAAAAATTTACATTAATTCCCTAGTTGATGTTCACTGTGTTATAGCTTGAAGAAAGATGTTGCTGTTGGGTCAGCTATAGCCCAGCGGTACCTTCTCAAGTTTACATCATTTAACTTGTTCAACCTTTCAATGGTTCTAGTCCCGCGGGTGCTCTCTGGCCTTCTTTTCCCATCATTTGTCAATTAATTAACTACGCATTTTTACTTGCTTCATTCACTCTATTTGGTAAATATCGCCTATTTCCTCTTTCTATTTCTACAAATGATCATTAAAGCATTGCCTACTAGCAGAGTGGGTTCTCAGATACATAACACAGCCTTTCCAGTGCTGTGTGATTGTCCCGACGCATAATAACATATTGAAAAAAAGTAATTCAATGAGGTAAGGAAGGCATTTGTCCATCAAAACCAAACATCACCTTTTGATTGCTTTAGAACTAATTTTTTTAAACTTTTATAACTTACAAGCCTGTTGCAATAATGATGATAATGTTGAAGACAGAATTTTAAATCTTATGAAACTATATTCCCAGATTGTCAGTATTCTAGCTTAAACTAGAATGTATCACTATGATGACATAACGCTTTCCCCATAATACACTAACAGCAAGTTAAGTAATTCAAGTAGACTCATTATATATTGCTGTAATAAGAACTATTGGAAATTACCTTTTTTATGAGTTGACATCATTTGTTGGAATGCATAAGTATTAGGTATAGAATAAGCAAGTGAGTAACGTGATGCATGCAGCCCCCTTTAACATTGTTTGAGGGGACCGTTAGTTGGCTTCCAGTTTTTTCAACTTCACATCACCACAAGGTATATCAGTGCAGTGATGAATTTGAAAAAATGTATAACCCCACAGCATGGTATTGGAATCATTTGTGTTTCTTTTTAAAAAATAAAATCCTAATTTAGTGGTTTCTTCTACAAAAAAGGAACCCTGAAAATGTTGACGAACTGCATAATGTTTGACAAAGTCACCTAGCAAAATGTTCCTACATTGATAACAACTGCAACGACAGGTGTTTATGACAATTTACAGTTGTTGCAGCTGGGGATGCAGACCTGACAGGGTTTCCAGGTTTAATATGTCAAAACTTAATTTTGGCTTCATTTACATTGAATTCTGTGATTTGAATTTAATGTTAAACTACTCACTCAGAAGGATTTTTAATTCTGTTGTTAATCCTGTTAATAAATCACGGCTACAAATCTCAGACTGCCACGAACAATGGACTGCCTGATCTACAACACATCCCCTTACAGAAGTTCAGAGTTCTTCATCTGAATACAGAGACAATTCCATGGGTTAAGATTTTTATACTATAAATGTTTCTGGTGTCTGTACCTTCATTTGAGGCTGAACACCCTTCCAATATTTAGGAGTAGCTCAAAGTGAAGAATATATATTCCTTATCGCTAATGGCTACAATAACATGAAAGTAATTTGTGCAATATGTTTATCCTGAGAGTTCAAAAAATTAACATTAATTCCCTAGTCGATGTTCACTGTGTTATAGCTTGAAGAAAGATGTTGCTGTTGGGTCAGCTATAGCCCAGCGGTTCCTTCTCAAGTTTACATAATTTAACTTGTTCAACCTTTCAATGGTTCTAGTCCCGCGGGTGCTCTCTGGCCTTTTTTTCCCATCATTTGTCAATTAATGAACTACGCATCTTTACTTGCTTCATTCACTCTATTTGGTAAATATCGCCTATTTCCTCTTTCTATTTCTACAAATGATCATTAAAGCATTGCCTACTAGCAGAGTGGGTTCTCAGCTACATAACCCAGCCTTTCCAGTGCTGTGTGATTGTCCCGACGCATAATAACATATTGAAAAAAAGCAATTCAATGAGGTAAGGAAGGCATTTGTCCATCAAAACAAAACATCACCTTTTGATTGCTTTAGAACTAATTTTTTAAACCTTTTTTAACTTACAAGCCTGTTGCAATAATGATGATAATGTTGAAGACAGATTTTTAAATCTTATGAAACTATATTCCCAGATTGTCAGTATTCTAGCTTAAACTAGAATGTATCACTATGATGACATAACGCTTTCACCATAATACACTAACAGCAAGTTAAGTAATTCAAGTAGACTCATTATATATTGCTGTAATAAGAACTATTGGAAATTACCTTTTTTATGAGTTGACATAATTTGTTGGAATGCATTGGTATTAGGTATAGAATAAGCAAGTGAGTAACGTGATGCATGCAGCCCCCTTTAACATTGTTTGAGGGGACCGTTAGTTGGCTTCCAGTTTTTTCAACTTCACATCACCACAAGGTATATCAGGGCAGTGATGAATTTGAAAAAATGTATAACCCCACAGCATGGTGTTGGAATCATTTGTGTTTCTTTTTAAAAAATAAAATCCTAATTTAGTGGTTTCTTCTACAAAAAAGGGACCCTAAAAATGTTGACAAACTGCATAATGTTTGACAAAGTCACCTAGCAAAATGTTCCTACATTGATAACAACTGCAACGACAGGTGTTTATGACAATGTACAGTTGTTGCTGCTGGGGATGCAGACCTGACAGGGTTTCCAGGTTTAATATGTCAAAACCTAATTTTGGCTGCATTTACATTGAATTCTGTGATTTGAATTTAATGTTAAACTACTCACTCGGAAGGATTTTTAATTCTGTTGTTAATCCTGTTAATAAATCACGGCTACAAATCTCAGACTGCCACAAACAATGGACTGCCTGATCTACAACACATCCCCTTACAGAAGTTCAGAGTTCTTCATCTGAATACAGAGATAATTCCATGGGTTAAGATATTCATACTATAAATGTTTCTGGTGTCTGTACCTTCATTTGAGGCTGAACACCCTTCCAATATTTAGGAGTAGCTCAAAGTGAAGAATATATATTCCTTATCGCTAATGGCTTCAATAACATGAAAGTAATTTGTGCAATATGTTTATCCTGAGAGTTCAAAAAATTAACATTAATTCCCTAGTTGATGTTCACTGTGTTATAGCTTGAAGAAAGAAGTTGCTGTTGGGTCAGCTATAGCCCAGCGGTTCCTTCTCAAGTTTACATCATTTAACTTGTTCAACCTTTCAATGGTTCTAGTCCCGCGGGTGCTCTGTGGCCTTTTTTTCCCATCATTTGTCAATTAATGAACTACGCATCTTTACTTGCTTCATTCACTCTATTTGGTAAATATCGCCTATTTCCTCTTTCTATTTCTACAAATGATCATTAAAGCATTGCCTACTAGCAGAGTGGGTTCTCAGCTACATAACCCAGCCTTTCCAGTGCTGTGTGATTGTCCCGACGCATAATAACATATTGAAAAAAAGTAATTCAATGAGGTAAGGAAGGCATTTGTCCATCAAAACCAAACATCACCTTTTGATTGCTTTAGAACTAATTTTTAAAAAATTTTTAACTTACAAGCCTGTTGCAATAATGATGATAATGTTGAAGACAGAATTTTAAATCTTATGAAACCATATTCCCAGATTGTCAGTATTCTAGCATAAACTAGAATGTATCACTATGATGACATAACGCTTTCACCATAATACACTAACAGCAAGTTAAGTAATTCAAGTAGACTCATTATATATTGCTGTAATAAGAACTATTGGAAATTACCTTTTTTATGAGTTGACATCATTTGTTGGAATGCATAGGTATTAGGTATAGAATAAGCAAGTGAGTAACGTGATGCATGCAGCCCCCTTTAACATTGTTTGAGGGGACCTTTAGTTGGCTTCCAGTTTTTTCAACTTCACATCACCACAAGGTATATCAGTGCAGTGATGAATTTGAAAAAATGTATAACCCCACTGTATGGTGTTGGAATCATTTGTGTTTCTTTTTAAAAAATAAAATCCTAATTTAGTGGTTTCTTCTACAAAAAAGGAACCCTGAAAATGTTGACAAACTGCATAATGTTTGACAAAGTCACCTTGCAAAATGTTCCTACATTGATAACAACTGCAATGACAGGTGTTTATGACAATGTACAGTTGTTGCTGCTGGGGATGCAGACTTGACAGGGTTTCCAGGTTTAATATGTCAAAACCTAATTTTGGCTGCATTTACATTGAATTCTGTGATTTGAATTTAATGTTAAACTACTCACTCAGAAGGATTTTTAATTCTGTTGTTAATCCTGTTAATATATCATGGCTACAAATCTCAGACTGCCACAAACAATGGACTGCCTGATCTACAACACATCCCCTTACAGAAGTTCAGAGTTCTTCATCTGAATACAAAGACAATTCCATGGGTTAAGATTTTCATACCATAAATGTTTCTGGTGTCTGTTCTTTCATTTGAGGCTGAACACCCTTCCAATATTTAGGAGTAGCTCAAAGTGAAGAATATATATTCCTTATCGCTAATGGCTTCAATAACATGAAAGTAATTCGTGCAATATGTTTATCCTGAGAGTTCAAAAGATTAACATTAATTCCCTAGTTGATGTTCACCGTGTTATAGCTTGAAGAAAGATGTTGCTGTTGGGTCAGCTATAGCCCAGCGGTTCCTTCTCAAGTTTACATCATTTAACTTGTTCAACCTTTCAATGGTTCTAGTCCCGCGGGTGCTCTCTGGCCTTTTTTTCCCATCATTTGTCAATTAATGAAATACACATCTTTACTTGCTTCATTAACTCTATTTGGTAAATATCGCCTATTTCCTCTTTCTATTTCTACAAATGATCATTAAAGCATTGCCTACTAGCAGAGTGGGTTCTCAGCTACATAACACAGCCTTTCCAGTGCTGTGTGATTGTCCCAACGCATAATAACATATTGAAAAAAAGTAATTCAATGAGGTAAGGAAGGCATTTGTCCATCAAAACCAAACATCACCTTTGGATTGCTTTAGAACTAATTTTTTTAACCACTTGGCTGCTAAGGCTTTTCCCCTCCTACGCTGACATTTGTTGTATCCCATTATACATGACGAGTTGACCTTGTCATGAACACAGATCCAGTGTGCCTCATGACGAGTTCACCTTGTCATTAGCATGCAAGTGGTTAAACTTTTTTAACGTACAAGCCTGTTGCAATAATGATGATAATGTTGAAGACAGATTTTTAAATCTTATGAAACTAAATTCCCAGATTGTCAGTATTCTAGCTTAAACTAGAATGTATCACTATGATGACATAACGCTTTCACCATAATACACTAACAGCAAGTTAAGAAATTCAAGTAGACTCATTATATATTGCTGTGTTAGGAACTATTGGAAATTACCTTTTTTATGAGTTGACATCATTTGTTGGAATGCATAAGTATTAGGTATAGAATAAGCAAGTGAGTAACGTGATGCATGCAGCCCCCTTTAACATTGTTTGAGGGGACCGTTAGTTGGCTTCCAGTTTTTTCAACTTCACATCACCACAAGGTATATCAGTGCAGTGATGAATTTGAAAAAATGTATAACCCCACAGCATGGTGTTGGAATCATTTGTGTTTCTTTTTAAAAAATAAAATCCTAATTTAGTGGTTTCTTCTACAAAAAAGGAACCCTGAAAATGTTGACAAACTGCATAATGTTTGACAAAGTCACCTAGCAAAATGTTCCTACATTGATAACAAATGCAACGACAGGTGTTTATGACAATGTACAGTTGTTGCTGCTGGGGATGCAGACCTGACAGGGTTTCCAGGTTTAATATGTCAAAACCTAATTTGGGCTGCATTTACATTGAATTCTGTGATTTGAATTTAATGTTAAACTACTCTCTCAGAAGTATTTTTAATTCTGTTGTTAATCCTGTTAATAAATCACGGCTACAAATCTCAGACTGCCACAAACAATGGACTGCTTGATCTACAACACATCCCCTTACAGAAGTTCAGAGTTCTACATCTGAATACAGAGACAATTCCATGGGTTAAGATTTTCATACCATAAATGTTTCTGATGTCTGTACCTTCATTTGAGGCTAAACCCCCTTCCAATATTCAGGAGTAGCTCAAAGTGGAGAATATATATTCCTTATCGCTAATGGCTTCAATAACATGAAAGTAATTTGTGCAATATGTTTATCCTGAGAGTTCAAAAAAATTAACATTAATTCCCTAGTTGATGGACACTGTGTTATAGCTTGAAGAAAGATAATTCTGTTGGGTCAGCTATAGCCCAGTGGTTCCTTCTCAAGTTTACATGATTTATCTTGTTTAACCTTTAAATGGTTCTAGTCCCGCGGGTGCTCTCTGGCCTTTTTTCCCCATCATTTGTCAATTAATGAACTACGCATCTTTACTTGCTTCATTCACTCTATTTGGTAAATATCGCCTATTTCCTCTTTCTATTTCTACAAATGATCATTAAAGCATTGCCTACTAGCAGAGTGGGTTCTCAGCTACATAACCCTGCCTTTCCAGTGCTGTGTGATTGTCCCGACGCATAATAACATATTGAAAAAAAGTAATTCAATGAGGTAAGGAAGGCATTTGTCCATCAAAACCAAACATCACCTTTTCATTGCTTTAGAACTAATTTTGTAAAACTTTTTTAACTTACAAGCCTGTTGCAATAATGATGATAATGTTGAAGACAGAATTTTAAATCTTATGAAACTAAATTCCCAGATTGTCAGTATTCTAGCTTAAACTAGAATGTATCACTATGATGACATAACGCTTTCACCATAATACACTAACAGCAAGTGAAGTAATTCAAGTAGACTCGTTATATATTGCTGTAATAAGAACTATTGGAAATTACCTTTTTTATGAGTTGACATCATTTGTTGGAATGCATAAGTATTAGGTATAGAATAAGCAAGAGAGTAACGTGATGCATGCAGCCCCCTTTAACATTGTTTGAGGGGACCGTTAGTTGGCTTCCAGTTTTTTCAACTTCACACCACCACAAGGTATATCAGTGCAGTGATGAATTTGAAAAAATGTATAACCCCACAGCATGTGTGAGAAGTTCGCCTGATATATGATGCTCACTAGTTCTAGTGATCACCTTGTATCCTGCCAAGCAACCCTTATGGTGCAGGTTGTAAAGTCAACCTTATAGACAAGCTATCCTAGGGGTAGCATGGACTAAGCAGTCTTAGGCTAAACTCTGTAAAGGCATGTGAAGCAAGCTGTTTTACCATACACAAGTTAAAAAAGTTTTACAAAATTAGTTCTAAAGCAATGAAAAGGTGATGTTTGATTTTGATGGACAAATGCCTTCCTTACCTCATTGAATTACAATTTTTCAATATGTTATTATGCGTCGGGACAATCACACAGCACTGGAAAGGCTGGGTTATGTAGCTGAGAACCCACTCTGCTAGTAGGCAATGCTTTAATGATCATTTGTAGAAATAGAAAGAGGAAATAGGCGATATTTACCAAATAGAGTGAATGAAGCAAGTAAAGATGCGTAGTTCATTAATTGACAAATGATGGGGAAAAAAAGGCCATAGAGCACCCGCGGGACTAGAACGATTTAAAGGTTAAACAAGTTAAATCATGTAAACTTGAGAAGGAACCGCTGGGCAATAGCTGACCCAACAGAAATATCTTTCTTCAAGCTATAACACAGTGAACATCAACTAGGGAATTAATGTTAATTTTTTTGAACTCTCAGGATAAACATATTGCACAAATTACTTTCATGTTATTGAAGCCATTAGCGATAAGGAATATATATTCTTCACTTTGAGCTACTCCTGAATATTGGAAGGGGGTTTAGCCTCAAATGAAGGTACAGACATCAGAAACATTTATGGTATGAAAATCTTCACCCATGGAATTGTCTCTGTATTCAGATGTAGAACTCTGAACTTCTGTAAGGGGATGTGTTGTAGATCAAGCAGTCCATTGTTTGTGGCAGTCTGAGATTTGTAGCCGTGATTTATTAACAGGATTAACAACAGAATTAAAAATACTTCTGAGAGAGTAGTTTAACATTAAATTCAAATCACAGAATTCAATGTAAATGCAGCCAAAATTAGGTTTTGACATATTAAACCTGGAAACCCTGTCAGGTCTGCATCCCCAGCAGCAACAACTGTACATTGTCATAAACACCTGTCGTTGCAGTTGTTATCGATGTAGGAACATTTTGCTAGGTGACTTTGTCAAACAATATGCAGTTCTTCAACATTTTCAGGGTTCCTTTCTTGTAGAAGAAACCACTAAATTAGGATTTTATTTTTAAAAAAGAAACACAAATGATTCCAACACCATGCTGTGGGGTTATACATTTTTTCAAATTCATCACTGCACTGATATACCTTGTGGTGATGTGAAGTTGAAAAAACTGGAAGCCATCTAACGGTCCCCATAAACAATGTAAAAGGGGGCTGCATGCATCACGTTACTCACTTGCATATTCTATACCTAATATTTATGCATTCCAACAAATGATGTCAACTCATAAAAAAGGTAATTTCCAATAGTTCTTATTACAGCAATATAAAATGAGTCTACTTGAATTACTTAACTTGCTGTTAGTGTATTATGGGGAAAGCGTTATGTCATCATAGTGATACATTCTAGTTTAAGCTAGAATACTCACAATCTGGGAATTTAGTTTCATAAGATTTAAAATTCTGTCTTCAACATTATCATCATTATTGCAACAGGGTTGTAAGTTAAAAAAGTTTTAAAAAATTAGTTCTAAAGCAATCAAAAGGTGATGTTTGGTTTCGATGGTCAAATGCCTTCCTTACCTCATTGAATTACTTTTTTTCAATATGTTATTATGCGTCAGGACAATCACACAGCACTGGAAAGGCTGTGTTATGTAGCTGAGAACCCAGTCTGCTAGTAGGCAATGCTTTAATGATCATTTGTATAAATAGAAAGAGGAAATAGGGGATATTTACCAAATAGAGTGAATGAAGCAAGTAAAGATGCGTAGTTCATTAATTGACAAATTATGGGAAAAAAAGGCCAGAGAGCACCTGCTGGGCTAGAACCATTGAAAGGTTGAACAAGTTAAATGATGTAAACTTGAGAAGGATCCGCTGGGCTATATCTGACCCGACAGCAACATCTTTCTTCAAGCCATAACACAGTGCACATCAACTAGGGAATTAATGTTAATTTTTTGAACTCTCAGGATAAACATATTGCACAAATTACTTTCATGTTATTGAAGCCATTAGCGATAAGGAATATATATCCTTCACTTTGAGCTACTCCTAAATATTGGAAGGATTTTCAGCCTCAAATGAAGGTACAGACACCAGAAACATTTATGGTATCAAAATCTTAACCCATGGAATGGTCCCTGTATTCAGATGAAGAACTCTGAACTTCTGTAAGGGGATGTGTTGTAGATCAGGCAGTCCATTGTTTGTGGCAGTCTGAGATTTGTAGCCGTGATTTTTTAACAGGATTAACAACAGAATTAATAATCCTTCTGAGTGAGTAGTTTAACATTAAATTCAAATCACAGCATTCAATGTAAATGCAGCCAAAATTAGGTTTTGACATATTAAACCTGGAAACCCTGTCAGGTCTGCATCCCCAGCAGCAACAACTGTACATTGTCATAAACACCTGTCGTTGCAGATGTTATCAATGTAGGAACATTTTGCTAGGTGACTTTGTCAAACATTATGCAGTTCGTCAACATTTTCAGGGTTCCTTTTTTGTAGAAGAAACCACTAAATTAGGATATTATTTTTTAAAAAGAAACACAAATGATTCCAACACCATGCTGTAGGGTTATACAATTTAGTGGTTTCTTCTACAAAAAAGGAACCTTGAAAATGTTGAAGAACTGCATAATGTTTGACAAAGTCACCTGGCAAAATGTTCCTACATTGATAACAACTGCAACGACAGGTGTTTATGACAATGTACAGTTGTTGCTGCTGGGGATGCAGACCTGACAGGGTTTCCAGGTTTAATATGTCAAAACCTAATTTTGGCTGCATTTACATTGAATTCTGTGATTTGAATTTAATGTTAAACTACTCTCTCAGAAGGATTTTTAATTCTGTTGTTAATCCTGTAAATAAATCAAGGCTACAAATCTCAGACTGCCACAAACAATGGACTGCTTGATCTACAACACATCCCCTTACAGAAGTTCAGAGTTCTTCATCTGAATACAGAGACAATTCCATGGGTTAAGATTTTCATACCATAAATGTTTCTGATGTCTGTACCTTCATTTGAGGCTGACCCCCCTACCAATATTCAGGAGTAGCTCAAAGTGAAGAATATATATTCCTTATCGCTAATGGCTTCAATAACATGAAAGTAATTTGTGCAATATGTTTATCCTGAGAGTTCAAAAAAATTAACATTAATTCCCTTGTTGATGTTCACTGTGTTATAGCTTGAAGAAAGATACTTCTGTTGGGTCAGCTATAGCCCAGCAGTTCCTTCTCAAGTTTACATCATTTAACTTGTTCAACCTTTCAATGGTTCTAGTCCCACAGGTGCTCTCTGGCCTTTTTTCCCCATCATTTGTCAATTAATGAACTACGCATCTTTACTTGCTTCATTCACTCTATTTGGTAAATATCGCCTATTTCCTCTTTCTATTTCTACAAATGATCATTAAAGTATTGCCTACTAGCAGAGTGGGTTTTCAGCTACATAACACAGCCTTTCCAGTGCTGTGTGATTGTCCCGACGCATAATAACATATTGAAAAAAAGTAATTCAATGAGGTAAGGAAGGCATTTGTCCATAAAAACCAAACATCAGCTTTTGTTTGCTTTAGAACACATTTTTTAAAACTTTTTTAACTTACAAGCCTGTTGCAAAAATGATGATAATGTTGAAGACAGAATTTTAAATCTTAAGAAACTAAATTCCCAGATTGTCAGTATTCTAGCTTAAACTAGAATGTATCACTATGATGACATAACGCTTTCACCATAATACACTAACAGCAAGTTAAGTAATTCAAGTAGACTCATTTTATATTGCTGTAATAAGAACTATTGGAAATTACCTTTTTTATGAGTTGACATCATTTGTTGGAATGCATAAGTATTAGGTATAGAATAAGCAAGTGAGTAACGTGATGCATGCAGCCCCCTTTAACATTGTTTGAGGGGACCGTTAGTTGGCTTCCAGTTTTTTCAACTTCACATCACCACAAGGTATATCAGTGCAGTGATGAATTTGAAAAAATGTATAACCCCGCAGCATGGTGTTGGAATCATTTGTGTTTCTTTTTAAAAAATAAAATCCTAATTTAGTGGTTTCTTCTCCAAAAAAGGAACCCTGAAAATGTTGAAGAACTGCATAATGTTTGACAAAGTCACCTGGCAAAATGTTCCTACATTGATAACAACTGCAACAACAGGTGTTTATGACAATGTACAGTTGTTGCTGCTGGGGATGCAGACCTGACATGGTTTCCAGGTTTAATATGTCAAAACCTAATTTCGGCTGCATTTACATTGAATTCTGTGATTTGAATTTAATGTTAAACTACTCTCTCAGAAGGATTTTTAATTCTGTTGTTAATCCTGTTAATAAATCATGGCTACAAATCTCAGACTGCCACAAACAATGGACTGCTTGATCAACAACACATCCCCTTACAGAAGTACAGAGTTCTTCATCTGAATACAGAGACAATTCCATGGGTTAAGATTTTCATACCATAAATGTTTCTGATGTCTGTACCTTCATTTGAGGCTGAACCCCCTTCCAATATTCAGGAGTAGCTCAAAGTGAAGAATATATATTCCTTATCGCTAATAGCTTCAATAACATGAAAGTAATTTGTGCAATATGTTTATCCTGAGAGTTCAAAAAAATTAACATTAATTCCCTAGTTGATGTTCACTGTGTTATAGCTTGAAGAAAGATGTTGCTGTTGGGTCAGCTATAGCCCAGCGGTTCCTTCTCAAGTGTACATCATTTAACTTGTTCAACCTTTCAATGGTTCTAGTCCCGCGGGTGCTCTCTGGCTGTTTTTTCCCATCATTTGTCAATTAATGAACTACGCATTTTACTTGCTTCATTCACTCTATTTGGTAAATATCGCCTATTTCCTCTTTCTATTTCTACAAATGATCATTAAAGCATTGCCTACTAGCAGAGTGGCTTCTCAGCTACATAACACAGCCTTTCCAGTGCTGTGTGATTGTCCCGACGCATAATAACATATTGAAAAAATGTAATTCAATGAGGTAAGGATGGCATTTGTCCATCAAAATCAAACATCACCTTTTGATTGCTTTAGAACTAATTTTTTTAAACTTTTTTAACTTACAAGCCTGTTGCAATAATGATGATAATGTTGAAGACAGAATTTTAAATCTTATGAAACTAGATTCCCAGATTGTCAGTATTCTAGCTTAAACTAGAATGTATCACTATGATGACATAACGCTTTCACCATAATACACTAACAGCAAGTTAAGTAATTCAAGTAGACTCATTTTATATTGCTGTATTAAGAACTATTGGAAATTACTTTTTTTATGAGTTGACATCATTTGTTGGAATGCATAAGTATTAGGTATAGAATAAGCAAGTGAGTAACGTGATGCATGCAGCCCCCTTTAACATTGTTTGAGGGGACCGTTAGTTGGCTTCCAGTTTTTTCAACTTCACATCACCACAAGGTATATCAGTGCAGTGATGAATTTGAAAAAATGTATAACCCCACAGCATGGTGTTGGAATCATTTGTGTTTCTTTTTAAAAAATAAAATCCTAATTTAGTGGTTTCTTCTACAAAAAAGGAACCCTGAAAATGTTGAAGAACTGCATAATGTTTGACAAAGTCACCTGGCAAAATGTTCCTACATTGATAACAACTGCAACGACGGGTGTTTATGACAATGTACAGTTGTTGCTGCTGGGGATGCAGACCTGACAGGGTTTCCAGGTTTAATATGTCAAAACCTAATTTTGGCTGCATTTACATTGAATTCTGTGATTCGAATTTAAATATAAACTACTCTCTCAGAAGGATTTTTAATTCTGTTGTTAATCCTGTAAATAAATCACGGCTACAAATCTCAGACTGCCACAAACAATGGACTGTTTGATCTACAACACATCCCCTTACAGAAGTTCAGAGTTCTTCATCTGAATACAGTGACAATTCCATGGGTTAAGATTTTCATACCATAAATGTTTCTGATGTCTGTACCTTCATTTGAGGCTGAACCCCCTTCCAATATTCAGGAGTAGCTCAAAGTGAAAAATATTTATTCCTTATCGCTAATGGCTTCAATAACATGAAAGTAATTTGTGCAATATGTTTATCCTGAGAGTTCAAAAAAATTAACATTAATTCCCTAGTTGATGTTCACTATGTTATAGCTTGAAGAAAGATATTTCTGTTGGGTCAGCTATAGCCCAGTGGTTCCTTCTCAAGTTTACATCATTTAACTTGTTCAACCTTTCAATGGTTCTAGTCCCGCGGGAGCTCTCTGGCTGTTTTTTCCCATCATTTGCCAATTAATGAACTACGCATCTTTACTTGCTTCATTCACTCTATTTGGTAAATATCGCCTATTTCCTCTTTCTATTTCTACAAATGATCATTAAAGCATTGCCTAATAGCAGAGTGGGTTCTCAGCTACATAACACAGCCTTTCCAGTGCTGTGTGATTGTCCCGACGCATAATAACATATTGAAAAAATGTAATTCAATGAGGTAAGGATGGCATTTGTCCATCAAAATCAAACATCACCTTTTGATTGCTTTAGAACTAATTTTTTTAAACTTTTTTAACTTACAAGCCTGTTGCAATAATGATGATAATGTTGAAGACAGAATTTTAAATCTTATGAAACTAAATTCCCAGATTGTCAGTATTCTAGCTTAAACTAGAATGTATCACTATGATGACATAACGCTTTCACCATAATACACTAAAAGCAAGTTAAGTAATTCAAGTAGACTCATTTTAAATTGCTGTAATAAGAACTATTGGAAATTACCTTTTTTATGAGTTGACATCATTTGTTGGAATGCATAAATATTAGGTATAGAATAAGCAAGTAAGTAATGTGATGCATGCAGCCCCCTTTAACATTGTTTGAGGGGACCGTTAGTTGGCTTCCAGTTTTTTCAACTTCACATCACCACAAGGTATATCAGTGCAGTGATGAATTTGAAAAAATGTATAACCCCACAGCATGGTGTTGGAATCATTTGTGTTTCTTTTTAAAAAATAAAATCCTAATTTAGTGGTTTCTTCTACAAAAAAGGAACCCTGAAAATGTTGACGAACTGCATAATGTTTGACAAAGTCACCTGGCAAAATGTTCCTACATTGATAACAACTGCAACGACGGGTGTTTATGACAATGTACAGTTGTTGCTGCTGGGGATGCAGACCTGACAGGGTTTCCAGGTTTAATATGTCAAAACCTAATTTTGGCTGCATTTACATTGAATTCTGTGATTTGAATTTAATGTTAAACTACTCTCTCAGAAGGATTTTTAATTCTGTTGTTATTCCTGTAAATAAATCACGGCTACAAATCTCAGACTGCCACAAACAATGGACTGCTTGATCTACAACACATCCCCTTACAGAAGTTCAGAGTTCTTCATCTGAATACTGAGACAATTCCATGGGTTAAGATTTTCATACCATAAATGTTTCTGATGTCTGTACCTTCATTTGAGGCTGAACCCCCTTCCAATATTCAGGAGTAGCTCAAATAGAAGAATACATATTCCTTATCGCTAATGGCTTCAATAACATGTAAGTAATTTGTGCAATATGTTCATCCTGAGAGTTCAAAAAAATTAACATTAATTCCCTAGTTGATGTTCACTATGTTATAGCTTGAAGAAAGTTATTTCTGTTGGTTCAGCTATAGCCCAGCGGTTCCTTCTCAAGTTTACATCATTTAACCTGTTCAACCTTTCAATGGTTCTAGTCCCGCGGTTGCTCTCTGGCTGTTTTTTCCTATCATTTGCCAATTAATGAACTACGCATCTTTACTTGCTTCATTCACTCTATTTGGTAAATATCGCCTATTTCCTCTTTCTATTTCTACAAATGATCATTAAAGCATTGCCTAATAGCAGAGTGGGTTCTCAGCTACATAACACAGCCTTTCCAGTGCTGTGTGATTGTCCCGACGCATAATAACATATTGAAAAAATGTAATTCAATGAGGTAAGGATGGCATTTGTCCATCAAAACCAAACATCACCTTTTGATTGCTTTAGAACTAATTTTTTTAAACTTTTTTAACTTACAAGCCTGTTGCAATAATGATGATAATGTTGAAGACAGAATTTTAAATCTTATGAAACTAAATTCCCAGATTGTCAGTATTCTAGCTTAAACTAGAATGTATCACTATGATGACATAACGCTTTCACCATAATACACTAACAGCAAGTTAAGTAATTCAAGTAGACTCATTTTATATTGCTGTATTAAGAACTATTGGAAATTACTTTTTTTATGAGTTGACATCATTTGTTGGAATGCATAAGTATTAGATATAGAATAAGCAAGTGAGTAACGTGATGCATGCAGCCCCCTTTAACATTGTTTGAGGGGACCGTTAGTTGGCTTCCAGTTTTTTCAACTTCACATCACCACAAGGTATATCAGTGCAGTGATGAATTTGAAAAAATGTATAACCCCACAGCATGGTGTTGGAATCATTTGTGTTTCTTTTTAAAAAATAAAATCCTAATTTAGTGGTTTCTTCTACAAAAAAGGAACCCTGAAAATGTTGACGAACTGCATAATGTTTGACAAAGTCACCTAGCAAAATGTTCCTACATTGATAACAACTGCAACGACAGGTGTTTATGACAATGTACAGTTGTTGCTGCTGGGGATGCAGACCTGACAGGGTTTCCACGTTTAATATGTCAAAACCTAATTTTGGCTGCATTTCCATTGAATTCTGTGATTTGAATTTAATGTTAAACTACTCACTTAGAAGGATTTTTAAGTCTGTTGTTAATCCTGTTAATAATTCACGGCTACAAATCTCAGACTGCCACAAACAATGGACTGCCTGATCTACAACACATCCCCTTACAGAAGTTTAGAGTTCTTAATCTGAATACAGAGACAATTCCATAGGTTAAGATTTTCATACCATAAATGTTTCTGGTGTCTGTACCTTCATTTGAGGCTGAACACCCTTCCAATATTTAGGAGTAGCTCAAAGTGAAGAATATATATTCCTTATCGCTAATGGCTTCAATAACATGAAAGTAATTTGTGCAATATGTTTATCCTGAGAGTTCAAAAATCTAACATTAACTCCCTAGTTGATGTTCACTGTGTTATAGCTTGAAATAAGATGTTGCTGTTGGGTCAGCTATAGCCCAGCGGTTCCTTCTCAAGTTTACATCATTTAACTTGTTCAACCTTTCAATGGTTCCATTCCCGCGGGTGCTCTCTGGCTTTTTTTTCCCCATCATTTGTCAATTAATGAACTACGCATCTTTACTTGCTTCATTCACTCTATTTGGTAAATATCGCCTATTTCCTCTTTCTATTTCTACAAATGATCATTAAAGCATTGCCTACTAGCAGAGTGGGTTCTCACCTACATAACACATCCTTTCCAGTGCTGTGTGATTGTCCCGAAGCATAATAACATATTGAAAAAAAGTAATTCAATGAGGTAAGGAAGGCATTTGTCCATCAAAACCAAACATCACCTTTTGATTGCTTTAGAACTAATTTTTTAAAACTTTTTTAACTTACAAGCCTGTTGCAATAATGATGATAATGTTGAAGACAGAATTTTAAATCTTATGAAACTAAATTCCCGAATTGTCAGTATTCTAGCTTAAACTAGAATGTATCACTATGATGACATAACGCTTTCACCATAATACACTAACAGCAAGTTAAGTAATTCAAGTAGACTCATTTTATTTTGCTGTAATAAGAACTATTGGAAATTACCTTTTTTATGAGTTGACATCATTTGTTGGAATGCATAAGTATTAGGTATAGAATAAGCAAGTGAGTAACGTGATGCATGCAGCCCCCTTTAACATTGATTGAGGGGACCGTTAGTTGGCTTCCAGTTTTTTCAACTTCACATCACCACAAGGTATATCAGTGCAGTGATGAATTTGAAAAGATGTATAACCCCACAGCATGGTGTTGGAATCATTTGTGTTTCTTTTTAACAAATAAAATCCTAATTTAGTGGTTTCTTCTACAAAAAAGGAACCCTGAAAATGTTGAAGAACTGCATAATGTTTGACAAAGTCACCTAGCAAAATGTTCCTACATTGATAACAAAAGCAACGACAGGTGTTTATGACAATGTACAGTTGTTGCTGCTGGGGATGCAGACCTGACAGGGTTTCCAGGTTTAATATGTCAAAACCTAATTTTGGCTGCATTTACATTGAATTCTGTGATTTGAATTTAATGTTAAACTACTCTCTCAGGAGGATTTTTTATTCTGTTGTTAATCCTGTTAATAAATCACGGCTACAAATCTCAGACTGCCACAAACAATGGACTGCTTGATCTACAACACATCCCCTTACAGAAGTTCAGAGTTCTTCATCTGAATACAGAGACAATTCCATGGGTTAAGATTTTCATATCATAAATGTTTCTGATGTCTGTACCTTCATTTGAGGCTGAAGCCCCTTCCAATATTCAGGAGGAACTCAAAGTGAAGAATATATATTCCTTATCGCTAATAGCTTCAATAACATGAAAGTAATTTGTGCAATATGTGTATCCTGAGAGTTCAAAAAAATTAACATTAATTCCCTAGTTGATGTTCACTGTGTTATAGCTTGAAGAAAGATATTTCTGTTGGGTCAGCTATAGCCCAGCGGTTCCTTCTCAAGTTTACATGATTTAACTTGTTTAACCTTTAAATGGTTATAGTCCCGCGGGTGCTCTCTGGCCTTTTTTTCCCATCATTTGTCAATTAATGAACAACGCATCTTTACTTGCTTCATTCACTCTATTGGTAAATATAGCCTATTTCCTCTTTCTATTTCTTCAAATGATCATTAAAGCATTGCCTACTAGCAGAGTGGGTTCTCAGCTACATAACCCAGCTTTTCCAGTGCTGTGTGATTGTCCCGACGCATAATAACATATCGAAAAAAAGTAATTCAATGAGGTAAGGAAGGCATTTGTCCATCAAAACCAAACATCACCTTTTGATTGCTTTAGAACTAATTTTGTAAAACTTTTTTAACTTACAAGCCTGTTGCAATAATGATGATAATGTTGAAGACAGAATTTTAAATCTTATGAAACTAAAATCCCAGATTGTCAGTATTCTAGCTGAAACTAGAATGTATCACTATGATGACATAACGCTTTCACCATAATACACTAACAGCAAGTTAAGTAATTCAAGTAGACTCATTTTATATTGCTGTAATAAGAACTATTGGAAATTACCTTTTTTATGAGTTGACATCATTTGTTGAAATGCATAAGTATTAGGTATAGAATAAGCAAGTGAGTAACGTGATGCATGCAGCCCCCTATAACATTGTTTGAGGGGACCGTTATTTGGCTTCCAGTTTTTTCAACTTCACATCACCACAAGGTATATCAGTGCAGTGATGAATTTGAAAAAATGTATAACCCCACAGCATGGTGTTGGAATCATTTGTGTTTCTTTTTAAAAAATAAAATCCTAATTTAGTGGTTTCTTCTACAAAAAAGGAACCCTGAAAATGTTGAAGAACTTCATAATGTTTGACAAAGTCACCAGGCAAAATGTTCCTACATTGATAACAACTGCAACAACAGGTGTTTATGACAATGTACAGTTGTTGCTGCTGGGGATGCAGACCTGACAGGGTTTCCAGGTTTAATATGTCAAAACCTAATTTTGGCTGCATTTACATTGAATTCTGTGATTTGAATTTAATGTTAAACTACTCACTCAGAAGGATTTTTTATTCTGTTGTTAATCCTGTTAATAAATCACGGCTACAAATCTCAGACTGCCACAAACAATGGACTGCCTGATCTACAAAACATCCCCTTACAGAAGTTCAGAGTTCTTCATCTGAATACAGAGACAATTCCATGGGTTAAGATTTTCATACCATAAATGTTTCTGGTGTCTATACCTTCATTTGAGGCTGAACACCCTTCCAATATTTAGGAGTAGCTCAAAGTGAAGAATATATATTCCTTATCGCTAATGGCTTCAATAACATGAAAGTAATTTGTTCAATATGTTTATCCTGAGAGTTCAAAAAATTAACATTAATTCCCTAGTTGATGTTCACTGTGTTATAGCTTGAAGAAAGATTTTGCTGTTGGGTCAACTATAGCCCAGCGGTTCCTTCTCAAGTTTACATCATTTAACTTGTTCAACCTTTCAATGGTTCTAGTCCCGCAGGTGCTCTCTGGCCTTTTTTTCCCATCATTTGTCAATTAATGAACTACGCATCTTTACTTGCTTCATTCACTCTATTTGGTAGATATCACCTATTTCCTCTTTCTATTTCTACAAATGATCATTAAAGCATTGCCTACTAGCAGAGTGGGTTCTCAGCTACATAACACAGCCTTTCCAGTGCTGTGTGATTGTCCCAACACATAATAACATATTGAAAAAAAGTAATTCAATGAGGTAAGGAAGGCATTTGTACATCAAAACTAAACATCACCTTTTGATTGCTTTAGAACTAATTTTTTTAAACTTTTTTAACTTACAAGCCTGTTGCAATAATGATGATAATGTTGAAGACAGAATTTTAAATCTTATGACACTAAATTCCCAGATTGTCAGTATTCTAGCTTAAACTAGAATGTATCACTATGATGACATAACGCTTTCACCATAATACACTAACAGCAAGTTAAGTTATTCAAGTAGACTCATTATATATTGCTGTAATAAGAACTATTGGAAATTACCTTTTTTATGAGTTGACATCATTTGTTGGAATGCATAAGTATTAGGTATAGAATAAGCAAGTGAGTAACGTGATGCATGCAGCCCCCTATAACATTGTTTGAGGGGACCGTTAGTTGGCTTCCAGTTTTTTCAACTTCACATCACAACAAGGTATATCAGTGCAGTGATGAATTTGAAAAAATGTATAACCCCACAGCATGGTGTTGGAATCATTTGTGTTTCTTTTTAAAAAATAAAATCCTAATTTAGTGGTTTCTTCTACAAAAAAGGAACCCTGAAAATGTTGACGAACTGCATAATGTTTGACAAAGTCACCTGGCAAAATGTTCCTACATTGATAACAACTGCAACGACGGGTGTTTATGACAATGTACAGTTGTTGCTGCTGGGGATGCAGACCTGACAGGGTTTCCAGGTTTAATATGTCAAAACCTAATTTTGGCTGCATTTACATTGAATTCTGTGATTTGAATTTAATGTTAAACTACTCTCTCAGAAGGATTTTTAATTCTGTTGTTATTCCTGTAAATAAATCACGGCTACAAATCTCAGACTGCCACAAACAATGGACTGCTTGATCTACAACACATCCCCTTACAGAAGTTCAGAGTTCTTCATCTGAATACAGAGACAATTCCATGGGTTAAGATTTTCATACCATAAATGTTTCTGATGTCTGTACCTTCATTTGAGGCTGAATCCCCTTCCAATATTCAGGAGTAGCTCAAATAGAAGAATACATATTCCTTATCGCTAATGGCTTCAATTACATGTAAGTAATTTGTGCAATATGTTTATCCTGAGAGTTCAAAAAAATTAACATTAATTCCCTAGTTGATGTTCGCTATGTTATAGCTTGAAGAAAGATAATTCTGTTGGGTCAGCTATAGCCCAGCGGTTCCTTCTCAAGTTTACATCATTTAACTTGTTCAACCTTTCAATGGTTCTAGTCCCGCGGGTGCTCTCTGGCTGTTTTTTCCCATCATTTGCCAATTAATGAACTACGCATCTTTACTTGCTTCATTCACTCTATTTGGTAAATATCGCCTATTTCCTCTTTCTATTTCTACAAATGATCATTAAAGCATTGCCTAATAGCAGAGTGGGTTCTCAGCTACATAACACAGCCTTTCCAGTGCTGTGTGATTGTCCCGACGCATAATAACATATTGAAAAAATGTAATTCAATGAGGTAAGGATGGCATTTGTCCATCAAAACCAAACATCACCTTTTGATTGCTTTAGAACTATTTTTTTAAAACTTTTTTAACTTACAAGCCTGTTGCAATAATGATGATAATGTTGAAGACAGAATTTTAAATCTTATGAAACTAAATTCCCAGATTGTCAGTATTCTAGCTTAAACTAGAATGTATCACTATGATGACATAACGCTTTCACCATAATACACTAACAGCAAGTTAAGTAATTCAAGTAGACTCATTTTATATTGCTGTATTAAGAACTATTGGAAATTACTTTTTTTATGAGTTGACATCATTTGTTGGAATGCATAAGTATTAGGTATAGAATAAGCAAGTGAGTAACGTGATGCATGCAGCCCCCTTTAACATTGTTTGAGGGGACCATTAGTTGGCTTCCAGTTTTTTCAACTTCACATCACCACAAGGTATATCAGTGCAGTGATGAATTTGAAAAAATGTATAACCCCACAGCATGGTGTTGGAATCATTTGTGTTTCTTTTTAAAAAATAAAATCCTAATTTAGTGGTTTCTTCTACAAAAAAGGAACCCTGAAAATGTTGAAGAACTGCATAATGTTTGACAAAGTCACCTGGCAAAATGTTCCTACATTGATAACAACTGCAACGACGGGTGTTTATGACAATGTACAGTTGTTGCTGCTGGGGATGCAGACCTGACAGGGTTTCCAGGTTTAATATGTCAAAACCTAATTTTGGCTGCATTTACATTGAATTCTGTGATTCGAATTTAATTATAAACTACTCTCTCAGAAGGATTTTTAATTCTGTTGTTAATCCTGTAAATAAATCACGGCTACAAATCTCAGACTGCCACAAACAATGGACTGTTTGATCTACAACACATCCCCTTACAGAAGTTCAGAGTTCTTCATCTGAATACAGTGACAATTCCATGGGTTAAGATTTTCATACCATAAATGTTTCTGATGTCTGTACCTTCATTTGAGGCTGAACCCCCTTCCAATATTCAGGAGTAGCTCAAAGTGAAAAATATATATTCCTTATCGCTAATGGCTTCAATAACATGAAAGTAATTTGTGCAATATGTTTATCCTGAGAGTTCAAAAAAATTAACATTAATTCCCTAGTTGATGTTCACTATGTTATAGCTTGAAGAAAGTTATTTCTGTTGGGTCAGCTATAGCCCAGCCGTTCCTTCTCAAGTTTACATCATTTAACTTGTTCAACCTTTCAATGGTTCTAGTCCCGCGGGTGCTCTCTGGCTGTTTTTTCCCATCATTTGCCAATTAATGAACTACGCATCTTTACTTGCTTCATTCACTCTATTTGGTAAATATCGCCTATTTCCTCTTTCTATTTCTACAAATGATCATTAAAGCATTGCCTAATAGCAGAGTGGGTTTTCAGCTACATAACACAGGCTTTCCAGTGCTGTGTGATTGTCCCGACGCATAATAACATATTGAAAAAATGTAATTCAATGAGGTAAGGATGGCATTTGTCCATCAAAACCAAACATCACCTTTTGATTGCTTTAGAACTAATTGTTTTAAACTTTTTTAACTTACAAGCCTGTTGCAATAATGATGATAATGTTGAAGACAGAATTTTAAATCTTATGAAACTAAATTCCCAGATTGTCAGTATTCTAGCTTAAACTAGAATGTATCACTATGATGACATAACGCTTTCACCATAATACACTAAAAGCAAGTTAAGTAATTCAAGTAGACTCATTTTAAATTGCTGTAATAAGAACTATTGGAAATTACCTTTTTTATGAGTTTACATCATTTGTTGGAATGCATAAATATTAGGTATAGAATAAGCAAGTAAGTAACGTGATGCATGCAGCCCCCTTTAACATTGTTTGAGGGGACCGTTAGTTGGCTTCCAGTTTTTTCAACTTCACATCACCACAAGGTATATCAGTGCAGTGATGAATTTGAAAAAATGTATAACCCCACAGCATGGTGTTGGAATCATTTGTGTTTCTTTTTAAAAAATAAAATCCTAATTTAGTGGTTTCTTCTACAAAAAAGGAACCCTGAAAATGTTGACGAACTGCATAATGTTTGACAAAGTCACCTAGCAAAATGTTCCTACATTGATAACAAAAGCAACGACAGAGTTCTTCATCTGAATACAGAGACAATTCCATGGGTTAAGATTTTCATACCATAAATGTTTCTGATGTCTGTACCTTCATTTGAGGCTGAATCCCCTTCCAATATTCAGGAGTAGCTCAAATAGAAGAATACATATTCCTTATCGCTAATGGCTTCAATAACATGAAAGTAATTTGTGCAATATGTTTATCCTGAGAGTTCAAAAAAATTAACATTAATTCCCTAGTTGATGTTCACTATGTTATAGCTTGAAGAAAGTTATTTCTGTTGGGTCAGCTATAGCCCAGCGGTTCCTTCTCAAGTTTACATCATTTAACTTGTTCAACCTTTCAATGGTTCTAGTCCCGCGGGTGCTCTCTGGCTGTTTTTTCCCATCATTTGCCAATTAATGAACTACGCATCTTTACTTGCTTCATTCACTCTATTTGGTAAATATCGCCTATTTCCTCTTTCTATTTCTACAAATGATCATTAAAGCATTGCCTAATAGCAGAGTGGGTTTTCAGCTACATAACACAGCCTTTCCAGTGCTGTGTGATTGTCCCGACGCATAATAACATATTGAAAAAATTTAATTCAATGAGGTAAGGATGGCATTTGTCCATCAAAACCAAACATCACCTTTTGATTGCTTTAGAACTAATTTTTTTAAACTTTTTTAATTTACAAGCCTGTTGCAATAATGATGATAATGTTGAAGACAGAATTTTAAATCTTATGAAACTAAATTCCCAGATTGTCAGTATTCTAGCTTAAACTAGAATGTATCACTATGATGACATAACGCTTTCACCATAATACACTAAAAGCAAGTTAAGTAATTCAAGTAGACTCATTTTAAATTGCTGTAATAAGAACTATTGGAAATTACCTTTTTTATGAGTTGACATCATTTGTTGGAATGCATAAATATTAGGTATAGAATAAGCAAGTAAGTAACGTGATGCATGCAGCCCCCTTTAACATTGTTTGAGGGGACCGTTAGTTGGCTTCCAGTTTTTTCAACTTCACATCACCACAAGGTATATCAGTGCAGTGATGAATTTGAAAAAATGTATAACCCCACAGCATGGTGTTGGAATCATTTGTGTTTCTTTTTAAAAAATAAAATCCTAATTTAGTGGTTTCTTCTACAAAAAAGGAACCCTGAAAATGTTGACGAACTGCATAATGTTTGACAAAGTCACCTGGCAAAATGTTCCTACATTGATAACAACTGCAACGACGGGTGTTTATGACAATGTACAGTTGTTGCTGCTGGGGATGCAGACCTGACAGGGTTTCCAGGTTTAATATGTCAAAACCTAATTTTGGCTGCATTTACATTGAATTCTGTGATTTGAATTTAATGTTAAACTACTCTCTCAGAAGGATTTTTAATTCTGTTGTTATTCCTGTAAATAAATCACGGCTACAAATCTCAGACTGCCACAAACAATGGACTGCTTGATCTACAACACATCCCCTTACAGAAGTTCAGAGTTCTTCATCTGAATACAGAGACAATTCCATGGGTTAAGATTTTCATACCATAAATGTTTCTGATGTCTGTACCTTCATTTGAGGCTGAACCCCCTTCCAATATTCAGGAGTAGCTCAAATAGAAGAATACATAGTCCTTATCGCTAATGGCTTCAATAACATGTAAGTAATTTGTGCAATATGTTTATCCTGAGAGTTCAAAAAAATTAACATTAATTCCCTAGTTGATGTTCACTATGTTATAGCTTGAAGAAAGTTATTTCTGTTGGTTCAGCTATAGCCCAGCGGTTCCTTCTCAAGTTTACATCATTTAACTTGTTCAACCTTTCAATGGTTCTAGTCCCGCGGTTGCTCTCTGGCTGTTTTTTCCCATCATTTGCCAATTAATGAACTACGCATCTTTACTTGCTTCATTCACTCTATTTGGTAAATATCGCCTATTTCCTCTTTCTATTTCTACAAATGATCATTAAAGCATTGCCTAATAGCAGAGTGGGTTCTCAGCTACATAACACAGCCTTTCCAGTGCTGTGTGATTGTCCCGACGCATAATAACATATTGAAAAAATGTAATTCAATGAGGTAAGGATGGCATTTGTCCATCAAAACCAAACATCACCTTTTGATTGCTTTAGAACTAATTTTTTAAAACTTTTTTACCTTACAAGCCTGTTGCAATAATGATGATAATGTTGAAGACAGAATTTTAAATCTTATGAAACTAAATTCCCAGATTGTCAGTATTCTAGCTTAAACTAGAATGTATCACTATGATGACATAACGCTTTCACCATAATACACTAACAGCAAGTTAAGTAATTCAAGTAGACTCATTTTATATTGCTGTATTAAGAACTATTGGAAATTACTTTTTTTATGAGTTGACATCATTTGTTGGAATGCATAAGTATTAGGTATAGAATAAGCAAGTGAGTAACGTGATGCATGCAGCCCCCTTTAACATTGTTTGAGGGGACCGTTAGTTGGCTTCCAGTTTTTTCAACTTCACATCACCACAAGGTATATCAGTGCAGTGATGAATTTGAAAAAATGTATAACCCCACAGCATGGTGTTGGAATCATTTGTGTTTCTTTTTAAAAAATAAAATCCTAATTTAGTGGTTTCTTCTACAAAAAAGGAACCCTGAAAATGTTGAAGAACTGCATAATGTTTGACAAAGTCACCTGGCAAAATGTTCCTACATTGATAACAACTGCAACGACGGGTGTTTATGACAATGTACAGTTGTTGCTGCTGGGGATGCAGACCTGACAGGGTTTCCAGGTTTAATATGTCAAAACCTAATTTTGGCTGCATTTACATTGAATTCTGTGATTCGAATTTAATTATAAACTACTCTCTCAGAAGGATTTTTAATTCTGTTGTTAATCCTGTAAATAAATCACGGCTACAAATCTCAGACTGCCACAAACAATGGACTGTTTGATCTACAACACATCCCCTTACAGAAGTTCAGAGTTCTTCATCTGAATACAGTGACAATTCCATGGGTTAAGATTTTCATACCATAAATGTTTCTGATGTCTGTACCTTCATTTGAGGCTGAACCCCCTTCCAATATTCAGGAGTAGCTCAAAGTGAAAAATATATATTCCTTATCGCTAATGGCTTCAATAACATGAAAGTAATTTGTGCAATATGTTTATCCTGAGAGTTCAAAAAAATTAACATTAATTCCCTAGTTGATGTTCACTATGTTATAGCTTGAAGAAAGTTATTTCTGTTGGGTCAGCTATAGCCCAGCCGTTCCTTCTCAAGTTTACATCATTTAACTTGTTCAACCTTTCAATGGTTCTAGTCCCGCGGGTGCTCTCTGGCTGTTTTTTCCCATCATTTGCCAATTAATGAACTACGCATCTTTACTTGCTTCATTCACTCTATTTGGTAAATATCGCCTATTTCCTCTTTCTATTTCTACAAATGATCATTAAAGCATTGCCTAATAGCAGAGTGGGTTTTCAGCTACATAACACAGGCTTTCCAGTGCTGTGTGATTGTCCCGACGCATAATAACATATTGAAAAAATGTAATTCAATGAGGTAAGGATGGCATTTGTCCATCAAAACCAAACATCACCTTTTGATTGCTTTAGAACTAATTGTTTTAAACTTTTTTAACTTACAAGCCTGTTGCAATAATGATGATAATGTTGAAGACAGAATTTTAAATCTTATGAAACTAAATTCCCAGATTGTCAGTATTCTAGCTTAAACTAGAATGTATCACTATGATGACATAACGCTTTCACCATAATACACTAAAAGCAAGTTAAGTAATTCAAGTAGACTCATTTTAAATTGCTGTAATAAGAACTATTGGAAATTACCTTTTTTATGAGTTGACATCATTTGTTGGAATGCATAAATATTAGGTATAGAATAAGCAAGTAAGTAACGTGATGCATGCAGCCCCCTTTAACATTGTTTGAGGGGACCGTTAGTTGGCTTCCAGTTTTTTCAACTTCACATCACCACAAGGTATATCAGTGCAGTGATGAATTTGAAAAAATGTATAACCCCACAGCATGGTGTTGGAATCATTTGTGTTTCTTTTTAAAAAATAAAATCCTAATTTAGTGGTTTCTTCTACAAAAAAGGAACCCTGAAAATGTTGACGAACTGCATAATGTTTGACAAAGTCACCTGGCAAAATGTTCCTACATTGATAACAACTGCAACGACGGGTGTTTATGACAATGTACAGTTGTTGCTGCTGGGGATGCAGACCTGACAGGGTTTCCAGGTTTAATATGTCAAAACCTAATTTTGGCTGCATTTACATTGAATTCTGTGATTTGAATTTAATGTTAAACTACTCTCTCAGAAGGATTTTTAATTCTGTTGTTATTCCTGTAAATAAATCACGGCTACAAATCTCAGACTGCCACAAACAATGGACTGCTTGATCTACAACACATCCCCTTACAGAAGTTCAGAGTTCTTCATCTGAATACAGAGACAATTCCATGGGTTAAGATTTTCATACCATAAATGTTTCTGATGTCTGTACCTTCATTTGAGGCTGAACCCCCTTCCAATATTCAGGAGTAGCTCAAATAGAAGAATACATATTCCTTATCGCTAATGGCTTCAATAACATGTAAGTAATTTGTGCAATATGTTTATCCTGAGAGTTCAAAAAAATTAACATTAATTCCCTAGTTGATGTTCACTATGTTATAGCTTGAAGAAAGTTATTTCTGTTGGTTCAGCTATAGCCCAGCGGTTCCTTCTCAAGTTTACATCATTTAACTTGTTCAACCTTTCAATGGTTCTAGTCCCGCGGTTGCTCTCTGGCTGTTTTTTCCCATCATTTGCCAATTAATGAACTACGCATCTTTACTTGCTTCATTCACTCTATTTGGTAAATATCGCCTATTTCCTCTTTCTATTTCTACAAATGATCATTAAAGCATTGCCTAATAGCAGAGTGGGTTCTCAGCTACATAACACAGCCTTTCCAGTGCTGTGTGATTGTCCCGACGCATAATAACATATTGAAAAAATGTAATTCAATGAGGTAAGGATGGCATTTGTCCATCAAAACCAAACATCACCTTTTGATTGCTTTAGAACTAATTTTTTTAAACTTTTTTAACTTACAAGCCTGTTGCAATAATGATGATAATGTTGAAGACAGAATTTTAAATCTTATGAAACTAAATTGCCAGATTGTCAGTATTCTAGCTTAAACTAGAATGTATGACTATGATGACATAACGCTTTCACCATAATACACTAACAGCAAGTTAAGTAATTCAAGTAGACTCATTTTATATTGCTGTATTAAGAACTATTGGAAATTACTTTTTTTATGAGTTGACATCATTTGTTGGAATGCATAAGTATTAGGTATAGAATAAGCAAGTGAGTAACGTGATGCATGCAGCCCCCTTTAACATTTTTTGAGGGGACCGTTAGTTGGCTTCCAGTTTTTTCAACTTCACATCACCACAAGGTATATCAGTGCAGTGATGAATTTGAAAAAATGTATAACCCCACAGCATGGTGTTGGAATCATTTGTGTTTCTTTTTAAAAAATAAAATCCTAATTTAGTGGTTTCTTCTACAAAAAAGGAACCCTGAAAATGTTGACGAACTGCATAATGTTTGACAAAGTCACCTGGCAAAATGTTCCTACATTGATAACAACTGCAACGACAGGTGTTTATGACAATGTACAGTTGTTGCTGCTGGGGATGCAGACCTGACAGGGTTTCCAGGTTTAATATGTCAAAACCTAATTTTGGCTGCATTTACATTGAATTCTGTGATTTGAATTTAATGTTAAACTACTCTCTCAGAAGGATTTTTAATTCTGTTGTTATTCCTGTAAATAAATCACGGCTACAAATCTCAGACTGCCACAAACAATGGACTGCTTGATCTACAACACATCCCCTTACAGAAGTTCAGAGTTCTTCATCTGAATACAGAGACAATTCCATGGGTTAAGATTTTCATACCATAAATGTTTCTGATGTCTGTACCTTCATTTGAGGCTGAACCCCCTTCCAATATTCAGGAGTAGCTCAAATAGAAGAATACATATTCCTTATCGCTAATGGCTTCAATAACATGTAAGTAATTTGTGCAATATGTTTATCCTGAGAGTTCAAAAAAATTAACATTAATTCCCTAGTTGATGTTCACTATGTTATAGCTTGAAGAAAGTTATTTCTGTTGGTTCAGCTATAGCCCAGCGGTTCCTTCTCAAGTTTACATCATTTAACTTGTTCAACCTTTCAATGGTTCTAGTCCCGCGGTTGCTCTCTGGCTGTTTTTTCCCATCATTTGCCAATTAATGAACTACGCATCTTTACTTGCTTCATTCACTCTATTTGGTAAATATCGCCTATTTCCTCTTTCTATTTCTACAAATGATCATTAAAGCATTGCCTAATAGCAGAGTGGGTTCTCAGCTACATAACACAGCCTTTCCAGTGCTGTGTGATTGTCCCGACGCATAATAACATATTGAAAAAATGTAATTCAATGAGGTAAGGATGGCATTTGTCCATCAAAACCAAACATCACCTTTTGATTGCTTTAGAACTAATTTTTTTAAACTTTTTTAATTTACAAGCCTGTTGCAATAATGATGATAATGTTGAAGACAGAATTTTAAATCTTATGAAACTAAATTGCCAGATTGTCAGTATTCTAGCTTAAACTAGAATGTATCACTATGATGACATAACGCTTTCACCATAATACACTAACAGCAAGTTAAGTAATTCAAGTAGACTCATTTTATATTGCTGTATTAAGAACTATTGGAAATTACTTTTTTTATGAGTTGACATCATTTGTTGGAATGCATAAGTATTAGGTATAGAATAAGCAAGTGAGTAACGTGATGCATGCAGCCCCCTTTAACATTGTTTGAGGGGACCGTTAGTTGGCTTCCAGTTTTTTCAACTTCACATCACCACAAGGTATATCAGTGCAGTGATGAATTTGAAAAAATGTATAACCCCACAGCATGGTGTTGGAATCATATGTGTTTCTTTTTAAAAAATAAAATCCTAATTTAGTGGTTTCTTCTACAAAAAAGGAACCCTGAAAATGTTGACGAACTGCATAATGTTTGACAAAGTCACCTGGCAAAATGTTCCTACATTGATAACAACTGCAACGACAGGTGTTTATGACAATGTACAGTTGTTGCTGCTGGGGATGCAGACCTGACAGGGTTTCCACGCTTAATATGTCAAAACCTAATTTTGGCTGCATTTCCATTGAATTCTGTGATTTGAATTTAATGTTAAACTACTCTCTCAGAAGGATTTTTAATTCTGTTGTTATTCCTGGAAATAAATCACGGCTACAAATCTCAGACTGCCACAAACAATGGACTGCTTGATCTACAACACATCCCCTTACAGAAGTTTAGAGTTCTTCATCTGAATACAGAGACAATTCCATGGGTTAAGATTTTCATACCATAAATGTTTCTGATGTCTGTACCTTCATTTGAGGCTGAACCCCCTTCCAATATTCAGGAGTAGCTCAAATAGAAGAATACATATTCCTTATCGCTAATGGCTTCAATAACATGAAAGTAATTTGTGCAATATGTTTATCCTGAGAGTTCAAAAAAATTAACATTAATTCCCTAGTTGATGTTCACTATGTTATAGCTTGAAGAAAGTTATTTCTGTTGGTTCAGCTATAGCCCAGCGGTTCCTTCTCAAGTTTACATCATTTAACTTGTTCAACCTTTCAATGGTTCTAGTCCCGCGGTTGCTCTCTGGCTGTTTTTTCCCATCATTTGCCAATTAATGAACTACGCATCTTTACTTGCTTCATTCACTCTATTTGGTAAATATCGCCTATTTCCTCTTTCTATTTCTACAAATGATCATTAAAGCATTGCCTAATAGCAGAGTGGGTTCTCAGCTACATAACACAGCCTTTCCAGTGCTGTGTGATTGTCCCGACGCATAATAACATATTGAAAAAATGTAATTCAATGAGGTAAGGATGGCATTTGTCCATCAAAACCAAACATCACCTTTTGATTGCTTTAGAACTAATTTTTTTAAACTTTTTTAACTTACAAGCCTGTTGCAATAATGATGATAATGTTGAAGACAGAATTTTAAATCTTATGAAACTAAATTGCCAGATTGTCAGTATTCTAGCTTAAACTAGAATGTATCACTATGATGACATAACGCTTTCACCATAATACACTAACAGCAAGTTAAGTAATTCAAGTAGACTCATTTTATATTGCTGTATTAAGAACTATTGGAAATTACTTTTTTTATGAGTTGACATCATTTGTTGGAATGCATAAGTATTAGGTATAGAATAAGCAAGTGAGTAACGTGATGCATGCAGCCCCCTTTAACATTGTTTGAGGGGACCGTTAGTTGGCTTCCAGTTTTTTCAACTTCACATCACCACAAGGTATATCAGTGCAGTGATGAATTTGAAAAAATGTATAACCCCACAGCATGGTGTTGGAATCATTTGTGTTTCTTTTTAAAAAATAAAATCCTAATTTAGTGGTTTCTTCTACAAAAAAGGAACCCTGAAAATGTTGACGAACTGCATAATGTTTGACAAAGTCACCTAGCAAAATGTTCCTACATTGATAACAACTGCAACGACAGGTGTTTATGACAATGTACAGTTGTTGCTGCTGGGGATGCAGACCTGACAGGGTTTCCACGTTTAATATGTCAAAACCTAATTTTGGCTGCATTTCCATTGAATTCTGTGATTTGAATTTAATGTTAAACTACTCACTTAGAAGGATTTTTAATTCTGTTGTTAATCCTGTTAATAATTCACGGCTACAAATCTCAGACTGCCACAAACAATGGACTGCCTGATCTACAACACATCCCCTTACAGAAGTTTAGAGTTCTTCATCTGAATACAGAGACAATTCCATAGGTTAAGATTTTCATACCATAAATGTTTCTGGTGTCTGTACCTTCATTTGAGGCTGAACACCCTTCCAATATTTAGGAGTAGCTCAAAGTGAAGAATATATATTCCTTATCGCTAATGGCTTCAATAACATGAAAGTAATTTGTGCAATATGTTTATCCTGAGAGTTCAAAAAAATTAACATTAATTCCCTAGTTGATGTTCACTATGTTATAGCTTGAAGAAAGTTAATTCTGTTGGGTCAGCTATAGCCCAGCGGTTCCTTCTCAAGTTTACATCATTTAACTTGTTCAACCTTTCAATGGTTCTAGTCCCGCGGGTGCTCTCTGGCTGTTTTTTCCCATCATTTGCCAATTAATGAACTACGCATCTTTACTTGCTTCATTCACTCTATTTGGTAAATATCGCCTATTTCCTCTTTCTATTTCTACAAATGATCATTAAAGCATTGCCTAATAGCAGAGTGGGTTCTCAGCTACATAACACAGCCTTTCCAGTGCTGTGTGATTGTCCCGACGCATAATAACATATTGAAAAAATGTAATTCAATGAGGTAAGGATGGCATTTGTCCATCAAAACCAAACATCACCTTTTGATTGCTTTAGAACTATTTTTTTTACACTTTTTTAACTTACAAGCCTGTTGCAATAATGATGATAATGTTGAAGACAGAATTTTAAATCTTATGAAACTAAATTCCCAGATTGTGAGTATTCTAGCTTAAACTAGAATGTATCACTATGATGACATAACGCTTTCACCATAATACACTAACAGCAAGTTAAGTAATTCAAGTAGACTCATTTTATATTGCTGTATTAAGAACTATTGGAAATTACTTTTGTTATGAGTTGACATCATTTGTTGGAATGCATAAGTATTAGGTATAGAATAAGCAAGTGAGTAACGTGATGCATGCAGCCCCCTTTAACATTGTTTGAGGGGACCGTTAGTTGGCTTCCAGTTTTTTCAACTTCACATCACCACAAGGTATATCAGTGCAGTGATGAATTTGAAAAAATGTATAACCCCACAGCATGGTGTTGGAATCATTTGTGTTTCTTTTAAAAAACATAAAATCCTAAATTAGTGGTTTCTTCTACAAAAAAGGAACCCTGAAAATGTTGACGAACTGCATAATGTTTGACAAAGTCACCTAGCAAAATGTTCCTACATTGATAACAACTGCAACAACAGGTGTTTATGACAATGTACAGTTGTTGCTGCTGGGGATGCAGACCTGACAGGGTTTCCACGTTTAATATGTCAAAACCTAATTTTGGCTGCATTTCCATTGAATTCTGTGATTTGAATTTAATGTTAAACTACTCACTTAGAAGGATTTTTAATTCTGTTGTTAATCCTGTTAATAATTCACGGCTACAAATCTCAGACTGCCACAAACAATGGACTGCCTGATCTACAACACATCCCCTTACAGAAGTTTAGAGTTCTTCATCTGAATACAGAGACAATTCCATAGGTTAAGATTTTCATACCATAAATGTTTCTGGTGTCTGTACCTTCATTTGAGGCTGAACACCCTTCCAATATTTAGGAGTAGCTCAAAGTGAAGAATATATATTCCTTATCGCTAATGGCTTCAATAACATGAAAGTAATTTGTGCAATATGTTTATCCTGAGAGTTCAAAAATCTAACATTAATTCCCTAGTTGATGTTCACTGTGTTATAGCTTGAAATAAGATGTTGCTGTTGGGTCAGCTATAGCCAGCGGTTCCTTCTCAAGTTTACATCATTTAACTTGTTCAACCTTTCAATGGTTCCATTCCCGCGGGTGCTCTCTGGCTTTTTTTTCCCCATCATTTGTCAATTAATGAACTACGCATCTTTACTTGCTTCATTCACTCTATTTGGTAAATATCGCCTATTTCCTCTTTCTATTTCTACAAATGATCATTAAAGCATTGCCTACTAGCAGAGTGGGTTCTCACCTACATAACACAGCCTTTCCAGTGCTGTGTGATTGTCCCGACGCATAATAACATATTGAAAAAAAGTAATTCAATGAGGTAAGGAAGGCATTTGTCCATCAAAACCAAACATCACCTTTTGATTGCTTTAGAACTAATTTTTTTAAACTTTTTTAACTTACAAGCCTGTTGCAATAATGATGATAATGTTGAAGACAGAATTTTAAATCTTATGAAACTAAATTCCCAGATTGTCAGTATTCTAGCTTAAACTAGAATGTATCACTATGATGACATAACGCTTTCACCATAATACACTAACAGCAAGTTAAGTAATTCAAGTAGACTCATTTTATTTTGCTGTAATAAGAACTATTGGAAATTACCTTTTTTATGAGTTGACATCATTTGTTGGAATGCATAAGTATTAGGTATAGAATAAGCAAGTGAGTAACGTGATGCATGCAGCCCCCTTTAACATTGATTGAGGGGACCGTTAGTTGGCTTCCAGTTTTTTCAACTTCACATCACCACAAGGTATATCAGTGCAGTGATGAATTTGAAAAGATGTATAACCCCACAGCATGGTGTTGGAATCATTTGTGTTTCTTTTTAACAAATAAAATCCTAATTTAGTGGTTTCTTCTACAAAAAAGGAACCCTGAAAATGTTGAAGAACTGCATAATGTTTGACAAAGTCACCTAGCAAAATGTTCCTACATTGATAACAAAAGCAACGACATGTGTTTATGACAATGTACAGTTGTTGCTGCTGGGGATGCAGACCTGACAGGGTTTCCAGGTTTAATATGTCAAAACCTAATTTTGGCTGCATTTACATTGAATTCTGTGATTTGAATTTAATGTTAAACTACTCTCTCAGGAGGATTTTTAATTCTGTTGTTAATCCTGTTAATAAATCACGGCTACAAATCTCAGACTGCCACAAACAATGGACTGCTTGATCTACAACACATCCCCTTACAGAAGTTCAGAGTTCTTCATCTGAATACAGAGACAATTCCATGGCTTAAGATTTTCATATCATAAATGTTTCTGATGTCTGTACCTTCATTTGAGGCTGAAGCCCCTTCCAATATTCAGGAGGAACTCAAAGTGAAGAATATATATTCCTTATCGCTAATAGCTTCAATAACATGAAAGTAATTTGTGCAATATGTGTATCCTGAGAGTTCAAAAAAATTAACATTAATTCCCTAGTTGATGTTCACTGTGTTATAGCTTGAAGAAAGATATTTCTGTTGGGTCAGCTATAGCCCAGCGGTTCCTTCTCAAGTTTACATGATTTAACTTGTTTAACCTTTAAATGGTTCTAGTCCCGCGGGTGCTCTCTGGCCTTTTTTTCCCATCATTTGTAAATTAATGAACAACGCATCTTTACTTGCTTCATTCACTCTATTGGTAAATATAGCCTATTTCCTCTTTCTATTTCTTCAAATGATCATTAAAGCATTGCCTACTAGCAGAGTGGGTTCTCAGCTACATAACCAAGCTTTTCCAGTGCTGTGTGATTGTCCCGACGCATAATAACATATCGAAAAAAAGTAATTCAATGAGGTAAGGAAGGCATTTGTCCATCAAAACCAAACATCACCTTTTGATTGCTTTAGAACTAATTTTGTAAAACTTTTTTAACTTACAAGCCTGTTGCAATAATGATGATAATGTTGAAGACAGAATTTTAAATCTTATGAAACTAAAATCCCAGATTGTCAGTATTCTAGCTGAAACTAGAATGTATCACTATGATGACATAACGCTTTCACCATAATACACTAACAGCAAGTTAAGTAATTCAAGTAGACTCATTTTATATTGCTGTAATAAGAACTATTGGAAATTACCTTTTTTATGAGTTGACATCATTTGTTGGAATGCATAAGTGGATGTATGACGTTATAACGCATACTTTTACTCCGCAGACCATTACAACGCGACTTTTACACCGCATACCGTTACAACGCATAGCGCCTTGGGGCGCTGGATAGTGGTAAGTATAATTTACTATTCTAACTCCAGTCCCCGTGGACCCTAGGGAAGGTGTTGGATAGTAAATTATACTTATTCCCTATCCTAGAGCGCCCCTCAGCGCAATGCGTTGTAATGGTATGCGGAGTAAAAGTCGCGTTGTAATGGTAGTGCGGAGTAAAAAATGCGTTGTAACAGGTGTATACCGCATAAGTATTAGGTATAGAATAAGCAAGTGAGTAACGTGATGCATGCAGCCCCCTATAACATTGTTTGAGGGGACCGTTAATTGGCTTCCAGTTTTTTCAACTTCACATCACCACAAGGTATATCAGTGCAGTGATGAATTTGAAAAAATGTATAACCCCACAGCATGGTGTTGGAATCATTTGTGTTTCTTTTTAAAAAATAAAATCCTAATTTAGTGGTTTCTTCTACAAAAAAGGAACCCTGAAAATGTTGAAGAACTTCATAATGTTTGACAAAGTCACCAGGCAAAATGTTCCTACATTGATAACAACTGCAACAACAGGTGTTTATGACAATGTACAGTTGTTGCTGCTGGAGATGCAGACCTGACAGGGTTTCCAGGTTTAATATGTCAAAACCTAATTTTGGCTGCATTTACATTCAATTCTGTGATTTGAATTTAATGTTAAACTACTCACTCAGAAGGATTTTTTATTCTGTTGTTAATCCTGTTAATAAATCACGGCTACAAATCTCAGACTGCCACAAACAATGGACTGCCTGATCTACAAAACATCCCCTTACAGAAGTTCAGAGTTCTTCATCTGAATACAGAGACAATTCCATGGGTTAAGATTTTCATACCATAAATGTTTCTGGTGTCTATACCTTCATTTGAGGCTGAACACCCTTCCAATATTTAGGAGTAGCTCAAAGTGAAGAATATATATTCCTTATCGCTAATGGCTTCAATAACATGAAAGTAATTTGTTCAATATGTTTATCCTGAGAGTTCAAAAAATTAACATTAATTCCCTAGTTGATGTTCACTGTGTTATAGCTTGAAGAAAGATTTTGCTGTTGGGTCAACTATAGCCCAGCGGTTCCTTCTCAAGTTTACATCATTTAACTTGTTCAACCTTTCAATGGTTCTAGTCCCGCAGGTGCTCTCTGGCCTTTTTTTCCCATCATTTGTCAATTAATGAACTACGCATCTTTACTTGCTTCATTCACTCTATTTGGTAGATATCACCTATTTCCTCTTTCTATTTCTACAAATGATCATTAAAGCATTGCCTACTAGCAGAGTGGGTTCTCAGCTACATACCACAGCCTTTCCAGTGCTGTGTGATTGTCCCGACACATAATAACATATTGAAAAAAAGTAATTCAATGAGGTAAGGAAGGCATTTGTCCATCAAAACTAAACATCACCTTTTGATTGCTTTAGAACTAATTTTTTAAAACTTTTTTAACTTACAAGCCTGTTGCAATAATGATGATAATGTTGAAGACAGAATTTTAAATCTTATGACACTAAATTCCCAGATTGTCAGTATTCTAGCTTAAACTAGAATGTATCACTATGATGACATAACGCTTTCACCATAATACACTAACAGCAAGTTAAGTTATTCAAGTAGACTCATTATATATTGCTGTAATAAGAACTATTGGAAATTACCTTTTTTATGAGTTGACATCATTTGTTGGAATGCATAAGTATTAGGTATAGAATAAGCAAGTGAGTAACGTGATGCATGCAGCCCCCTATAACATTGTTTGAGGGGACCGTTAGTTGGCTTCCAGTTTTTTCAACTTCACATCACAACAAGGTATATCAGTGCAGTGATGAATTTGAAAAAAATGTATAACCCCACAGCATGGTGTTGGAATCATTTGTGTTTCTTTTTAAAAAATAAAATCCTAATTTAGTGGTTTCTTGTACAAAAAAGGAACCCTGAAAATGTTGACGAACTGCATAATGTTTGACAAAGTCACCTGGCAAAATGTTCCTACATTGATAACAACTGCAACGACGGGTGTTTATGACAATGTACAGTTGTTGCTGCTGGGGATGCAGACCTGACAGGGTTTCCAGGTTTAATATGTCAAAACCTAATTTTGGCTGCATTTACATTGAATTCTGTGATTTGAATTTAATGTTAAACTACTCTCTCAGAAGGATTTTTAATTCTGTTGTTATTCCTGTAAATAAATCACGGCTACAAATCTCAGACTGCCACAAACATTGGACTGCTTGATCTACAACACATCCCCTTACAGAAGTTCAGAGTTCTTCATCTGAATACAGAGACAATTCCATGGGTTAATATTTTCATACCATAAATGTTTCTGATGTCTGTACCTTCATTTGAGGCTGAACCCCCTTCCAATATTCAGGAGTAGCTCAAATAGAAGAATACATATTCCTTATCGCTAATGGCTTCAATTACATGTAAGTAATTTGTGCAATATGTTTATCCTGAGAGTTCAAAAAAATTAACATTAATTCCCTAGTTGATGTTCACTATGTTATAGCTTGAAGAAAGATAATTCTGTTGGGTCAGCTATAGCCCAGCGGTTCCTTCTCAAGTTTACATCATTTAACTTGTTCAACCTTTCAATGGTTCTAGTCCCGCGGGTGCTCTCTGGCTGTTTTTTCCCATCATTTGCCAATTAATGAACTACGCATCTTTACTTGCTTCATTCACTCTATTTGGTAAATATCGCCTATTTCCTCTTTCTATTTCTACAAATGATCATTAAAGCATTGCCTAATAGCAGAGTGGGTTCTCAGCTACATAACACAGCCTTTCCAGTGCTGTGTGATTGTCCCGACGCATAATAACATATTGAAAAAATGTAATTCAATGAGGTAAGGATGGCATTTGTCCATCAAAACCAAACATCACCTTTTGATTGCTTTAGAACTATTTTTTTTAAACTTTTTTAACTTACAAGCCTGTTGCAATAATGATGATAATGTTGAAGACAGAATTTTAAATCTTATGAAACTAAATTCCCAGATTGTGAGTATTCTAGCTTAAACTAGAATGTATCACTATGATGACATAACGCTTTCACCATAATACACTAACAGCAAGTTAAGTAATTCAAGTAGACTCATTTTATATTGCTGTATTAAGAACTATTGGAAATTACTTTTTTTATGAGTTGACATCATTTGTTGGAATGCATAAGTATTAGGTATAGAATAAGCAAGTGAGTAACGTGATGCATGCAGCCCCCTTTAACATTGTTTGAGGGGACCGTTAGTTGGCTTCCAGTTTTTTCAACTTCACATCACCACAAGGTATATCAGTGCAGTGATGAATTTGAAAAAATGTATAACCCCACAGCATGGTGTTGGAATCATTTGTGTTTCTTTTAAAAAACATAAAATCCTAAATTAGTGGTTTCTTCTACAAAAAAGGAACCCTGAAAATGTTGACGAACTGCATAATGTTTGACAAAGTCACCTAGCAAAATGTTCCTACATTGATAACAACTGCAACGACAGGTGTTTATGACAATGTACAGTTGTTGCTGCTGGGGATGCAGACCTGACAGGGTTTCCACGTTTAATATGTCAAAACCTAATTTTGGCTGCATTTCCATTGAATTCTGTGATTTGAATTTAATGTTAAACTACTCACTCAGAAGGATTTTTAATTCTGTTGTTAATCCTGTTAAAAAATCACGGCTACAAATCTCAGACTGCCACAAACAATGGACTGCCTGATCTACAACACATCCCCTTACAGAAGTGCAGAGTTCTTCATCTGAATACAGGGACCATTCCATGGGTTAAGATTTTCATACCATAAATGTTTCTGGTGTCTGTACCTTCATTTGAGGCTGAAAATCCTTCCAATATTTAGGAGTAGCTCAAAGTGAAGGATATATATTCCTTATCGCTAATGGCTTCAATAACATGAAAGTAATTTGTGCAATATGTTTATCCTGAGAGTTCAAAAAATTAACATTAATTCCCTAGTTGATGTTCACTGTGTTATGGCTTGAAGAAAGATGTTGCTGTCGGGTCAGATATAGCCCAGCGGATCCTTCTCAAGTTTACATCATTTAACTTGTTCAACCTTTCAATGGTTCTAGCCCAGCAGGTGCTCTCTGGCCTTTTTTTCCCATAATTTGTCAATTAATGAACTACGCATCTTTACTTGCTTCATTCACTCTATTTGGTAAATATCCCCTATTTCCTCTTTCTATTTATACAAATGATCATTAAAGCATTGCCTACTAGCAGACTGGTTTCTCAGCTACATAACACAGCCTTTCCAGTGCTGTGTGATTGTCCTGACGCATAATAACATATTGAAAAAAAGTAATTCAATGAGGTAAGGAAGGCATTTGACCATCAAAACCAAACATCACCTTTTGATTGCTTTAGAACTAATTTTTTAAAACTTTTTTAACTTACAACCCTGTTGCAATAATGATGATAATGTTGAAGACAGAATTTTAAATCTTATGAAACTAAATTCCCAGATTGTGAGTATTCTAGCTTAAACTAGAATGTATCACTATGATGACATAACGCTTTCCCCATAATACACTAACAGCAAGTTAAGTAATTCAAGTAGACTCATTTTATATTGCTGTAATAAGAACTATTGGAAATTACCTTTTTTATGAGTTGACATCATTTGTTGGAATGCATAAATATTAGGTATAGAATATGCAAGTGAGTAACGTGATGCATGCAGCCCCCTTTTACATTGTTTATGGGGACCGTTAGTTGGCTTCCAGTTTTTTCAACTTCACATCACCACAAGGTATATCAGTGCAGTGATGAATTTGAAAAAATGTATAACCCCACAGCATGGTGTTGGAATCATTTGTGTTTCTTTTTTAAAAATAAAATCCTAATTTAGTGGTTTCTTCTACAAAAAAGGAACCCTGAAAATGTTGAAGAACTGCATAATGTTTGACAAAGTCACCTAGCAAAATGTTCCTACATCGATAACAACTGCAACGACAGGTGTTTATGACAATGTACAGTTGTTGCTGCTGGGGATGCAGACCTGACAGGGTTTCCAGGTTTAATATGTCAAAACCTAATTTTGGCTGCATTTACATTGAATTCTGTGATTTGAATTTAATGTTAAACTACTCTCTCAGAAGTATTTTTAATTCTGTTGTTAATCCTGTTAATAAATCACGGCTACAAATCTCAGACTGCCACAAACAATGGACTGCTTGATCTACAACACATCCCCTTACAGAAGTTCAGAGTTCTACATCTGAATACAGAGACAATTCCATGGGTGAAGATTTTCATACCATAAATGTTTCTGATGTCTGTACCTTCATTTGAGGCTAAACCCCCTTCCAATATTCAGGAGTAGCTCAAAGTGAAGAAAATATATTCCTTATCGCTAATGGCTTCAATAACATGAAAGTAATTTGTGCAATATGTTTATCCTGAGAGTTCAAAAAAATTAACATTAATTCCCTAGTTGATGTTCACTGTGTTATAGCTTGAAGAAAGATATTTCTGTTGGGTCAGCTATAGCCCAGCGGTTCCTTCTCAAGTTTACATGATTTAACTTGTTTAACCTTTAAATCGTTCTAGTCCCGCGGGTGCTCTCTGGCCTTTTTTTCCCATCATTTGTCAATTAATGAACTACGCATCTTTACTTGCTTCATTCACTCTATTTGGTAAATATCGCCTATTTCCTCTTTCTATTTCTACAAATGATCATTAAAGCATTGCCTACTAGCAGAGTGGGTTCTCCGCTACATAACCCAGCCTTTCCAGTGCTGTGTGATTGTCCCGACGCATAATAACATATTGAAAAATTGTAATTCAATGAGGTAAGGAAGGCATTTGTCCATCAAAATCAAACATCACCTTTTCATTGCTTTAGAACTAATTTTGTAAAACTTTTTTAACTTACAAGCCTGTTGCAATAATGATGATAATGTTGAAGACAGAATTTTAAATCTTATGAAACTAAATTCCCAGATTGTGAGTATTCTAGCTTAAACTAGAATGTATCACTATGATGGCATAACGCTTTCACCATAATACACTAACAGCAAGTTAAGTAATTCAAGTAGACTCATTTTATATTGCTGTAATAAGAACTATTGGAAATTACCTTTTTTATGAGTTGACATCATTTGTTGGAATGCATAAATATTAGGTATAGAATAAGCAAGTGAGTAACGTGATGCATGCAGCCCCCTTTAACATTGTTTATGGGGACCGTAAGTTGGCTTCCAGTTTTTTCAACTTCACATCACCACAAGGTATATCAGTGCAGTGATGAATTTGAAAAAATGTATAACCCCACAGCATGGTGTTGGAATCATTTGTGTTTCTTTTTAAAAAATAAAATCCTAATTTAGTGGTTTCTTCTACAAAAAAGGAACCCTGAAAATGTTGAAGAACTGCATAATGTTTGACAAAGTCACCTAGCAAAATGTTCCTACATTGATAACAACTGCAACGACAGGTGTTTATGACAATGTACAGTTGTTGCTGCTGGGGATGCAGACCTGACAGGGTTTCCAGGTTTAATATGTCAAAACCTAATTTTGGCTGCATTTACATTGAATTCTGTGATTTGAATTTAATATTAAACTACTCTCTCAGAAGTATTTTTAATTCTGTTGTTAATCCTGTTAATAAATCACGGCTACAAATCTCAGACTGCCACAAACAATGGACTGCTTGATCTACAACACATCCCCGTACAGAAGTTCAGAGTTCTACATCTGAATACAGAGACAATTCCATGGGTTAAGATTTCCAGACCATAAATGTTTCTGATGTCTGTACCTTCATTTGAGGCTAAACCCCCTTCCAATATTCAGGAGTAGCTCAAAGTGAAGAATATATATTCCTTATCGCTAATGGCTTCAATAACATGAAAGTAATTTGTGCAATATGTTTATCCCGAGAGTTCAAAAAAATTAACATTAATTCCCTAGTTGATGTTCACTGTGTTATAGCTTGAAGAAAGATAATTCTGTTGGGTCAGCTATAGCCCAGCGGTTCCTTCTCAAGTTTACATGATTTATCTTGTTTAACCTTTAAATGGTTCTAGTCCCGCGGGTGCTCTCTCGCCTTTTTTCCCCATCATTTGTCAATTAATGAACTACGCATCTTTACTTGCTTCATTCACTCTATTTGGTAAATATCGCCTATTTCCTCTTTCTATTTCGACAAATGATCATTAAAGCATTGCCTACTAGCAGAGTGGGTTCTCAGCTACATAACCCTGCCTTTCCAGTGCTGTGTGATTTTCCCGACGCATAATAACATATTGAAAAAAAGTAATTCAATGAGGTAAGGAAGGCATTTGTCCATCAAAACCAAACATCACCTTTTCATTGCTTTAGAACTAATTTTGTAAAACTTTTTTAACTTACAAGCCTGTTGCAATAATGATGATAATGTTGAAGACAGAATTTTAAATCTTATGAAACTAAATTCCCAGATTGTCAGTATTCTAGCTTAAACTAGAATGTATCACTATGATGACATAACGCTTTCACCATAATACACTAACAGCAAGTGAAGTAATTCAAGTAGACTCGTTATATATTGCTGTAATAAGAACTATTGGAAATTACCTTTTTTATGAGTTGACATCATTTGTTGGAATGCATAAGTATTAGGTATAGAATAAGCAAGAGAGTAACGTGATGCATGCAGCCCCCTTTAACATTGTTTGAGGGGACCGTTAGTTGGCTTCCAGTTTTTTCAACTTCACACCACCACAAGGTATATCAGTGCAGTGATGAATTTGAAAAAATGTATAACCCCACAGCATGTGTGAGAAGTTCGCCTGATATATGATGCTCACTAGTTCTAGTGATCACCTTGTATCCTGCCAAGCAACCCTTATGGTGCAGGTTGTAAAGTCAACCTTATAGACAAGCTATCCTAGGGGTAGCATGGACTAAGCAGTCTTAGGCTAAACTCTGTAAAGGCATGTGAAGCAAGCTGTTTTACCATACACAATCCCTTGAATACCAAATGAAAGGACACCACACAGATATATATTGAAAATATATATAGATTTATTTCTTAAAAGATACCCTATACTCTTTATGAGCACAGAAGCACAAGCGTTAAAACAAAACACAGTTTAAATACACAGAAGTTGCACGAATATGGATGAGCCCTAGGGGCCACCTAAACCATATACTAAAATAGTGGTATAAGGACCACTATGAGGAAAGTGAAGAGGCCTAGGGCCTGGGGAATCGCTGGAGCTGTTCGAGACTAGCAGTGATGAAGTCGGGAAAGGCCCGCAGGACTCGGGTGCAGTGCGGAAAGTGCACGCAATACCAATGCAATGTCAATGGTGCGTAAAAGTTACAAAGTTAGTTAAAAAGGAACCTTCCGAGTGACCTAGAAGGATGAAACTTAAGACACAGGCCCTAGAGGTGTGTACCAGTGTGGGAACACCGGCGGAGCTGAGTTACCTCACCCACAGGAAGCGGGTGCACAGGGTCGAAGTAGTGTCGGGTTTCGTCACGCTGGTCGATGGTGCTTGGAGCTGAAGATGCTGCAGGCGGCTCGAGGTGAAGAGTTCCGGTGGATCCAAGGGAGGATCTGAAGTCGTGAAGACCTTAAAGCAGAGGGGACAATGTTCAAAGTCACTAGCCAGTGACTACCGTGGAACCAGAGTGGAACCAGGTGATGTCGGGTGCAAACAGGCGTCGAGGTGTAGATTCTCTCTGCAGCCACGTGGACACGAGGGGTCGAAGACGTCCAGGATTCGGTCACGAGCTGTCCCACGCAGGCTTCTCGCTGGTGGCGGTGTCGACAACTGGATGGAAGCAAACAGGCCTTGGCTAATGCAAGCCACGCAGGAATCAAGAAAGGCTTGTCACTCGGACCAGCAAGGTCAGAGCGGGTGCTCCTTTTCACAGGAGCAGGGGCAAGTCTGGAGCAACTAGACCTGCAGTGACAATTGTAGATTTCGTCGGCAAGATGGCCGCTAGCCACGTGGCAAGTGGCTGGGATGGCGCGTCAAGTGGCACGGTGCAAAAGGGCCCCACGCAGATCGTGGAGATGCTGGGGGGGCTGATCTTTGGTGCAAAGGCTGCTCGAGGTTAGGGCTTCTCAAACCCCAAAGCACAGTGTCAAGGGTGCCTCTGATGCTGCGCAGTCAGCTTTTCGGGGGTCTTCCAAGATGTCCGGTCCCACGTCTCTCGGTGCCTCCACGGGTCCCTTCTTTGCAGGGACTGTGGATCGGGCGGTGAGAAGTCTGGCAGTCTGGGTCTTGTCAGGCTCTGGGCTCGGGCTCCGGCGGGAGGCGGCGGCAAAGCAGACGTCGAGTTGCTGGTTGGTGCCTGTGTTCACAGGGTGGTCACTCCTTGGCCACAAGGGAGATTCTCTTCCGTCTTCTGAGCAGCAGAATGTCAAAGTCCAGTCTTCTTCTTTATTTCAAGTTGATTCAGGATAATCTGAAGTCTCAGGACACAGCTCCCACTCTTATTCGAATTTGGGGGGCCGGATCACCTACTAGGTCCCTCCTCTGGGTGGAACCAGGAAGGGGGGTGGTTACACCCCCTTTCCTTTGTCCAGTTTCGCGCCAGGACTGGGGCAGGAAAGCCCCAGCACCGGTTTGAACTGGCCTATGCACAGGGACACCTTGTGTGCCCCAGGCATGTCTGATTCTATTCAGCCCTGTCCTACCCAATACACAAAATCCTGTCTGGGGTGGTGCTAGCACCTCCCAAGGCAGGAAACCCTTTGTCCAAGCTGCCCTCGCTGGAAGGACTCCCAGAAGCAGGAGGTCAGACTTGTGTCTGTGGTGGCAGCATCCATTTTGTGATGCTAAGGCTCTGTTTAACTTTAACCGGGGTTCAGGTTAGGTACATGTCGTGTCCCTCTAGAAGGGTGGAATGCTACCCCCGTCGCCAGAACTGGCGAGGGGGTAGTATTCCAATTCGTATGACACCTTACTCGCCAAAACAAATGATCATTAAAGCATTGCCTACTAGCAGAGTGGGTTTTCAGCTACATAACACAGCCTTTCCAGTGCTGTGTGATTGTCCCGACGCATAATAACATATTGAAAAAAAGTAACTCAATGAGGTAAGGAAGGGATTTGTCCATCAAAACCAAACATCACCTTTTGTTTGCTTTAGAACACATTTTTTAAAACTTTTTTAACTTACAAGCCTGTTGCAAAAATGATGATAATGTTGAAGACAGAATTTTAAATCTTAAGAAACTAAATTCCCAGATTGTCAGTATTCTAGCTTAAACTAGAATGTATCACTATGATGACATAACGCTTTCACCATAATACACTAACAGCAAGTTAAGTAATTCAAGTAGACTCATTTTATATTGCTGTAATAAGAACTATTGGAAATTACCTTTTTTATGAGTTGACATCATTTGTTGGAATGCATAAGTATTAGGTATAGAATAAGCAGGTGAGTAACGTGATGCATGCAGCCCCCTTTAACATTGTTTGAGGGGACCGTTAGTTGGCTTCCAGTTTTTTCAACTTCACATCACAACAAGGTATATCAGTGCAGTGATGAATTTGAAAAAATGTATAACCCCGCAGCATGGTGTTGGAATCATTTGTGTTTCTTTTTAAAAAATAAAATCCTAATTTAGTGGTTTCTTCTCCAAAAAAGGAACCCTGAAAATGTTGAAGAACTGCATAATGTTTGACAAAGTCACCTGGCAAAATGTTCCTACATTGATAACAACTGCAACAACAGGTGTTTATGAAAATGTACAGTTGTTGCTGCTGGGGATGCAGACCTGACATGGTTTCCAGGTTTAATATGTCAAAACCTAATTTTGGCTGCATTTACATTGAATTCTGTGATTTGAATTTAATGTTAAACTACTCTCTCAGAAGGATTTTTAATTCTGTTGTTAATCCTGTTAATAAATCACGGCTACAAATCTCAGACTGCCACAAACAATGGACTGCTTGATCAACAACACATCCCCTTACAGAAGTACAGAGTTCTTCATCTGAATACAGAGACAATTCCATGGGTTAAGATTTTCATACCATAAATGTTTCTGATGTCTGTACCTTCATTTGAGGCTGAAACCCCTTCCAATATTCAGGAGTAGCTCAAAGTGAAGAATATATATTCCTTATCGCTAATAGCTTCAATAACATGAAAGTAATTTGTGCAATATGTTTATCCTGAGAGTTCAAAAAAATTAACATTAATTCCCTAGTTGATGTTCACTGTGTTATAGCTTGAAGAAAGATGTTGCTGTTGGGTCAGCTATAGCCCAGCGGTTCCTTCTCAAGTGTACATCATTTAACTTGTTCATCCTTTCAATGGTTCTAGTCCCGCGGGTGCTCTCTGGCTGTTTTTTCCCATCATTTGTCAATTAATGAACTACGCATTTTACTTGCTTCATTCACTCTATTTGGTAAATATCGCCTATTTCCTCTTTCTATTTCTACAAATGATCATTAAAGCATTGCCTACTAGCAGAGTGGGTTCTCAGCTACATAACACAGCCTTTCCAGTGCTGTGTGATTGTCCCGACGCATAATAACATATTGAAAAAATGTAATTCAATGAGGTAAGGAAGGCATTTGTCCATCAAAACCAAACAGCACCTTTTGATTGCTTTAGAACTAATTTTTTTTAACTTTTTTAACTTACAAGCCTGTTGCAATAATGATGATAATGTTGAAGACAGAATTTTAAATCTTATGAAACTAAATTCCCAGATTGTCAGTATTCTAGCTTAAACTAGAATGTATCACTATGATGACATAACGCTTTCACCATAATACACTAACAGCAAGTTAAGTAATTCAAGTAGACTCATTTTATATTGCTGTATTAAGAACTATTGGAAATTACTTTTTTTATGAGTTGACATCATTTGTTGGAATGCATAAGTATTAGGTATAGAATAAGCAAGTGAGTAACGTGATGCATGCAGCCCCCTTTAACATTGTTTGAGGGGACCTTTAGTTGGCTTCCAGTTTTTTCAACTTCACATCACCACAAGGTATATCAGTGCAGTGATGAATTTGAAAAAATGTATAACCCCACAGCATGGTGTTGGAATCATTTGTGTTTCTTTTTAAAAAATAAAATCCTAATTTAGTGGTTTCTTCTACAAAAAAGGAACCCTGAAAATGTTGACGAACTGCATAATGTTTGACAAAGTCACCTGGCAAAATGTTCCTACATTGATAACAACTGCAACGACGGGTGTTTATGACAATGTACAGTTGTTGCTGCTGGGGATGCAGACCTGACAGGGTTTCCAGGTTTAATATGTCAAAACCTAATTTTGGCTGCATTTACATTGAATTCTGTGATTTGAATTTAATGTTAAACTACTCTCTCAGAAGGATTTTTAATTCTGTTGTTATTCCTGTAAATAAATCACGGCTACAAATCTCAGACTGCCACAAACAATGGACTGCTTGATCTACAACACATCCCCTTACAGAAGTTCAGAGTTCTTCATCTGAATACAGAGACAATTCCATGGGTTAAGATTTTCATACCATAAATGTTTCTGATGTCTGTACCTTCATTTGAGGCTGAACCCCCTTCCAATATTCAGGAGTAGCTCAAATAGAAGAATACATATTCCTTATCGCTAATGGCTTCAATAACATGTAAGTAATTTGTGCAATATGTTTATCCTGAGAGTTCAAAAAAATTAACATTAATTCCCTAGTTGATGTTCACTATGTTATAGCTTGAAGAAAGTTATTTCTGTTGGTTCAGCTATAGCCCAGCGGTTCCTTCTCAAGTTTACATCATTTAACTTGTTCAACCTTTCAATGGTTCTAGTCCCGCGGTTGCTCTCTGGCTGTTTTTTCCCATCATTTGCCAATTAATGAACTACGCATCTTTACTTGCTTCATTCACTCTATTTGGTAAATATCGCCTATTTCCTCTTTCTATTTCTACAAATGATCATTAAAGCATTGCCTAATAGCAGAGTGGGTTCTCAGCTACATGACACAGCCTTTCCAGTGCTGTGTGATTGTCCCGACGCATAATAACATATTGAAAAAATGTAATTCAATGAGGTAAGGATGGCATTTGTCCATCAAAACCAAACATCACCTTTTGATTGCTTTAGAACTAATTTTTTTTAACTTTTTTAACTTACAAGCCTGTTGCAATAATGATGATAATGTTGAAGACAGAATTTTAAATCTTATGAAACTAAATTCCCAGATTGTCAATTCAATTTATTTTATTATGCTTTGGCTCTCGACAGAGGGCCACATAAAATATACAGAAATACAATACAAAACAATACAAATGCAGAGGTTATCCGCCCAAGAAGTACCTAACTTACATACAGACTAATTTACACACCAGAACAGTAAATAATTGGCAAGTCAAGAAGCATCTCCATGGAGTATCAATAGATAGCTAAAAAACCTTTAAAAAAATTAAAAATGTGGAAGCAGAACATTTCGTTAGGAGGACAATACAGTGCATGAAGAAAATCATTCAGGGTTAAAATGCCAAGACGGAGACGAATTACTTTTATCCATCTAGAGCGCCATTTACATAACGCCGGGCAAATCAATAGAACATGCATGCAGTCCTGAATATTTGAATTACATAGATTGCACAGAGAGGTGGAGCCATACCATTTAGATAGTAGGAGATTTAAGGGTATTAAATCATAGCGTAGCAGGAACCAGAATCTTCGTATGCCGTGTGGGAGGGACCATCGCACATAAGGTTGTGGCTGCTTCATCAGATAAGTATCATAGAGGATATCTACATTCCTCTTTCCATGAATTAATTTTTTGTCCGATTGGAAGCAGAGGTCCCAAGAGGCTGCTTTTAAAACAAGTTTTAACTGTGTAGGGGAGTACACAAAAAGAATTGTTTCATCTAATTTTAAAAACTTTACGGCTATTCTGAAATTACGAACAAGTTGGGAGAACTCATTGAAATTACCTAATAGTTCATTTTTGAGAAATGCTCTCAATGTCCCAACTTCCGCTCTTGCAAGACAAGCCACCCATCTTACTAGGGCACAGAGTCCCTGCACCCAACTGCTCCTTAGACCGAATTCGAGCCTACAGGCGGCCAGAGAGCATGCAGTATTTAATGAGGAAAGAGATCTTAAAAGTTTCCCCTCAATCCTATGGCAGAAGTCCCACTTTTTCACCTCTATTAACTCTATGCCATAGAGGATTGTTGCCGGGATTTTAGATCTGTACACCTCCAATAAAATCGGGAAGTGCCGTTTCCCCGTTGCATGATATAGTGAATTTAGACCTTTGCCATGAGCAAGAGCTTTGCGCGAGCAGTGCTCTATATGGAGTTTCTCACTCAGATTGGCCGTAACAATTTTCCCCAAAAAAATATATGACTTGACAACCTCTAATTTTTGCCCCCCGATGCACCAACCAAAATCTGCTGCTCGACACCTCTTTGTACCTACTATACACATAACTTTACTCTTGGTTATGTTAATCTTCATGCAATGAGCCACAGCATAACTATGAAGAGCATGTAGCCGATTTGAAAGTCCTTTGGGAGTTAGATCAAGGATGAGGACATCGTCTGCATACATCAAACAAGATATAGGGGTCCCCCCCACCAAGGGGGCGAAGCCCTCTGTGGCAGACAGAGCGGCGGGCAGATCAGCCGTATATAAGGAGAATAAAAGGGGAGCCAATAAACAGCCTTGTTTGAGGCCATTACCCGATGGAATTGGGTCAGAAAGCCCCCCTTCACCCCCCAACAGGATCCTACACCAGGTCTCTGTATGGAGGGCCCGCACCAGCTCCAACAGGTAAGGCGGGAGACCAAGCGCAGCCAACTTTCTCCACAACATTCCACGGTCCACTTTATCGAACGCGGTGGAGAAATCAATAAAGGCTGCATACACCGTCCCCCGTCGCACCTGTACATATTTGTCCGTAACCACATGCAGAGCGGTAAGATTATCCAGGGTTCCGTGATTCCTGCGGAACCCAGTCTGAGCAAACGGCAGGATATTGTTCTCCTCAACCCAAGCGGAGAGGGATCCTAGAAGGCATTTCGCGAAAACCTTCCCGATTGAGTCGAGGAGCGCAACCAAGCGATAATTACTTGGGCAATCCCTAGTTCCCTTCTTAAAAATGGGGACCAGGATACTCCCCCTCCACGAGGCGGGTACCTTTTTAGTCATAAAACATACTTTAAACAGAGGGTACAAAATTTTACTCCACCCGAACGGGTCCTGTTTGAGGACCGTCATGGGGAGTTCGTCTGGACCCATTGCCCCAGAGACACGCATATTTTTTATGGCCATCTCAATTTCCTTTACTGAAGGATAATTCGTAAGGCCATCCGCATCAGGACCAATGATACTAACATCACCTATGATAACTTCAGGGGCGATAGTATCAGACGTACAATTCCCTGCATACAGGTCCCGGATATAAATGGACCATACCTCTTCCGCTATAGGAATAGGGGAGGGGCTTAATCTAGACCCACACCCCTTACCTATTATTGCCCAAAAATCTCTAATCCTGCCATGTATAACAGATTCCCGCAGGTCAATCCAGATAATGTCTTCCTTAGCCTTTTTTATTTTTAGCTTAAGTCTATTTCTCTTTCTTTTTAGCCTGGCAATCTCTCTTCCACGTTCAATGCCTCTTTCTAGATATTGTTCCCGGACAAGGTTGTTAATTTCCTTATTTAAAATACACAGTGCCCTGGGAACTTCAACCCCTCTTCTCACTCGTGAAGATTTTTTAGCACAAGAGATGACCTTCCGCAAAAATTCTTCAAAGCATACTATTTCGTTACCATGCCACTCATTAAGAACTAAAATAGTATCGGATAAAAGTTCCTGCACCCCTTTGATGGCAAAGGAATTCCAATAGCACCTTCCCGTAGAAACATGGAAGGCCGCATCGCTGCCATTAAGGGACCAGGGTGCAGTAGGCAGGGTTTTTAAGGAAATAGTTACCAGTAATAAAGTATGATCACTCAGAGGGGTAGGTATAGTCTTGAGGTCAAGAATAGATGGAAACAGGCCATAATCAGCAATGACATAATCCAAAATGGAAGACCCAAAGGGAGACTTATGGGTAAATTTTGCAGGGACGTCCGACGGGAATCTCCCATTTACTATAAGCCCATCGACGGCCATTATCTCTTTTAGCAGGATCTTCCCTCTTCTATTTGTCACTGACTTTTCAGGGAAGAGAGCCTGGGGGATAAAGTGCGCCTCTTCTTTAGACTTATTCCTGAAAAGCTCCAGACTAACATTAGAAATCTTACAATTCAAATCACCCATAATCAAAACCTCCGGGGGAGATGGGACATTTTTGATTTGATCTACATAGCGAAAGACCCGCTTCATTAACACGTTAAAAAATACTTCTGGAGGAATGTAAACATTTAAAATCACAATAGGGGCCTTAATGCCAGCATTAAACAAATTTTCAATAGTTATGGCATGGAAAAGTTTGCTGGAATCAATATAATGGGAGAATCTCCATTGCAATTTATTAGATAATAAACAGGCGATTCCCCCCCTGGCGTGTCCTTTCTTGGAAGGGGCAGCAGGCACTTCCAGGACATAAAAATCTTTAAACACATTCAACATATTGACACACCAGGTTTCCTGTAAACAAATCACATTCGCTCCTAATGAGAAGAGAAAATCAAATTTCTCTGGGCTGCTATGAATCCCAGATGCATTCCAAGAAATAATTTTCAGCGAGCTGTTAAAGATGCTGAAACAGTCTGGGATTGTCTTTAATTTTTGTAGTTAAGGCTCCGTGCAGCCAATTCCACCGATCCTTATCCTCTGTGCAAGAGGAAGTCTGTATTAACGGGGGTGGTTTCGCTTGCAAGACCAAACGTTTTCCCTTGGAGACCTGAATCTTCAGATCCCCAAGGGAAGAGGGTACCCCCTTGATTTTATCTCCTCCAAAAGCCTCCCCAGATGCATACTTAATGTTGCCCAGGTTAAAGATCGGGAGAATATCAATACACGTGCGTTGGAAAATCTCAGCTTGCTGCAATATCAGGTTTACAATAATTGGAGAATAGAATTTAACCCTTATACTAGAAACCTTGACTTCACCAAACAGGGTAACCAACTCAATATCCCTAGTTTGGATATGGTGGAGGCTTTCACTCTCACTAAAGCGCTTAAGAAGCCAGGCTCTATTTAGGGGAAGGTCCACATCAAATAAAGGTAAAAAGTCCAAGACAAGAGTGTCCACTGGAGCTTTAGATTTAAATTGGGGGACATCCGCAATAGGGCCATCAGCAGTCTCTAAAGCTAAAGAAAAGGAAGGCGCCAAGGGATTAAGAGACCCGGATGGAAAATTACTTGGGTCTCCATTCACAGGCGGTAGAGACTGACTTGGCAAGGGACCCCCCATTCGCAACAAAACCTCCTGGGATGATAGGGGACCCGGTTCACATTCACCATTTGAGGGTACAGAAGAGAAGGAATTCAACTCAGCATCCGCCTTTGCGGGTAGTGAGCGGGGTTCTGAATCAGCTACTTCATTCTCCCCTTCGGCCGAACAATTTTGAAATATTATTCGGCGCTGCCTTTTCTTCCTATATTTACGAATAGGTTTCTTTTTATTCCCTTTATTGTTTCCATGTTTGCCGATTTTTTTCTTTACAACAGGTTTAGAGTCATACACGTCTTTTCTATTCTCAGACGTAAAAATGGGAAAAAGGTCTTGAACCCCGTTACGACCAACAATAGAATCATTTTCATCCTCAATCTCCAAAGCAGAGTTCTTAATGCAGTTCGGCGCTGCAGTTAAGGGGATAGCTACAGTATGTAATTGGGGAGATGTCGATACATCCTTCGTAATGGCGACTTGTGCACCGACATTTATTTCACCCGCTTGTAAGCAATGTTCCGTCATGGGGAGAGGGGCACCTTTCAAATCAGTTGATTTTTGTAACAGAGCCTTCAGGATTTGGGTAACTGAATCCAAGATGCAATCTGAGCTGCCAACAAATTTCCCCAATAAGGCTAATATCGAGGATAATAATTGTTCCAGGGCAATCATGGAATCAGAGATGGGTTTTTCACATGCCTCGTGGGGGTGGCATATACCTGATAGGTTAAGACCCAAAGACCCAGAAACATCTAACAGATTGGACATGTCCTGATCATTTAAGGAGGGGGTACTACTATGCAGCATAAGCCTGGAAGGGGTCACATCGCCCGGAGATCTACTGGGGGCCTTAGTTTCCACTTTAGCTATATTTACACATTGCCCACAGGGTTCAGGGTCGGTGGATGATGACAACAAACCGCCACCCGACCCGTCAATCTGTGGAGTATAAGACAGCAGTGGATGCATCGTATGATCTCCTTCAGGTCCCACAAGATCAGCCGTGCCCTCTCCCTTCCCTTCAAGGTTAGCAAGAGGAGAGGACACCGCCAATACAGAATGTGGTGCAAAAGACAGCACCGAAGTGGGTGGAGGAGACATAAGAGCAGAGGTATGGATCTCCTGGCCCTTGGCACCGGTGGCTTTATTCATCGACACATTAGCGTTCTTAAGGGTCGGCAGAACCCAGAGATCAGATAGTTGGCATTGACCCTTCAATGGGGGGTTATTCACAGATTTATTTCTTATGCGGACAGGGTCTTTTTGTGAGGCCAAAATGCCTCCAACTTCCCTCCCTGAACGCAATGTTTTAAACATTTTTAAAAGTGTACCTCACGAAATAATAATACAAAAGTACCAACTTCCAGAAGAATTAATATAAAATATTTAAAAATGTTTTCCCAAAAATCAAAAATATAGTCCTGAAGATCCAATGGTGACCGCCAAAAAAGAACAGTTCTAGGGAATATCAACACAATGTCAGAAGATAAGTATTCCTGGGATCGTCCAACACACTCAGTTCAACGCAGGAATACACAAAACAATTAACTCAGTCTATGTAAATAACCGGGCCCAGCCCAGCCTACCTCGGCCACTGAGGGCCACAGAGGGCCCGCCCTTTGCCCGGGCTTAGCTCCGCGCTTTGCTCCGCGCGCGTCCCGCTAGCGCGTCAATAGCGGATGCTAAATAACGGGAGGGGCGGGAAGAGGACCAGCTGCGGCGAGTTGAGCAGCGCTGCGCCTGCTGGTCCTCGCAGTCCCGACAGTTAATGGAACTAGTGGCAGGTCCCCCTGCAGTGAATCCGGCGCTGGTGCAGGTGCGTTACCCACGAGCGGCGTCCGCGGAGCGGGGGCCGCGAGGCGTGGGTAGAGAAGGCGACCAAGTGTTAGACGGCAAAGTGTCAAGCTGCAGACACTCCAGCAGCGTTTCCTCCAGCAGCCAGGTAGAAAGCGATGAAGCACCACGCAGTGTTTCCCCAACCCGCAGTTTTTCAAGAGCAGGCTGGAGGGGCGGGAAGAGGACCAGCTGCGGTGAGTTGAGCAGCGCTGCGCCTGCTGGTCCTCGCAGTCCCGACAGTTAATGGAACTAGTGGCAGGTCCCCCTGCAGTGAATCCGGCGCTGGTGCAGGTGCGTTAACCACGAGCGGCGCCCGCGGAGCGGGGGCCGCGAGGCGTGGGTAGAGAAGGCGACCAAGTGTTAGACGGCAAAGTGTCAAGCTGCAGACACTCCAGCAGCGTTTCCTCCAGCAGCCAGGTAGAAAGCGATGAAGCACCACGCAGTGTTTCCCCAACCCGCAGTTTTTCAAGACCAGGCTGGAGGGGCGGGAAGAGGACCAGCTGCGGTGAGTTGAGCAGCGCTGCGCCTGCTGGTCCTCGCAGTCCCGACAGTTAATGGAACTAGTGGCAGGTCCCCCTGCAGTGAATCCGGCGCTGGTGCAGGTGCGTTACCCACGAGCGGCGCCCGCGGAGCGGGGGCCGCGAGGCGTGGGTAGAGAAGGCGACCAAGTGTTAGACGGCAAAGTGTCAAGCTGCAGACACTCCAGCAGCGTTTCCTCCAGCAGCCAGGTAGAAAGCGATGAAGCACCACGCAGTGTTTCCCCAACCCGCAGTTTTTCAAGACCAGGCTGGAGGGGCGGGAAGAGGACCAGCTGCGGTGAGTTGAGCAGCGCTGCGCCTGCTGGTCCTCGCAGTCCCGACAGTTAATGGAACTAGTGGCAGGTCCCCCTGCAGTGAATCCGGCGCTGGTGCAGGTGCGTTACCCACGAGCGGCGCCCGCGGAGCGGGGGCCGCGAGGCGTGGGTAGAGAAGGCGACCAAGTGTTAGACGGCAAAGTGTCAAGCTGCAGACACTCCAGCAGCGTTTCCTCCAGCAGCCAGGTAGAAAGCGATGAAGCACCACGCAGTAGACTCATTTTATATTGCTGTATTAAGAACTATTGGAAATTACTTTTTTTATGAGTTGACATAATTTGTTGGAATGCATAAGTATTAGGTATAGAATAAGCAAGTGAGTAACGTGATGCATGCAGCCCCCTTTAACATTGTTTGAGGGGACCGTTAGTTGGCTTCCAGTTTTTTCAACTTCACATCACCACAAGGTATATCAGTGCAGTGATGAATTTGAAAAAATGTATAACCCCACAGCATGGTGTTGGAATCATTTGTGTTTCTTTTTAAAAAATAAAATCCTAATTTAGTGGTTTCTTCTACAAAAAAGGAACCCTGAAAATGTTGACGAACTGCATAATGTTTGACAAAGTCACCTAGCAAAATGTTCCTACATTGATAACAACTGCAACGACAGGTGTTTATGACAATGTACAGTTGTTGCTGCTGGGGATGCAGACCTGACAGGGTTTCCACGTTTAATATGTCAAAACCTAATTTTGGCTGCATTTCCATTGAATTCTGTGATTTGAATTTAATGTTAAACTACTCACTTAGAAGGATTTTTAATTCTGTTGTTAATCCTGTTAATAATTCACGGCTACAAATCTCAGACTGCCACAAACAATGGACTGCCTGATCTACAACACATCCCCTTACAGAAGTTTAGAGTTCTTCATCTGAATACAGAGACAATTCCATAGGTTAAGATTTTCATACCATAAATGTTTCTGGTGTCTGTACCTTCATTTGAGGCTGAACACCCTTCCAATATTTAGGAGTAGCTCAAAGTGAAGAATACATATTCCTTATCGCTAATGGCTTCAATAACATGAAAGTAATTTGTGCAATATGTTTATCCTGAGAGTTCAAAAATCTAACATTAATTCCCTAGTTGATGTTCACTGTGTTATAGCTTGAAATAAGATGTTGCTGTTGGGTCAGCTATATCCCAGCGGTTCCTTCTCAAGTTTACATCATTTAACTTGTTCAACCTTTCAATGGTTCCATTCCCGCGGGTGCTCTCTGGCTTTTTTTTCCCCATCATTTGTCAATTAATGAACTACGCATCTTTACTTGCTTCATTCACTCTATTTGGTAAATATCGCCTATTTCCTCTTTCTATTTCTACAAATGATCATTAAAGCATTGCCTACTAGCAGAGTGGGTTCTCACCTACATAACACAGCCTTTCCAGTGCTGTGTGATTGTCCCGACGCATAATAACATATTGAAAAAAAGTAATTCAATGAGGTAAGGAAGGCATTTGTCCATCAAAACCAAACATCACCTTTTGATTGCTTTAGAACTAATTCTTTAAAACTTTTTTAACTTACAAGCCTGTTGCAATAATGATGATAATGTTGAAGACAGAATTTTAAATCTTATGAAACTAAATTCCCAGATTGTCAGTATTCTAGCTTAAACTAGAATGTATCACTATGATGACATAACGCTTTCACCATAATACACTAACAGCAAGTTAAGTAATTCAAGTAGACTCATTTTATTTTGCTGTAATAAGAACTATTGGAAATTACCTTTTTTATGAGTTGACATCATTTGTTGGAATGCATAAGTATTAGGTATAGAATAAGCAAGTGAGTAACGTGATGCATGCAGCCCCCTTTAACATTGATTGAGGGGACCGTTAGTTGGCTTCCAGTTTTTTCACCTTCACATCACCACAAGGTATATCAGTGCAGTGATGAATTTGAAAAGATGTATAACCCCACAGCATGGTGTTGGAATCATTTGTGTTTCTTTTTAACAAATAAAATCCTAATTTAGTGGTTTCTTCTACAAAAAAGGAACCCTGAAAATGTTGAAGAACTGCATAATGTTTGACAAAGTCACCTAGCAAAATGTTCCTACATTGATAACAAAAGCAACGACAGGTGTTTATGACAATGTACAGTTGTTGCTGCTGGGGATGCAGACCTGACAGGGTTTCCAGGTTTAATATGTCAAAACCTAATTTTGGCTGCATTTACATTGAATTCTGTGATTTGAATTTAATGTTAAACTACTCTCTCAGGAGGATTTTTAATTCTGTTGTTAATCCTGTTAATAAATCACGGCTACAAATCTCAGACTGCCACAAACAATGGACTGCTTGATCTACAACACATCCCCTTACAGAAGTTCAGAGTTCTTCATCTGAATACAGAGACAATTCCATGGGTTAAGATTTTCATATCATAAATGTTTCTGATGTCTGTACCTTCATTTGAGGCTGAAGCCCCTTCCAATATTCAGGAGGAACTCAAAGTGAAGAATATATATTCCTTATCGCTAATAGCTTCAATAACATGAAAGTAATTTGTGCAATATGTGTATCCTGAGAGTTCAAAAAAATTAACATTAATTCCCTAGTTGATGTTCACTGTGTTATAGCTTGAAGAAAGATATTTCTGTTGGGTCAGCTATAGCCCAGCGGTTCCTTCTCAAGTTTACATGATTTAACTTGTTTAACCTTTAAATGGTTATAGTCCCGCGGGTGCTCTCTGGCCTTTTTTTCCCATCATTTGTCAATTAATGAACAACGCATCTTTACTTGCTTCATTCACTCTATTGGTAAATATAGCCTATTTCCTCTTTCTATTTCTTCAAATGATCATTAAAGCATTGCCTACTAGCAGAGTGGGTTCTCAGCTACATAACCCAGCTTTTCCAGTGCTGTGTGATTGTCCCGACGCATAATAACATATTGAAAAAAAGTAATTCAATGAGGTAAGGAAGGCATTTGTCCATCAAAACCAAACATCACCTTTTGATTGCTTTAGAACTAATTCTTTAAAACTTTTTTAACTTACAAGCCTGTTGCAATAATGATGATAATGTTGAAGACAGAATTTTAAATCTTATGAAACTAAATTCCCAGATTGTCAGTATTCTAGCTTAAACTAGAATGTATCACTATGATGACATAACGCTTTCACCATAATACACTAACAGCAAGTTAAGTAATTCAAGTAGACTCATTTTATTTTGCTGTAATAAGAACTATTGGAAATTACCTTTTTTATGAGTTGACATCATTTGTTGGAATGCATAAGTATTAGGTATAGAATAAGCAAGTGAGTAACGTGATGCATGCAGCCCCCTTTAACATTGATTGAGGGGACCGTTAGTTGGCTTCCAGTTTTTTCACCTTCACATCACCACAAGGTATATCAGTGCAGTGATGAATTTGAAAAGATGTATAACCCCACAGCATGGTGTTGGAATCATTTGTGTTTCTTTTTAACAAATAAAATCCTAATTTAGTGGTTTCTTCTACAAAAAAGGAACCCTGAAAATGTTGAAGAACTGCATAATGTTTGACAAAGTCACCTAGCAAAATGTTCCTACATTGATAACAAAAGCAACGACAGGTGTTTATGACAATGTACAGTTGTTGCTGCTGGGGATGCAGACCTGACAGGGTTTCCAGGTTTAATATGTCAAAACCTAATTTTGGCTGCATTTACATTGAATTCTGTGATTTGAATTTAATGTTAAACTACTCTCTCAGGAGGATTTTTAATTCTGTTGTTAATCCTGTTAATAAATCACGGCTACAAATCTCAGACTGCCACAAACAATGGACTGCTTGATCTACAACACATCCCCTTACAGAAGTTCAGAGTTCTTCATCTGAATACAGAGACAATTCCATGGGTTAAGATTTTCATATCATAAATGTTTCTGATGTCTGTACCTTCATTTGAGGCTGAAGCCCCTTCCAATATTCAGGAGGAACTCAAAGTGAAGAATATATATTCCTTATCGCTAATAGCTTCAATAACATGAAAGTAATTTGTGCAATATGTGTATCCTGAGAGTTCAAAAAAATTAACATTAATTCCCTAGTTGATGTTCACTGTGTTATAGCTTGAAGAAAGATATTTCTGTTGGGTCAGCTATAGCCCAGCGGTTCCTTCTCAAGTTTACATGATTTAACTTGTTTAACCTTTAAATGGTTATAGTCCCGCGGGTGCTCTCTGGCCTTTTTTTCCCATCATTTGTCAATTAATGAACAACGCATCTTTACTTGCTTCATTCACTCTATTGGTAAATATAGCCTATTTCCTCTTTCTATTTCTTCAAATGATCATTAAAGCATTGCCTACTAGCAGAGTGGGTTCTCAGCTACATAACCCAGCTTTTCCAGTGCTGTGTGATTGTCCCGACGCATAATAACATATCGAAAAAAAGTAATTCAATGAGGTAAGGAAGGCATTTGTCCATCAAAACCAAACATCACCTTTTGATTGCTTTAGAACTAATTTTGTAAAACTTTTTTAACTTACAAGCCTGTTGCAATAATGATGATAATGTTGAAGACAGAATTTTAAATCTTATGAAACTAAAATCCCAGATTGTCAGTATTCTAGCTGAAACTAGAATGTATCACTATGATGACATAACGCTTTCACCATAATACACTAACAGCAAGTTAAGTAATTCAAGTAGACTCATTTTATATTGCTGTAATAAGAACTATTGGAAATTACCTTTTTTATGAGTTGACATCATTTGTTGGAATGCATAAGTATTAGGTATAGAATAAGCAAGTGAGTAACGTGATGCATGCAGCCCCCTATAACATTGTTTGAGGGGACCGTTAATTGGCTTCCAGTTTTTTCAACTTCACATCACCACAAGGTATATCAGTGCAGTGATGAATTTGAAAAAATGTATAACCCCACAGCATGGTGTTGGAATCATTTGTGTTTCTTTTTAAAAAATAAAATCCTAATTTAGTGGTTTCTTCTACAAAAAAGGAACCCTGAAAATGTTGAAGAACTTCATAATGTTTGACAAAGTCACCAGGCAAAATGTTCCTACATTGATAACAACTGCAACAACAGGTGTTTATGACAATGTACAGTTGTTGCTGCTGGGGATGCAGACCTGACAGGGTTTCCAGGTTTAATATGTCAAAACCTAATTTTGGCTGCATTTACATTGAATTCTGTGATTTGAATTTAATGTTAAACTACTCACTCAGAAGGATTTTTTATTCTGTTGTTAATCCTGTTAATAAATCACGGCTACAAATCTCAGACTGCCACAAACAATGGACTGCCTGATCTACAAAACATCCCCTTACAGAAGTTCAGAGTTCTTCATCTGAATACAGAGACAATTCCATGGGTTAAGATTTTCATACCATAAATGTTTCTGGTGTCTATACCTTCATTTGAGGCTGAACACCCTTCCAATATTTAGGAGTAGCTCAAAGTGAAGAATATATATTCCTTATCGCTAATGGCTTCAATAACATGAAAGTAATTTGTTCAATATGTTTATCCTGAGAGTTCAAAAAATTAACATTAATTCCCTAGTTGATGTTCACTGTGTTATAGCTTGAAGAAAGATTTTGCTGTTGGGTCAACTATAGCCCAGCGGTTCCTTCTCAAGTTTACATCATTTAACTTGTTCAACCTTTCAATGGTTCTAGTCCCGCAGGTGCTCTCTGGCCTTTTTTTCCCATCATTTGTCAATTAATGAACTACGCATCTTTACTTGCTTCATTCACTCTATTTGGTAGATATCACCTATTTCCTCTTTCTATTTCTACAAATGATCATTAAAGCATTGCCTACTAGCAGACTGGGTTCTCAGCTACATAACACAGCCTTTCCAGTGCTGTGTGATTGTCCCGACACATAATAACATATTGAAAAAAAGTAATTCAATGAGGTAAGGAAGGCATTTGTCCATCAACACTAAACATCACCTTTTGATTGCTTTAGAACTAATTTTTTTAAACTTTTTTAACTTACAAGACTGTTGCAATAATGATGATAATGTTGAAGACAGAATTTTAAATCTTATGACACTAAATTCCCAGATTGTCAGTATTCTAGCTTAAACTAGAATGTATCACTATGATGACATAACGCTTTCACCATAATACACTAACAGCAAGTTAAGTTATTCAAGTAGACTCATTATATATTGCTGTAATAAGAACTATTGGAAATTACCTTTTTTATGAGTTGACATCATTTGTTGGAATGCATAAGTATTAGGTATAGAATAAGCAAGTGAGTAACGTGATGCATGCAGCCCCCTATAACATTGTTTGAGGGGACCGTTAGTTGGCTTCCAGTTTTTTCAACTTCACATCACAACAAGGTATATCAGTGCAGTGATGAATTTGAAAAAATTTATAACCCCACAGCATGGTGTTGGAATCATTTGTGTTTCTTTTTAAAAAATAAAATCCTAATTTAGTGGTTTCTTCTACAAAAAAGGAACCCTAAAAATGTTGACGAACTGCATAATGTTTGACAAAGTCACCTGGCAAAATGTTCCTACATTGATAACAACTGCAACGACGGGTGTTTATGACAATGTACAGTTGTTGCTGCTGGGGATGCAGACCTGACAGGGTTTCCAGGTTTAATATGTCAAAACCTAATTTTGGCTGCATTTACATTGAATTCTGTGATTTGAATTTAATGTTAAACTACTCTCTCAGAAGGATTTTTAATTCTGTTGTTATTCCTGTAAATAAATCACGGCTACAAATCTCAGACTGCCACAAACAATGGACTGCTTGATCTACAACACATCCCCTTACAGAAGTTCAGAGTTCTTCATCTGAATACAGAGACAATTCCATGGGTTAAGATTTTCATACCATAAATGTTTCTGATGTCTGTACCTTCATTTGAGGCTGAACCCCCTTCCAATATTCAGGAGTAGCTCAAATAGAAGAATACATATTCCTTATCGCTAATGGCTTCAATTACATGTAAGTAATTTGTGCAATATGTTTATCCTGAGAGTTCAAAAAAATTAACATTAATTCCCTAGTTGATGTTCACTATGTTATAGCTTGAAGAAAGATAATTCTGTTGGGTCAGCTATAGCCCAGCGGTTCCTTCTCAAGTTTACATCATTTAACTTGTTCAACCTTTCAAAGGTTCTAGTCCCGCGGGTGCTCTCTGGCTGTTTTTTCCCATCATTTGCCAATTAATGAACTACGCATCTTTACTTGCTTCATTCACTCTATTTGGTAAATATCGCCTATTTCCTCTTTCTATTTCTACAAATGATCATTAAAGCATTGCCTAATAGCAGAGTGGGTTCTCAGCTACATAACACAGCCTTTCCAGTGCTGTGTGATTGTCCCGACGCATAATAACATATTGAAAAAATGTAATTCAATGAGGTAAGGATGGCATTTGTCCATCAAAACCAAACATCACCTTTTGATTGCTTTAGAACTATTTTTTTTAAACTTTTTTAACTTACAAGCCTGTTGCAATAATGATGATAATGTTGAAGACAGAATTTTAAATCTTATGAAACTAAATTCCCAGATTGTCAGTATTCTAGCTTAAACTAGAATGTATCACTATGATGACATAACGCTTTCACCATAATACACTAACAGCAAGTTAAGTAATTCAAGTAGACTCATTTTATATTGCTGTATTAAGAACTATTGGAAATTACTTTTTTTATGAGTTGACATCATTTGTTGGAATGCATAAGTATTAGGTATAGAATAAGCAAGTGAGTAACGTGATGCATGCAGCCCCCTTTAACATTGTTTGAGGGGACCGTTAGTTGGCTTCCAGTTTTTTCAACTTCACATCACCACAAGGTATATCAGTGCAGTGATGAATTTGAAAAAATGTATACCCCCACAGCATGGTGTTGGAATCATTTGTGTTTCTTTTAAAAAACATAAAATCCTAAATTAGTGGTTTCTTCTACAAAAAAGGAACCCTGAAAATGTTGACGAACTGCATAATGTTTGACAAAGTCACCTAGCAAAATGTTCCTACATTGATAACAACTGCAACGACAGGTGTTTATGACAATGTACAGTTGTTGCTGCTGGGGATGCAGACCTGACAGGGTTTCTACGTTTAATATGTCAAAACCTAATTTTGGCTTCATTTCCATTGAATTCTGTGATTTGAATTTAATGTTAAACTACTCACTTAGAAGGATTTTTAATTCTGTTGTTAATCCTGTTAATAAATCACGGCTACAAATCTCAGACTGTCACAAACAATGGACTGCTTGATCTACAACACATCCCCTTACAGAAGTTCAGAGTTCTTCATCTGAATACAGGGACAATTCCATGGGTTAAGATTTTCATGCCATAAATGTTTTTGATGTCTGTACCTTCATTTGAGGCTGAACCCCCTACCAATATTCAGGAGTAGCTCAAAGTGAAGAATATATATTTCTTATCGCTAATGGCTGCAATAACATGAAAGTAATTTGTGCAATATGTTTATCCTGAGAGTTCAAAAAATTAACATTAATTCCCTAGTTGATGTTCACTGTGTTATAGCTTGAAGAAAGATTTTGCTGTTGGGTCAGCTATAGCCCAGCGGTTCCTTCTCAAGTTTACATCATTTAACTTGTTCAACCTTTCAATGGTTCTAGTCCTGCAGGTGCTCTCTGGCCTTTTTTTCCCATCATTTGTCAATTAATGAACTACGCATCTTTACTTGCTTCATTCACTCTATTTGGCAAATATCACCTATTTCCTCTTTCTATTTCTACAAATGATCATTAAAGCATTGCCTACTAGCAGAGTGGGTTCTCAGCTACATAACACAGCCTTTCCAGTGCTGTGTGATTGTCCCGACGCATAATAACATATTGAAAAAAAGTAATTCAATGAGGTAAGGAAGGCATTTGTCCATCAAAACCAAACATCACCTTTTGATTGCTTTAGAACTAATTTTTGAAAACTTTTTTAACTTACAAGCCTGTTGCAATAATGATGATAATGTTGAAGACAGAATTTTAAATCTTATGAAACTAAATTCCCAGATTGTCAGTATTCTAGCTTAAACTAGAATGTATCACTATGATGACATAACGCTTTCACCATAATACACTAACAGCAAGTTAAGTAATTCAAGTAGACTCATTTTATATTGCTGTAATAAGAACTATTGGAAATTACCTTTTTTATGAGTTGACATCATTTGTTGGAATGCATAAGTATTAGGTATAGAATAAACAAGTGAGTAATGTGATGCATGCAGCCCTCTTTAACATTGTTTGAGGGGACCGTTAGTTGGCTTCCAGTTTTTTCAACTTCACATCACCACAAGGTATATCAGTGCAGTGATGAATTTGAAAAAATGTATAACCCCACAGCATGGTGTTGGAATCATTTGTGTTTCTTTTTAAAAAATAAAATCCTAATTTAGTGGCTTCTTCTACAAAAAAGGAACCCTGAAAATGTTGACGAACTGCATAATGTTTGACAAAGTCACCTAGCAAAATGTTCCTACATTGATAACAACTGCAACAACAGGTGTTTATGACAATGTACAGTTGTTGCTGCTGGGGATGCAGACCTGACAGGGTTTCCAGGTTTAATATGTCAAAACCTAATTTTGGCTGCATTTACATTGAATTCTGTGATTTGAATTTAATGTTAAACTACTCTCTCAGAAGGATTTTTAATTCTGTTGTTATTCCTGTAAATAAATCACGGCTACAAATCTCAGACTGCCACAAACAATGGACTGCTTGATCTACAACACATCCCCTTACAGAAGTTCAGAGTTCTTCATCTGAATACAGGGACAATTCCATGGGTTAAGATTTTCATACCATAAATGTTTCTGATGTCTGTACCTTCATTTGAGGCTGAGCCCCCTTCCAATATTCAGGAGTAGCTCAAAGTGAAGAATACATATTCCTTATCGCTAATGGCTTCAATAACATGTAAGTAATTTGTGCAATATGTTTATCCTGAGAGTTCAAAAAATTAACATTAATTCCCTAGTTGATGTTCACTGTGTTATAGCTTGAAGAAAGATTTTGCTGTTGGGTCAGCTATAGCCCAGCGGTTCCTTCTCAAGTTTACATTATTTAACTTGTTCAAGCTTTCAATGGTTCTAGTCTCGCAGGTGCTCTCTGGCCTTTTTTTCCCATCATTTGTCAATTAATGAACTACGCATCTTTACTTGCTTCATTCACTCTATTTGGCAAATATCACCTATTTCCTCTTTCTATTTCTACAAATGATCATTAAAGCATTGCCTACTAGCAGAGTGGGTTATCAGCTACATAACGCAGCCTTTCCAGTGCTGTGTGATTGTCCCGACGCATAATAACATATTGAAAAATTTTAATTCAATGAGGTAAGGAAGGCATGTGACCATCAAAACCAAACATCACCTTTTGATTGCTTTAGAACTAATTTTTTTTAACTTTTTTAACTTACAAGACTGTTGCAATAATGATGATAATGTTGAAGACAGAATTTTAAATCTTATGACACTAAATTCCCAGATTGTCAGTATTCTAGCTTAAACTAGAATGTATCACTATGATGACATAACGCTTTCACCATAATACACTAACAGCAAGTTAAGTTATTCAAGTAGACTCATTATATATTGCTGTAATAAGAACTATTGGAAATTACCTTTTTTATGAGTTGACATCATTTGTTGGAATGCATAAGTATTAGGTATAGAATAAGCAAGTGAGTAACGTGATGCATGCAGCCCCCTATAACATTGTTTGAGGGGACCGTTAGTTGGCTTCCAGTTTTTTCAACTTCACATCACAACAAGGTATATCAGTGCAGTGATGAATTTGAAAAAATTTATAACCCCACAGCATGGTGTTGGAATCATTTGTGTTTCTTTTTAAAAAATAAAATCCTAATTTAGTGGTTTCTTCTACAAAAAAGGAACCCTAAAAATGTTGACGAACTGCATAATGTTTGACAAAGTCACCTGGCAAAATGTTCCTACATTGATAACAACTGCAACGACGGGTGTTTATGACAATGTACAGTTGTTGCTGCTGGGGATGCAGACCTGACAGGGTTTCCAGGTTTAATATGTCAAAACCTAATTTTGGCTGCATTTACATTGAATTCTGTGATTTGAATTTAATGTTAAACTACTCTCTCAGAAGGATTTTTAATTCTGTTGTTATTCCTGTAAATAAATCACGGCTACAAATCTCAGACTGCCACAAACAATGGACTGCTTGATCTACAACACATCCCCTTACAGAAGTTCAGAGTTCTTCATCTGAATACAGAGACAATTCCATGGGTTAAGATTTTCATACCATAAATGTTTCTGATGTCTGTACCTTCATTTGAGGCTGAACCCCCTTCCAATATTCAGGAGTAGCTCAAATAGAAGAATACATATTCCTTATCGCTAATGGCTTCAATTACATGTAAGTAATTTGTGCAATATGTTTATCCTGAGAGTTCAAAAAAATTAACATTAATTCCCTAGTTGATGTTCACTATGTTATAGCTTGAAGAAAGATAATTCTGTTGGGTCAGCTATAGCCCAGCGGTTCCTTCTCAAGTTTACATCATTTAACTTGTTCAACCTTTCAAAGGTTCTAGTCCCGCGGGTGCTCTCTGGCTGTTTTTTCCCATCATTTGCCAATTAATGAACTACGCATCTTTACTTGCTTCATTCACTCTATTTGGTAAATATCGCCTATTTCCTCTTTCTATTTCTACAAATGATCATTAAAGCATTGCCTAATAGCAGAGTGGGTTCTCAGCTACATAACACAGCCTTTCCAGTGCTGTGTGATTGTCCCGACGCATAATAACATATTGAAAAAATGTAATTCAATGAGGTAAGGATGGCATTTGTCCATCAAAACCAAACATCACCTTTTGATTGCTTTAGAACTATTTTTTTTAAACTTTTTTAACTTACAAGCCTGTTGCAATAATGATGATAATGTTGAAGACAGAATTTTAAATCTTATGAAACTAAATTCCCAGATTGTCAGTATTCTAGCTTAAACTAGAATGTATCACTATGATGACATAACGCTTTCACCATAATACACTAACAGCAAGTTAAGTAATTCAAGTAGACTCATTTTATATTGCTGTATTAAGAACTATTGGAAATTACTTTTTTTATGAGTTGACATCATTTGTTGGAATGCATAAGTATTAGGTATAGAATAAGCAAGTGAGTAACGTGATGCATGCAGCCCCCTTTAACATTGTTTGAGGGGACCGTTAGTTGGCTTCCAGTTTTTTCAACTTCACATCACCACAAGGTATATCAGTGCAGTGATGAATTTGAAAAAATGTATACCCCCACAGCATGGTGTTGGAATCATTTGTGTTTCTTTTAAAAAACATAAAATCCTAAATTAGTGGTTTCTTCTACAAAAAAGGAACCCTGAAAATGTTGACGAACTGCATAATGTTTGACAAAGTCACCTAGCAAAATGTTCCTACATTGATAACAACTGCAACGACAGGTGTTTATGACAATGTACAGTTGTTGCTGCTGGGGATGCAGACCTGACAGGGTTTCTACGTTTAATATGTCAAAACCTAATTTTGGCTTCATTTCCATTGAATTCTGTGATTTGAATTTAATGTTAAACTACTCACTTAGAAGGATTTTTAATTCTGTTGTTAATCCTGTTAATAAATCACGGCTACAAATCTCAGACTGTCACAAACAATGGACTGCTTGATCTACAACACATCCCCTTACAGAAGTTCAGAGTTCTTCATCTGAATACAGGGACAATTCCATGGGTTAAGATTTTCATGCCATAAATGTTTTTGATGTCTGTACCTTCATTTGAGGCTGAACCCCCTACCAATATTCAGGAGTAGCTCAAAGTGAAGAATATATATTTCTTATCGCTAATGGCTGCAATAACATGAAAGTAATTTGTGCAATATGTTTATCCTGAGAGTTCAAAAAATTAACATTAATTCCCTAGTTGATGTTCACTGTGTTATAGCTTGAAGAAAGATTTTGCTGTTGGGTCAGCTATAGCCCAGCGGTTCCTTCTCAAGTTTACATCATTTAACTTGTTCAACCTTTCAATGGTTCTAGTCCTGCAGGTGCTCTCTGGCCTTTTTTTCCCATCATTTGTCAATTAATGAACTACGCATCTTTACTTGCTTCATTCACTCTATTTGGCAAATATCACCTATTTCCTCTTTCTATTTCTACAAATGATCATTAAAGCATTGCCTACTAGCAGAGTGGGTTCTCAGCTACATAACACAGCCTTTCCAGTGCTGTGTGATTGTCCCGACGCATAATAACATATTGAAAAAAAGTAATTCAATGAGGTAAGGAAGGCATTTGTCCATCAAAACCAAACATCACCTTTTGATTGCTTTAGAACTAATTTTTGAAAACTTTTTTAACTTACAAGCCTGTTGCAATAATGATGATAATGTTGAAGACAGAATTTTAAATCTTATGAAACTAAATTCCCAGATTGTCAGTATTCTAGCTTAAACTAGAATGTATCACTATGATGACATAACGCTTTCACCATAATACACTAACAGCAAGTTAAGTAATTCAAGTAGACTCATTTTATATTGCTGTAATAAGAACTATTGGAAATTACCTTTTTTATGAGTTGACATCATTTGTTGGAATGCATAAGTATTAGGTATAGAATAAACAAGTGAGTAATGTGATGCATGCAGCCCTCTTTAACATTGTTTGAGGGGACCGTTAGTTGGCTTCCAGTTTTTTCAACTTCACATCACCACAAGGTATATCAGTGCAGTGATGAATTTGAAAAAATGTATAACCCCACAGCATGGTGTTGGAATCATTTGTGTTTCTTTTTAAAAAATAAAATCCTAATTTAGTGGCTTCTTCTACAAAAAAGGAACCCTGAAAATGTTGACGAACTGCATAATGTTTGACAAAGTCACCTAGCAAAATGTTCCTACATTGATAACAACTGCAACAACAGGTGTTTATGACAATGTACAGTTGTTGCTGCTGGGGATGCAGACCTGACAGGGTTTCCAGGTTTAATATGTCAAAACCTAATTTTGGCTGCATTTACATTGAATTCTGTGATTTGAATTTAATGTTAAACTACTCTCTCAGAAGGATTTTTAATTCTGTTGTTATTCCTGTAAATAAATCACGGCTACAAATCTCAGACTGCCACAAACAATGGACTGCTTGATCTACAACACATCCCCTTACAGAAGTTCAGAGTTCTTCATCTGAATACAGGGACAATTCCATGGGTTAAGATTTTCATACCATAAATGTTTCTGATGTCTGTACCTTCATTTGAGGCTGAGCCCCCTTCCAATATTCAGGAGTAGCTCAAAGTGAAGAATACATATTCCTTATCGCTAATGGCTTCAATAACATGTAAGTAATTTGTGCAATATGTTTATCCTGAGAGTTCAAAAAATTAACATTAATTCCCTAGTTGATGTTCACTGTGTTATAGCTTGAAGAAAGATTTTGCTGTTGGGTCAGCTATAGCCCAGCGGTTCCTTCTCAAGTTTACATTATTTAACTTGTTCAAGCTTTCAATGGTTCTAGTCTCGCAGGTGCTCTCTGGCCTTTTTTTCCCATCATTTGTCAATTAATGAACTACGCATCTTTACTTGCTTCATTCACTCTATTTGGCAAATATCACCTATTTCCTCTTTCTATTTCTACAAATGATCATTAAAGCATTGCCTACTAGCAGAGTGGGTTATCAGCTACATAACGCAGCCTTTCCAGTGCTGTGTGATTGTCCCGACGCATAATAACATATTGAAAAATTTTAATTCAATGAGGTAAGGAAGGCATGTGACCATCAAAACCAAACATCACCTTTTGATTGCTTTAGAACTAATTTTTTTTAACTTTTTTAAGTTACAAGCCTGTTGCAATAATGATGATAATGTTGAAGACAGAATTTTAAATCTTAAGAAACTAAATTCCCAGATTGTCAGTATTCTAGCTTAAACTAGAATGTATCACTATGATGACATAACGCTTTCACCATAATACACTAACAGCAAGTTAAGTAATTCAAGTAGACTCATTTTATATTGCTGTAATAAGAACTATTGGAAATTACCTTTTTTATGAGTTGACATCATTTGTTGGAATGCATAAGTATTAGTTATAGAATAAGCAAGTGAGTAATGTGATGCATGCAGCCCCCTTTAACATTGTTTGAGGGGACCGTTAGTTGGCTTCCAGTTTTTTCAACTTCACATCACCACAAGGTATATCAGTGCAGTGATGAATTTGAAAAAATGTATAACCCCACAGCATGGTGTTGGAATCATTTGTGTTTCTTTTTAAAAAATAAAATCCTAATTTAGTGGTTTCTTCTACAAAAAAGGAACTCTGAAAATGTTGATGAACTGCATAATGTTTGACAAAACACCTAGCAAAATGTTCCTACATTGATAACAACTGCAACGACAGGTGTTTATGACAATGTACAGTTGTTGCTGCTGGGGATGCAGACCTGACATGGTTTCCAGGTTTAATATGTCAAAACCTAATTTTGGCTGCATTTACATTGAATTCTGTGATTTGAATTTAATGTTAAACTACTCTCTCAGAAGGATTTTTAATTCTGTTGTTAATCCTGTTAATAAATCACGGCTACAAATCTCAGACTGCCACAAACAATGGACTGCTTGATCAACAACACATCCCCTTACAGAAGTACAGAGTTCTTCATCTGAATACAGAGACAATTCCATGGGTTAAGATTTTCATACCATAAATGTTTCTGATGTCTGTACCTTCATTTGAGGCTGAACCCCCTTCCAATATTCAGGAGTAGCTCAAAGTGAAGAATATATATTCCTTATCGCTAATAGCTTCAATAACATGAAAGTAATTTGTGCAATATGTTTATCATGAGAGTTCAAAAAAATTAACATTAATTCCCTAGTTGATGTTCACTGTGTTATAGCTTGAAGAAAGATGTTGCTGTTGGGTCAGCTATAGCCCAGCGGTTCCTTCTCAAGTGTACATCATTTAACTTGTTCAACCTTTCAATGGTTCTAGTCCCGCGGGTGCTCTCTGGCTGTTTTTTCCCATCATTTGTCAATTAATGAACTACGCATTTTTACTTGCTTCATTCACTCTATTTGGTAAATATCGCCTATTTCCTCTTTCTATTTCTACAAATGATCATTAAAGCATTGCCTACTAGCAGAGTGGGTTCTCAGCTACATAACACAGCCTTTCCAGTGCTGTGTGATTGTCCCGACGCATAATAACATATTGAAAAAATGTAATTCAATGAGGTAAGGAAGGCATTTGTCCATCAAAACCAAACAGCACCTTTTGATTGCTTTAGAACTAATTTTTTTAAACTTTTTTAACTTACAAGCCTGTTGCAATAATGATGATAATGTTGAAGACAGAATTTTAAATCTTGTGAAACTAAATTCCCAGATTGTCAGTATTCTAGCTTAAACTAGAATGTATCACTATGATGACATAACGCTTTCACCATAATACACTAACAGCAAGTTAAGTAATTCAAGTAGACTCATTTTATATTGCTGTATTAAGAACTATTGGAAATTACTTTTTTTATGAGTTGACATCATTTGTTGGAATGCATAAGTATTAGGTATAGAATAAGCAAGTGAGTAACGTGATGCATGCAGCCCCCTTTAACATTGTTTGAGGGGACCGTTAGTTGGCTTCCAGGTTTTTCAACTTCACATCACCACAAGGTATATCAGTGCAGTGATGAATTTTAAAAAATGTATAACCCCACAGCATGGTGTTGGAATCATTTGTGTTTCTTTTTAAAAAATAAAATCCTAATTTAGTGGTTTCTTCTACAAAAAAGGAACCCTGAAAATGTTGAAGAACTGCATAATGTTTGACAAAGTCACCTGGCAAAATGTTCCTACATTGATAACAACTGCAACAACAGGTGTTTATGACATTGTACAGTTGTTGCTGCTGGGGATGCAGACCTGACATGGTTTCCAGGTTTAATATGTCAAAACCTAATTTTGGCTGCATTTACATTGAATTCTGTGATTTGAATTTAATGTTAAACTACTCTCTCAGAAGGATTTTTAATTCTGTTGTTAATCCTGTTAATAAATCACGGCTACAAATCTCAGACTGCCACAAACAATGGACTGCTTGATCAACAACACATCCCCTTACAGAAGTACAGAGTTCTTCATCTGAATACAGAGACAATTCCATGGGTTAAGATTTTCATACCATAAATGTTCCTGATGTCTGTACCTTCATTTGAGGCTGAACCCCCTTCCAATATTCAGGAGTAGCTCAAAGTGAAGAATATATATTCCTTATCGCTAATGGCTTCAATAACATGAAAGTAATTTGTGCAATATGTTTATCCTGAGAGTTCAAAAAAATTAACATTAATTCCCTAGTTGATGTTCACTATGTTATAGCTTGAAGAAAGATATTTCTGTTGGGTCAGCTATAGCCCAGAGGTTCCTTCTCAAGTTTACATCATTTAACTTGTTCAACCTTTCAATGGTTCTAGTCCCGCGGGTGCTCTCTGGCTGTTTTTTCCCATCATTTGCCAATTAATGAACTACGCATCTTTACTTGCTTCATTCACTCTATTTGGTAAATATCGCCTATTTCCTCTTTCTATTTCTACAAATGATTATTAAAGCATTGCCTAATAGCAGAGTGGGTTCTCAGCTACATAACACAGCCTTTCCAGTGCTGTGTGATTGTCCCGACACATAATAACATATTGAAAAAATGTAATTCAATGAGGTAAGGATGGCATTTGTCCATCAAAACCAAACATCACCTTTTGATTGCTTTAGAACTAATTTTTTTAAACTTTTTTAACTTACAAGCCTGTTGCAATAATGATGATAATGTTGAAGACAGAATTTTAAATCTTATGAAACTAAATTCCCAGATTGTCAGTATTCTAGCTTAAACTAGAATGTATCACTATAATGACATAACGCTTTCACCATAATACATTAACAGCAAGTTAAGTAATTCAAGTAGACTCATTTTAAATTGCTGTAATAAGAACTATTGGAAATTACCTTTTTTATGAGTTGACATCATTTGTTGGAATGCATAAGTATTAGGTATAGAATAAGCAAGTAAGTAACGTGATGCATGCAGCCCCCTTTAACATTGTTTGAGGGGACCGTTAGTTGGCTTCCAGTTTTTTCAACTTCACATCACCACAAGGTATATCAGTGCAGTGATGAATTTCAAAAAATGTATAACCCCACAGCATGGTGTTGGAATCATTTGTGTTTCTTTTTAAAAAATAAAATCCTAATTTAGTGGTTTCTTCTACAAAAAAGGAACCCTGAAAATGTTGACGAACTGCATAATGTTTGACAAAGTCACCTGGCAAAATGTTCCTACATTGATAACAACTGCAACGACGGGTGTTTATGACAATGTACAGTTGTTGCTGCTGGGGATGCAGACCTGACAGGGTTTCCAGGTTTAATATGTCAAAACCTAATTTTGGCTGCATTTACATTGAATTCTGTGATTTGAATTTAATGTTAAACTACTCTCTCAGAAGGATTTTTAATTCTGTTGTTATTCCTGTAAATAAATCACGGCTACAAATCTCAGACTGCCACAAACAATGGACTGCTTGATCTACAACACATCCCCTTACAGAAGTTCAGAGTTCTTCATCTGAATACAGAGACAATTCCATGGGTTAAGATTTTCATACCATAAATGTTTCTGATGTCTGTACCTTCATTTGAGGCTGAACCCCCTTCCAATATTCAGGAGTAGCTCAAATAGAAGAATACATATTCCTTATCGCTAATGGCTTCAATAACATGTAAGTAATTTGTGCAATATGTTTATCCTGAGAGTTCAAAAAAATTAACATTAATTCCCTAGTTGATGTTCACTATGTTATAGCTTGAAGAATGATATTTCTGTTGGGTCAGCTATAGCCCAGCGGTTCCTTCTCAAGTTTACATCATTTAACTTGTTCAACCTTTCAATGGTTCTAGTCCCGCGGGTGCTCTCTGGCTGTTTTTTCCCATCATTTGCCAATTAATGAACTACGCATCTTTACTTGCTTCATTCACTCTATTTGGTAAATATCGCCTATTTCCTCTTTCTATTTCTACAAATGATCATTAAAGCATTGCCTAATAGCAGAGTGGGTTCTCAGCTACATAACACAGCCTTTCCAGTGATGTGTGATTGTCCCGACGCATAATAACATATTGAAAAAAAGTAATTCAACGAGGTAAGGAAGGCATTTGTCCATCAAAACCAAACATCACCTTTTGATTGCTTTAGAACTAATTTTGTAAAACTTTTTTAACTTACAAGCCTGTTGCAATAATGATGATAATGTTGAAGACAGAATTTTAAATCTTATGAAACTAAATTCCCAGATTGTCAGTATTCTAGCTTAAACTAGAATGTATCACTATGATGACATAACGCTTTCACCATAATACACTAACAGCAAGTTAAGTAATTCAAGTAGACTCATTATATATTGCTGTAATAAGAACTATTGGAAATTACCTTTTTTATGAGTTGACATCATTTGTTGGAATGCATAAGTATTAGGTATAGAATAAGCAAGTGAGTAACATGATGCATGCAGCCCCCTTTAACATTGTTTGAGGGGACCGTTAGTTGGCTTCCAGTTTTTTCAACTTCACATCACCACAAGGTATATCAGTGCAGTGATGAATTTGAAAAAATGTATAACCCCACAGCATGGTGTTGGAATCATTTGTGTTTCTTTTTAAAAAATAAAATCCTAATTTAGTGGTTTCTTCTACAAAAAAGGAACCCTGAAAAGGTTGACGAACTGCATAATGTTTGACAAAGTCACCTACCAAAATGTTCCTACATTGATAACAACTGCAACGACAGGTGTTTATGACAATGTACAGTTGTTGCTGCTGGGGATGCAGACATGACAGGGTTTCCAGGTTTAATATGTCAAAACCTAATTTTGGCTGCATTTACATTGAATTCTGAGATTTGAATTTAATGTTAAACTACTCACTTAGAAGGATTTTTAATTCTGTTGTTAATCCTGTTAATAAATCACGGCTACAAATCTCAGACTGCCACAAACAATGGACTGCCTGATCTACAACACATCCCCTTAGAGAAGTTCAGAGTTCTTCATCTAAATACAGAGACAATTCCATGGGTTAAGATTTTCATACCATAAATGTTTCAGGTGTCTATACCTTCATTTGAGGCTGAACACCCTTCCAATATTTAGGAGTAGTTCAAAGTGAAGAATATATATTCCTTATCGCTAATGGCTTCAATAACATGAAAGTAATTTGTGCAATATGTTTATCCTGAGAGTTCAAAAAATTAACATTAATTCCCTAGTTGATGTTCACTGTGTTATAGCTTGAAGAAAGATGTCGCTGTTGGGTCAGCTATAGCCCAGCGGTTCCTTCTCAAGTTTACATCATTTAACTTGTTCAACCTTTCAATGGTTCTAGTCCCGCGGGTGCTCTCTTGCTGTTTTTTCCCATCATTTGCCAATTAATGAACTACGCATCTTTACTTGCTTCATTCACTCTATTTGGTAAATATCGCCTATTTCCTCTTTCTATTTCTACAAATGATCATTAAAGCATTGCCTACTAGCAGAGTGGGTTCTCAGCTACATAACCCAGCCTTTCCAGTGCTGTGTGATTGTCCGAACGCTTAATAACATATTGAAAAAAAGTAATTCAATGAGGTAAGGAAGTCATTTGTCCATCAAAACCAAACATCACCTTTTAATTGCTTTAGAACTAATTTTGTAAAACTTTTTTAACTTACAAGCCTGTTGCAATAATGATGATAATGTTGAAGACAGAATTTTAAATCTTATGAAACTAAATTGCCAGATTGTCAGTATTCTAGCTTAAACTAGAATGTATCACTATGATGACATAACGCTTTCACCATAATACACTAACAGCAAGTTAAGTAATTCAAGTAGACTCATTATATATTGCTGTAATAAGAACTATTGGAAATTACCTTTTTTATGAGTTGACATCATTTGTTGGAATGCATAAGTATTAGGTATAGAATAAGCAACTGAGTAACATGATGCATGCAGCCCCCTTTAACATTGTTTGAGGGGACCGTTAGTTGGCTTCCAATTTTTTCAACTTCACATCACCACAAGGTATATCAGTGCAGTGAAGAATTTGAAAAAATGTATAACCCCACAGCATGGTGTTGGAATCATTTGTGTTTCTTTTTAAACAATAAAATAATAATTTAGTGGTTTCTTCTACAAAAAAGGAACCCTGAAAATGTTGACGAACTGCATAATGTTTGACAAAGTCACCTAGCAAAATGTTCCTACATTGATAACAACTGCAACGACAGGTGTTTATGACAATGTACAGTTGTTGCTGCTGGGGATGCAGACCTGACAGGGTTTCCAGGTTTAATATGTCAAAACCAAATTTTGGCTGCATTTACATTGAATTCTGTGATTTGAATTTAATGTTAAACTACTCACTTAGAAGGATTTTTAATTCTGTTGTTAATCCTGTTAATAAATCACGGCTACAAATCTCAGACTGCCACAAACAATGGACTGCCTGATCTACAACACATCCCCTTAGAGAAGTTCAGAGTTCTTCATCTAAATACAGAGACAATTCCATGGGTTAAGATTTTCATACCATAAATGTTTCTGGTGTCTGTACCTTCATGTGAGGCTGAACACCCTTCCAATATTCAGGAGTAGCTGAAAGTGAAGAATATATGTTTCTTATCGCTAATGGCTTCAATAACATGAAAGCAATTTGTGCAATATGTTTATCCTGAGAGTCCAAAAAATTGACATTAATTCCCTAGTTGATGTTCACTGTGTTATAGCTTGAAGAAAAATGTTGCTGTTGGGTCAGCTATAGCCCAGCAGTTCCTTCTCAAGTTTACATAATTTAACTTGTTCAACCTTTCAATGGTTCTAGTCCCGCGGGTGCTCTCTGGCCTTTTATTCCCATCATTTGTCAATTAATGAACTACGCATCTTTACTTGCTTCATTCAATCTATTTGGTAAATATCGCCTATTTCCTCTTTCTATTTCTACAAATGATCATTAAAGCATTGCCTACTAGCAGAGTGGGTTCTCAGCTACATAACCCAGCCTTTCCAGTGCTGTGTGATTGTCCCGACGCATAATAACATATTGAAAAAAAGTAATTCAATGAGGTAAGGAAGGCATTTGTCCATTGACTCATTATATATTGCTGCAATACAGGGGTGTCCAAACCTGTCCTGGCGGGCCGTATCCATGCCAGATTTTTGGGATATCCCCATCTGGTGATCACGGTTCGATCCCCGGCGCCGGCGGCAGATCAGAGTGCCCAAGACGGGGTCCATGTGTCCCGTGCCTTCGTCCCCCGGTCGTCCGGGGCGCCACCCAGGCTGACGGCATAGCAGAGTGCCTGGGTCGGGTTCCATGGTTTTC